>NW_026000019.1:14330404-14459442 GCF_001458135.2 Marmota marmota marmota
GCTTGCAAAGGGGGGGTGGGGAGGGATTCTAAAGTAACAAGGCCTTGGCTGGAAATGCAGCCAGAATTTAGTGTCCCTGGAGCTGGCCCCAGCTGCTCAGACGGGAGCTGCCAGGGGAGTCTTCCCTGGGGGCAGCCCCAGTTCTCCACGCTCAGGAGGAGGAAAAGCTTTGGTGTCTGTCAAAAGCATTATTCATAAATTCTTGGACACTTGTAAGCCCTCGCTGTGAGCTGAGACAGGGGGTTGGGGACGCCTTGCCTGGGCTGGGCTGGTCCTTAGGCATAACCCCAGGTTGGAACACAGCTGTTTTCACAGAGTTCTCCTGGAGGTGGGTGTGCGATGCCCATGTGTTTTGTGTGTGTGTGTGTGTGTGTGTGTGTGTACTTGTACATGTGTTTGTATGAGGGGCCAGCGAGGTGACAGGACCCACCTGAGGACAGTTTCAGGTACATCTGCAGCCTTCAGGTTTGGGGGCCTGTTCAAGGCTGGAGCTGATAGTGTCTCCCTTTCTGTTTCCCAGTTCCCTCCGGTGTCTCTGGTGCCCTCTGTGTGGCCTTTTGGGCACTCTGGCTTTGCTGGCCCGACTCTCCAAGGGCCTGCTCAGAGCCTAGAAGGCTCCATAGACAGACACACTGCAGGCTCCAGGGAGCTTGGGTTCAGCAGCTCTTTGTTTGGTGTGTTTGAGTCAGGTGTTGCTGCAGGAGGCATGTGCACATAGTGGGGCTGCAGAGATGCCTCTTCTGAGCAGAGTTCTACTCACAGAGCTCTTGGGCTGCAGATGTGCAGCCTCTGAGCACACGTGTGTCAGAGGCTCAGAAGAGTCGCCTCCCTACAAAATGTTAATCACATTAAAATATTCACTCCCCTCTCCAAAACACTTAAAAGCATTTTTATTGAAAAAAAAAATTTTTTTTGACAGAAAGCAGCGCTGTGGGATTCTCACTGCAAGAAGACAGACCATTATCACCCCCCGCCCCATCCCCATGCCTCTTTCTGACCCACAGTGTCAATCTTCCAAGCTGGCTGGTAGAGCAATTAGCGTTCCTCCAGGCAGGGACAGATCACCAATGCAGGCCTCTGTCCAGGGGTTTCCTGTCACCAAAGCCACACTAATGCAAATCCATTTTTCATTAGGAGAAAATAAAACTCACAAGTGACATCAACTGAAAAATGTTCTTTGAGAGCAAGTTATTTCCATTTAAACATAAGCACATGACAGCTGGTGACTTTTAATGGAAAGTAAAATTTGCTGGACTGAGTGACTATCAAACCACTTGAGGATTTGTGTTTTTAATTTTCCTTTTTGGAGGAAGGCAGAGTTTTGGAGTCCAGCAGAGCAGATGAGGAATGGAAAGGTCTGGTCTTGTCTCTAATTGTGGCCTGAAAAGACCCTGGACAATCCTCAGTAAAATAGTGTCCCCATATCTAGGTACCTTAATCTCTTTTACTTGAAGCTCATTTAGAAACCTGGTTAGAGACTCTCTTACCACTGATCTGGGCTCCATCCCCAAACAGTTGTATGTACTGTATGAACTCAGTGGATATTTGCTATAGACTGAATTTGCCTCCCCCTCTCCCCAGTTCATATGCTGAAGCCCAAAGTGATGGCATTTGGAGGTGGAGCCTTTGAGAGGAAATTAGGTTTCGATGCCGTTACAAGGGTAGGGCCTCCATGTCTAGATTTGTGGCTTTTCAAGACCTCATCGTGTGAGGTCACCGTGAGAAGATGGTTGCCTGAAAATTGAGGTAGAGTGCCCTGAGTGGAACAGAATCTGCTAGTGTTGATCTTGGACTTTGCAGCCTCCAGGACTGGAAGGAATATAGACTTCCAGAATTTGGGGACAAGGAGGAAGGGTGTCAGATTTGAAAAGGAGGCTCTAAGAATTCTCACAATATAATTGGGATCAACCTTCTGTAGATTCAACACGCCTTTGGGGGAGGTTTTACAAGTGCATTACTGTGTTAAGATTAGATAACCCAAAGATCTGTTGGCAGATGAAACTACTACATGAAGTAGTGGCAAAGTGAGTTGTAGAAACCATGTTATTGGTTTAAAGTGGGTGGGCAGGGAGGGTCCTGGTAGAGCTGGTTTCCCCACTGGTCTGCTGAGTTTGGTTAGCCAGAGTCTATTCTTTGGGGCCCAGTCAGCCTCGTGTGGATTGATTGTGTGGGGTTTCTGAAACCTGAACAGTAAGAGCCAGACCTGGCCCAGGCCTGTCTCAAGTCACAAGTGCCCTTTGAAGCTCAGCGTGAGCCACCAGTGGGCCAGCCAGGGAATATCACACCTGACATCCCCCCATCCACAGCCATCGTGGGTCCCACCTGCTGATGAATCAAGTTGTATCTCTCTCTCTCTCTCTCTCTTTTTAATACAACTTCTTCCTCCCACTTCTCCCCCCTCAGGCTGCAGCAGGGCACGGTCCCTCCAGCTTCAGACATTAAATGTGTGAGACCGTGACCACAGGGATATCCAGTAAACTGAATGGCTTTGTAAAAAGGGATATTCGAAAGGTAAGAAGTGCAAATACAACTTATTTATTTTCTTTGGAATTCAATTTTAAAACATTCAATTAGAAGCCAAAATGTTTTTCGGTTTCTGTCGGAATTGGCTCTCCATCCCATCCTCCTTCCTTTAGAGATGAGCAAGAAATTTCATTTCCTACCCGCCTGTCCTGTGGCTTTTGTTCTCATCTAACCTGTCCTCTACGTGCCATTAAATAGGATGCTCCCTGGGACTGGTTAGACCTTCCAGTGTTTAAGTTTAATCCCAATTATATAGTTATACGTAATTATTGCAGCCAGTCACCATCATGGAACTTACATTTCAATCATCCTGTAACAAAAAAAGTTGCTGAACTTAAGAGTCCCAGCAGTGGCAGGCCCCAGCAACACCTGGAGAGAAGGAAGGTTTAAGAGACACGGGTTTCAGCCAGATGCACCAGAGGCAGACTCCTAATCGCAATGCTGGCTAGACGCATCCCACAGGATTCCAGTGTATCCTGCCAACAGGTTGGTGAACCAGCATTACCACTTGTACTACTTAGCAGAAGGCAGGGGTCCTGGGCACCCAGAACAGAATCTACCATACAACACACTGCCTGGTAGATGAAGAAATAGAGGTTTCTCTTCTGGGGACAGGAGGATGGAATGATGGGAATCTCATGTGAAGGACCCTTCCAGTCTTCCCAGGACTGGACCTACATGAAAGGGATCCCAAAGCATCTCAAACTCCCACCCAGGGACTCTTGCAGCTGGGCTGCAGGATGTTATAGCATTCACACAAAGGGGGCAGAGAAGTCCACATGTACAACAACAGTATTATAAAATGAGGATCGTGAAGTATGCTCCCCCGTCAGAATCGAACCCCTTCTGGCCCCTTGCTGGAGAGCCGTCTGTGCCCAACTCACCTGATGGGAAGGCCCAGACGGAGATCCCACGTGTTCAACTGCACCTTGGGCTCTTATGCCGATTGCTCTTGGGCGTCAGCTCCTGCTGACACGAGAGCAGACTACTCTGGCGGCTCCCATCTGCTGAGCATTTCCGGCGCCAGGCCCTGCACTTTGTATTATCTCATTCATCCTCCCTGAAACCTCAGGAAGCAGGAACCCTCTCATGCCACTTTTGTAGATGAGGAAACAGGCTTGGGGGGCTAAGATCAGTTGACAGGAGCAGTAGAGTGTCACGGGCAGCTGAACATGGAAGGTACTGGTGAGGGGGCCCTTCTCTAGACAGGGCACCATGTCATCAGCAAGGGCCAGTGTGTCCTGCCAACAGGTTGGTTAACCAGCATTACCACTTGTACTACTTAGCAGAAGGCAGGGGTCCTGGGCACCCAGAGCAGAAGCACATTGTTCCTTCAAGATGACTTCTCACGTTTGCCCCCCTGCTCTCACTTGGGGACAGAACTTCTGCTGGTCTCCAGCGTCCTCTCTCCAACTCTTCTCCCTGGCAGTTCCAGTCCTGGGCAAGGTGGACGCGTGGCCCATACCTGCAATCCCAGTGATGCAGGAGGCTGAGGCAGGAGGGTCACAGGTTCTAGGCCAGTCTGGTCGACTTAAAGAGGCCCTGTGTCAAAATAAAAGATAAGAAGGGGCTGGTGCGATGTCACCCAGTGGTAGCAGTTCGATCCTAGTACCACCCACAAAAACATCTTGAGCAATTTGGTCCCAACTGACTTTTCCAACTTTGTGTCCTGCCACATTTCACTGCGAACTCTGCCCAGTCTCAGTGGCATGCTTCTAGTTCTTGTTTAATTCTTCTCCAGCCCTAAATCCTACCTCACCTGCAAACCTCCCTCTTCCCCCTTGCCTCCCTGACCTGGAGGCCTCAGTGCTTCTCCTGAATATGCAGAACCTTTCCTGTGTGGTGCTGGCAGGCAGCACATTTAAGTAATTTTTTTTGCTAACCGCATTGTGTAGCACAGTTCTAGAACTTCAGGGACCAGATGCAGCACAGTGTGAGGCCCACTGGGAGGCTCTGCCCCAGCACAGACATAAAAAAAGTTACATGTTGATAGCACACAATTTTTTTTTTTCCAGTTAGAAACCACTCTTAGCTAGCATACTTAAGACAGGAAGCTGCCGGGTTGTTCTTTTTTAGTTATATAATTAATCATATTGATCATAAAAGCTTTCATGTTACCAACTCTGGTTACCGAATTGCAAGCGATGACGTTCAAAGCCACTGTCCACTGGGGTTAAGAACAAGATGAGAATTTGAATCCTGGCTCCAACTCTTTGCTGGGTGACTGTAGGCAAATTCCTAAAGCTTTCTGAGTTTTAGAGGGATAATTCTTTTCCCGAGTTATAATAGGCAAAACACCCTTGTAGGGTTGTTGTTAAGGACTCATCGAGACACTGTGCACAACACGGGTACAATCAGAACCAAGGCCTGAGCTACCACATGCTGAATCAAATTGGCTGCTTCACACAATACATGGAGAACTTAGCATCCTGTCTGTAGGAGACACGGGCACAAACGGAGGAGGGGTGGACAGGAGACCAGCTTCAGGGTTACCTTTGTCTAGGGTGAGTTTGAGCTCTAGGTACAGGATGGGGTGATAGGCAGTTGCCACCAGGCGGGGAAGGGTGCTTTCTAGCAACCTTGGGAACACTCCCTTGTCTGGGCTTAGCTGCTGGGTGATACGCTCTTCCTCTTACACGTGGTCACTCACCTGGTTACTCCTTCTTCTTGGTTGCTGCTTTTCCAACCTGTCTCCCTGCTGACCGTGGAATGCTGACCAGAACCTGGCGTAGAGCAGGAGTTGAGTACCTCCTGGTTTTTATTGGACATTCCCAAGAGCATACTTTCCAAGAATAAAAGAAGCAGCACTTCTTCTAGATGGACTTGCTAACCGACACATGGGTAATTAAGATGTTGCAAAGAAGTCACTGGCAAAGGCTTAGGGGGCTGCTTTTCTTAAACTCTACAGGGAGGTGCAAGGGTCACATTTTTTGACAGCAATTACATACCTCAGCGTAGATGGAAGAACAACAAGTACAAACGAGAGGCTGATTTGAGCAAGACTTTTGGCTTTGTTTGGCAACTGTTTACTGGATACCATAGTAGCACGCCTTGCCCTGGTGTGCTGTGTGAGACGCTGCTGGGGCAGTAATGGAGCATGGAAATATTTGAGGGTAAAAGCCTAATTATTTTAAGACATATCAAAACAAAAGCAAGAGGGAAACATTCTGGCTTTAACCACTTACATGAATCCAGTAGCTCTGAAGAAACTTTGCTCTTAACAAATGGGCTGGGGCTAGGGGGTGGAGGGGAGAGCTGTTGCCCCAGGGCCCCTGTGGGGTTACTGACCCTAGGGGCATCATCCACCGCCCAGGGGAGTCAGGATCCAGCAGGGAAGGCCTGGGTCTGGCTCACCAATGAACAAAACAGTTCTTTTCCTAGCAGAGCTGATGTTGACAGGGTCTCTGGGGCAAAAGGTGACTCAGCACACCTTTGAGATGGCAAAGAACATAGCCAGGTCAGGGCCCTGCTGCTTTGTCTGTGTCTGGTTTGGTTTGGGGGGATTTCATCCTTACGCCCTGTGAAAGTCCTATTTTTATTCCTCTCTTTAATAATAATAACAAACCTCTTTTTTTAAAAAATATTTTTGTAATTGTTTGTAGACCTTTATTTATTTATATGTGGTGCTGAGAATCGAACCCAGTGCCTCACACATGCCAGGCAAGTGCACTACCGCTGAACCCCAGCCCCAGCCCAACAAACCTCTTTTAATAATAAAATAATAAGGAATAGCTGTTTCTTTTCCTTGTTTTGAGTCCACTAATACTACCCGATATGCTTTTAAAAACCAATAAATCAGGGTGCCACGCAGAAATCTTGTATTCCTTTAGTATTTCCTACAACTACACCATTCTTTATCAGCACACGTGAAATTCTTAAACATTCTTAACCTTTCTTCTTCTTCCTTCTCCGTCCTTTCCCTCATTTTCCTCTCTTCTTTCCTCTTCTTTCTCTTATTTTCCTCTTCGTTTCTTCCTCCTTTCCTTCCCCTCTGCCCCCCACCCCCGCCCCAATCCTCTAAAGAAAAGCTTGTCATTGTGCTTCCCAAGGCCAGAAGTCGGGTCTTCTGAGCTGGGCCACTTCTGCACAGGGAAACCCTTAAGCTCCCAGGTTCCTCCCAGCTTTCCCTTCTGTTCCCTGAGGACAGGTTTTGCACAAAGGCTGGCGTCCTCTTGGTGACAGAATGGAAGTCTCAGTTCTCAGCATCATGTCACAACACCTCAGTTGGTGTTGAAACCTGTGAGTCAGGAGATTACAGGGAATGACGAGGCCTCTGGTGAACTGGGATGGCCCTGCCTAAGTCATTTAACTAGGGGATGATTCTTCTACTTGCTGCAGAGGGTTTTGTTATTGTTGGAGAAGGTCATGGAAACCACGGATGTCAGACATGCTACTTTGTAACTCTGTTGAAACATGGTTATTATTCCAGTTTTCTAGAAGTCGGGTCTGGGCTTCAGGCAGGGTGCAGGATTCTTAGCTCAGCTTCCCTCTCTGCTCCTGGCTGCAGCTGCAGGGCTGCGAGCTTTGCCTCCTCTGCACAACGCTACCTTCCTAAGAGTTGGGGTGAGGGTCTCCCCCTGTGCTCTCCTGTCACCCAGCTCCTTTGATCATGCTCTCCATGGTGGCTCATTCAGTTTGCAGGACATGAAGCTGCACCCCGCTGGCTTGGGCTGCACGCTCCAGCACCCACTTCTATACCCATTTCTGATCTCCAGGGGTTCTCAATGCATAGTTTTCGGGTAGCAGAAGCAGCACCCTGGACCTTGTAAGGAAAGTAAATTTTTAGACTTTCCCCTTGGAGACCTACCACATCAGAAGATGGATATGTTGCCCTGCATCTGTGTGAACAAGCCACCAGGTGCTTCTGGGGCCCTCTGAAGTTAGAGAACCACAGTCCTAAAGTCTCATTCCTGCCTGGATCCTACCCTGGCTTCCTACCCCATCACCTGGTGTGCAGCTCCCAGGTGATTCTACATTGAGTTGAGAATCACTGATCAAAATAAATATGAAGGGAGACAATTGTCTTGTAAATGAAGGATTAAATAGGAACCCAAGAGTGAGACATGCAGTGGCAAAGAATGGGGGAAAAAGGGAAAAAAAAAAAAAAGCTAACCTGGAAGATCACACTAAGAATAGAAGTATAAGAGAAGAGAGAGTATTTGGGTTAGAAACTATTGGAAATATCTCTCCCACAATTTAAATTAGGCTGGAAATCTCATAACCTCCTTTGGAAACAAGTGTAAATTGATGGCTTTAAAACTGGTGTGGGTTGGTATTATTGGAAAAATTCTCTTTACTGCTCACTATGTAATAAAACACTCTCATCATGTGATACGTTCCTTAACACCCATTCCCTCTGAGTTCAGATACAGGCAGTAGGTACAATGACCTTGAGCTCTAACAGGGGCCTCTGGTCAAGGTCATACAGAATGTGCCTCTGTGGGAGTTCCTTGTAATGAGAGAGGGCTCTCTGGGTCCATTTTAACCATTGTAAAAACAGAATGTAAGCTTCTTTTTAAAGAAGAAAAAACATGTAAACAGAGGGGAGGCAGTTTTAAGGAAAAGTAAGGAATAGCATAGAATGCATGTCACCCAGTGGTGCCGCACGCCCATTATCTTGAATTGGAAAGAGACATTCATTCACAAACCCTCCCAAGTCAGGCCAGGATCAGAGGTCTCAATTCAAATTGTTTCAGCCATACTCTAAGCTTTTTTTTAAAGTTGTCTAACTCAAAGTTCCAGGGAGACATGATCTTACTAAAAAATGTAGTCACTTCTCTTTTATTTATTTGTTTATTTACAAACAAATAAATACTGGGGATTGAACCCAGGGGTGCTTTTACCTCTGAGCCATATCCCCAGCCCTGATCCACCTGCCTCAGCCTCCCGCGTCACTGGATTTACAGGCACGCGCCACTGTGCCTGGTCATTTCTCTTTGAAAGTGGAAAGCACAACCCTGTGTTTGTGGGGATACCATTTGTTAAAGAACGACTTAGTTTACATAAAGTCATAAAACAGAACTAGAGGACTTACTGGCTTGGCAGAGGTACATTAATTGTACCTACTGTTCATTGTTTATAATTCTCTGGGATTTTCTTTCATACCTAATGAAAAAGAGCTCTGTCTTCATATTAAAACCTCTGGATAGTTTGTGGCAACCAAAATAAGGGCTCACTTGTTTGTCTTTCTTCCAAAATAACTTAATACAGATGCTAATAGTTTCTGAACTCAAACTGGATGACAGGCTTGGTTTTGACAATTTGGCCAGGACAAAGCAAATTCAGCCACTGTGACTTCTAGCTGAGCTTGGGCTTGAGGGCAAGTCAGGTGCACTGGAGTTCAGTGAGTACCTGCAACAGCTTCTGCTGTGGAGCTCTGGGCAGCGGGCAGAAGTCAGCCCTGGAAGCAACCTCCTTCCCCTCCCCGTGATGCTAGCCTCAGGATGAAATGCTGATCTTCAGGAGCCACGCTGACAAGTGGGGGTTCCTCTACAGGCAGCGTTCTCCGTATTCGTCGACTCCTCAGCTTCTCTAAAGTGAATACAGCTGGCCTCATTCTTTTTTATTGGGTTATAGATGATGATGTTCCTCAGTTCACAGTGACAGCCCAGGGAACTGTGAAACCCCCCTCTTGGTCTACTGGAAATTCCTCCTTCAATCCTCAACCCGCTTCTACTACCTGGCTGGAAGAGCAGAACTCTAGCTTACGGGGTGTGATGCTGACACCGTTTGCACGTGCTCCCGTGCTCTCAGGGCTTTCGTGTTCAAGTTTAGCCTCATGGTAACTGTCAGTTGGGTTTCATCCCTGTTACCAAAATACCCCCAAAGGACAAGACTCACAGTTTCAGAGCTTTGGTCCTTGGTGGGCTGACTCTAACTTTCCTTGGCCCAAGGTGAGGCAGAGAATCACGGCTGAAGAGGTGGCAGAGGATCACAGCTCAGTTCATGGTGGCTAGGAAGCAGAAATAGGGGAAGGGGCCATAGAGGAGCTGAACCCTTTCAGACCACACCCCCCAGTGACCCACCTCCTCAGCTGTGACCCACCTGCCTGCAGCTACCCACTTAGTCCAATCAAACTAGGATGGACTGGTCAGGTTACAGCTCCCATAATTGTTTCACCTTTGAAAGTTCCTGCATTGACACCGAAGCTTTTGGGGAATACCTCATATCCAAACTATGACAAATTCTATGAGGGAATTCTGACATTGTGCACATTTGACAATGAGGATGCTGGAAAAGGAGGTCAAGCTACCTGCTTAAGGTCATGCAGGTAGTAAGTCACAGAGCTGGGATCTGCTCCACACACTTCAGCTCCAGCACTGGAATATTACTTCCTAGATACTTTTCCTCATTCCATCTCCTCTTCTGCATGGCCTTACCAGTTTATACCCCACCTGTGTGCATAGGGATTTTGATATTCTTGGTCATGCCCTGTCCCTAAAAAAATAAAGAGGGGGTGGGGTAGGCAGGGCATGCATCTCAGTTGTAGAGTGTTTTCCTAGCATGCCTAGGATGTGTGAGGTTCTGAGTTCAATCACTGGTGCTGAATTCGATTTGTCTTTGTTGAGGATTGTTACATCACTGTTAATAATAGATACCAGCCTATAATTTTCTTGCAATGTCTATCTCTGGCTTTGGTAGAGGGTAATACTGGCCTTATAGAATAAATTAGGATGTGTTCTTTCCAATTTATTTTGGAAAGGTTTCAGAACTGCTGGTGTTAGTTTTTTAAAAATTTACCTCTGAAAGTCCAGGGTCTTTGTTGAGAGGTTTTTGGTTACTGACCCTATCTCCTTACTAGTTAGAGTCTATTCAGTTTTTCTATTCCTTCATGATTTTGTCTTGGTAGGTCCTGTATTTCTAAGAATTTGTCCATTTCATCTGGGCTGTCCAACTTGTTGGTGTACAGTTTTGTTCATAGTACTCTCCAGTTCCTTTCATTTCTGTGGAACAAGTAGTCGTGTCCCCTCTTTCATATGTAATTTTAGTATTTTGAGTCTTTTTCTTTTTTTTTTTTGGTCTGTCTGGCAAAAGTTTGTCAATTTCGTGATCTTTCTCAGGCGACTTTTGATTTCACTGATTTTTTTCCACATTTTTTAAAATTGGTACACTATAGTTGTATACAATGACAGGATATGTTGTTACATATCCGTACATGCAACAATACTTCAATACAACTTGGCCAATCTCACTCCCCTGATTTCACTGATTTTTAATTTTTATTTTAAAAATTTTTCCTGTTCTCTATTTTGCCTCTCTCTGCTGCAATCTTTATTTCTTCTGCTAGATTTGGGTTTAGTTTGTTCTTTTTCTAGTGTAAGCTGTAGATCTTTCTTGTTTTTCATGTAAGCATTTACAGTATGAATTTCCCCTTTAGCAATCTTTTGCTGTGTCTCAGTTTGGGTGTAGTTTTTGTTTTCATTGGTAATTTTTTTTTTAAATTTTTTAGATTTTTTTTAGTTATCGGCGGACACAACATCTTTGTTTGCATGTGGTGCTGAGGATCGAACCCGGGCCGCACGCATGCCAGGCAAGCGCGCTACCGCTTGAGCCACATCCCCAACCCATCATTGGTAGTTTCTTTTTAAACAACTTTTTCCCCCGCAGTACCGGGGATTGCTACCAGGACCTATTTGCTAAGCAAGCACTCTACCATTGAGATTTTTTTTTTTTTTTCCTTGAGGCAGGTTCTCCCTGAATCCTGAATTGCCAAGGTTGCCTTTGGACTTTCCATCCTCCTGCCTCAGCCCTTCAAGTAGGTGGGACTGGAGGTGTGCGCCCCAGCACCTGGCTGGGCTTTATTTTCAAGTTACCTATGTGGTTTCTTTTCTTTTATCATTATTATTTATTTATTTTATTGATTTGGTTGTTAGAATGTTAATTGACACAGATTTGTGAATTTTCCAATTTTGTTAACTTGTTTTTGTGATTGGAAAAAATACTTTGTGTATCTTTCCAAATCTATCAAGACTTTGTGGCCTAAGGTACATAGACCTATCCTAGCAATGTGCTATGTGCACTTGAGAAAGTGTTTGCAGTTGTCAGGCAGTGTTCTACGTCTGCCACATCTGGATGATTTGTTATTGTTTAAATTCTGTATTTCATTACTTCTTTTCTGATTGTTCTACCCATTTTGAGTGAGGTATTTAAGTCTGCAACTATTCTAACAGTCATATTTTTAATTTTTCCTTATATATTTTGAATTGTTATTAAGGATGTGTTTGTAATGGTTTTATCTTCTTGCTGTACTGAACCTTTTAATATATTTCCTTTTTTGTCATTTTTTAAAAATTTAAAACATTTTCTCATTTATATTGGTACAGCCACCCCAGCTCTCTCTTGGTTATTTGAAGGGAATCTCTTGCCATCCTCTCACTTTCAACAAATTTGCCTTTGGGCTGGGATGTATGTAGCTCAGTTGGTGGAGTCTTGCCTGCATGCACAAGGCCTAGCAGATCTGAAGTGAGCATCTGTCAGATGATAGCACGGAAAATCCTGACTTTGGGCTGGATAATTAAAGCCATTTAACTTAATTGCTTATAAGGAAGGGCAATCCTGTCATTTTGCTACTTGTTTTCTGTATACTTAACAGCTTTTTTGTCTCTTATTTCCTACATTTCTTCTTTTGTGTTATTTTTGTAGGCAAATGCTTAGATTTCTTATTTTACTTTTGTGTATATACTATAGTTAAAATCACAATATACTACGTACCTTAATAAACCAATAATTCTTTTTTTTTTTTTTTTTTTTTTTGGTTCCAGGGATTGAACTCAGGGCACTCAGCCACTGAGTCACATCCCCAGCCCTATTTTGTATTTTATTAGAGACAGGGTCTTACTGAGTTGCTCAGCGCCTCACTAAATTGCTGAGTCTGGCTTTGAACTCATGATCCTCCTGCTTCAGCCTCTCCAGCTGCTGGGATTACAGGTGTGTGCCACCGCGCCCAGCTCCAATAATCCTTTAAAAAAATTTTTTTTATAGTTGTAGATGGACAGCATCCCTTTATTTTATTTATTTTTTATGTGGTGCTGAGGATCAAACCTAGTGCCTCACACATGCTATGCAATCGATCTGCCACTGAGCTACATCCTCAGCCCCCAATAATTCTTTTAAATGCATTAGTCAAACAAGGCAGAAAAAAACATGAAGTTGTAACCCAAAGTTTTAGTAGCTTTGAAACTATTCATTTTTAAAAGTATGTCTCAAATCTCATAGAAAACAAAAAGTAGAGATATGAACTATTGTTAAAATAATACTGGCTTTTATAACTGCCCCTAGGTTTACCTTTATTGAGATCTTCATCCATAAAGCTGGTATGATTCCCGGAGAACGCTCTTGCTGGGACTAGTACTAATGAACTCCTTCAGCTTTTGTTTTTAATCTCTCCTTCATTTCTGAAGGTCAGTTTTGCAGGATATAGGATTCCTGGTTGATGTTTCTTTTTTCTCTTAACATTTTGAATGTGAGGGCTCACTGACTACTAGTAAGAAATGTGGTGGTAATCTTATGAAGGATCCTGTGTGAGGGTCACTTTTGAGACTGTCACTCAGGAGTTTGTAACCTGTCTCGGTGTGGGTCTGGGTTCAACTTACCTGGGAGTCATTGGGTTTCTTGGATGTTTATTTTCATGTCTTTCCCTCTGCCTCCTCTTCTGGAAATGGTGCTCATGTTTGATGGTACCCCAGTGTCCCTTAGGCTCATTTTACTTATTTTTTCATTCTTTTCTTTACCTGACAACAATTTCCATTGTCCTTCTTTGAGTTCACTGAATCTTTCTTCTGCTTGCTCAAATTTACTTTTGAATCCCTATAGAGAATTTAAAAAATTTAATTGTATATTTCAGCTCCAGAATTCAGTATTTGACATTTTAGTTACATTCATATATTGTTTTCTTGATTTTCTTCACATATTTAATGCTTTGTGTATCTTTAAGACAGTAGTGTATCTGCCAGCAGGTCCTTTCCGCTGTTACTGTTATTTTTTTCCTTTGAATGTGCCATAATTTTCTTTGTATGCCTTTTGATTTCATTGTTGGAAACTGGATATTTGACTCTAACAATGGAGAGAAGCTTTGATTGCTCGTAGGCTATGTGTGCGCCAAGGATTAGCCTGAGGTATAAATTTGTCTTCTCGGCTCTTTTGCTTCTGTACCTTTCCCTGGCATATAAAGTCACTTTATAATTTGCCCCACATATGCAGTTGTTTATGAATGTCCCAGTCTTTAATGTCTGTCTGCCCAAAGGTGAAAAAGAAGAATGGAAATAGAAAAAGACTGCCTTGAAATCCTGTGGAAGCCAACTGTCAGGCAGAGGTGAAGGGACTTGGCAGGAGATGCAACACTGGCCACCAGCCTCTGGGATCTCTGATATTTGGAGGTCAGCATCTTCTTGACCAGCTGTCCCCACACCCGCTCCTGACTTCTGAAAGCCATGTGTGAACTAGTTCAGGAACACACAGCTGCTTGCCTGTGGATGGGCAATGGTTACTGTGCTCAGAGTAAAATTGATCAAAACTGCCCTTTACTTCCATTTCCCCTGGAAAGTGTAAACCTTCGATAAACTCCATAGTTCCAAATAGTTTCAATGGTCCCCTCTTACCAATGGGGATGCCTGAAAACTTGTATCTACTTTTTTTCCCATACACAAATACAATGCCTTTTCCATTAAGCATTTATCGAGGACTGAGGCCCTAAAACTTTTTTTTTGGTACTGGGAATTGTAACCAACTCAACCACTGAGCCATATCCCCAACCCTATTCTTGTATTTTTATTTAGAGACAGGGTCTTACTTAAGTTGCTTGGTGCCCTCTCTGTTGCTGAGGCTGGCTTTGAACTTGTGATCCTCCTGTCTCAGCCTCCCGAGCTGCTGGGATTACAGGCATGCATCACCATGCCTGGCTGAGGTTTGATAGTTACCAATCTCAGCATGATTTTTTTTCTTTCCTTAAACTTTCATCTTTTCACTTAAAAGCACTTTATGGCTTGTCATATCTGAATTGCAAGCATCACTGCTCTTGTGTTTGGTGTTACTATGAAGTAAAATAAGGGTTATTTGGACACAAGCACTGATATAACAATTGGTCTGATAAGCAAGACAGCTATTAAATGACCAATAGGCAGGTAGCATATACAGCATGGATACACTGGACAAGGGGATGGTTCTCATCCTGGGTGGAATGGAGGAGCATGGTGCGAGAATTATTATGCTACTTAAAACTTATGTGTTATTTTAGAATCTTCTACTTAATATCTGTTCAGAGTGTGGTTGAATACAAGTAACTGTGTGTAAAATGAAACCCTGAGTACGTGGGCAGGGGGACCACTCTATTAACAGCTCTGCCAGTGTAACTGTGGTCTGGGCTGGGCAACAAATTGCTGGTGCTTCCTACTCCATTTCTTCCCAGAATCCTTTTCGATGGATCGTTTAATTTTTTTTTAAAAAGAGAGAGAGAGAGAGAGAGAGAGAGAGAGAATTTTTTAATGTTTATTTTTTAGTTTTTGGCGGACACAACATCTTTGTTTGTATGTGGTGCTGAGGATCGAACCCGGCCGTATGCATGCCAGGCGAGTGCGCTACCGCTTGAGCCACATCCCTAGCCCGTTTAATTTTGATGTTATGCTTTAACTCAGGGAAGTAAAACATAATCACCCCAGAACACGTACCATTTAGGTGGACAGGTTAAAAGCCCATAGAATGGAAAAACCAGGAAGAAAGGATACTAGTAGATAGGAAGTGAGAAAAACTGAGTATAAAACAAATTAAGGTGTAAAAATTGAGCCACCTTCAGTTTCTACTTAGTTTAAGTCAAAACGAAAACACAAACTTTCACCACCATCAGAAAAAACGTTTTGTTTTCTCAAATTTGGAGGTCCTACATTTATTGTAATCAAACTTTTATAACAGTAATTGCTCCTGAAATAAATTATAAGTGATTTGTGACTTATTTGAATCTCGAAGGAAAACAGTGGGATTAACCACATGAAATTTCTATTCTACAGGTTAGAAGTGGTTAAATACTGACAGTTTCAAATGGCTCATCTAAGAGATGCTTTGGCCAAAGGACTCTGACATCTGGAGCTACTTGTCTTTTATAGGAAAGTCGGAAATGCCGGCTAGCTTATTCAGCACTCAGATGCTCTTTGACTCTTTGCGTAACCCGTTTTATTCAAGTATGCCCTTTTCAAGATGCAGATGTTTTATGATGTTATAACTCCATAAAATAAAAAATAAAAACCAAAGTACCATGAGTTTATTTAGAGAAAAGGACTATTGTTTTCATGCTGCTAGCTGTGGCAGTATTAGAGCATATGTGAAGGTCTTAAACTGGACAGAAATTTGAAAGAGGTGGAAAATCCAAAGTCTTCAGACTGAAAGAAATTAGGCTGGGATTATAGGAATTGAGTCATGAGATATTAAATATGGAGAGGGAAATCTGGCAAGTGGGACATGCAACTTTCACTCTATACCTTTTTGTACAGCTTCGATTACCTTTTGTAATAAGGATAGCAATACTTTTGTAGTTACAAAAAAGCAAATAGCTTCTGGTTTAATTAAAGCCCATATTAGTTTATAAAAGATCTGATCAGACATACTCAAAGTCTATTTTGTCCTTCTGCTATCAGGATAATCCTCCCAGACCTGCAAGAACCACACAGAAGATGAACATTTCTGCAGATCTGTGCTCACTTAGAATGTTAAGACCCTTTAGGCTGAAACACTTAAACTACCTAGTGTAAGTCAGCTAACTAACATAACTAGAACTTCAAGAATAACACATTATGGCTCAGGTCAGGAATACATTCACACGCTATTATCTCTTTCTAGATATAGTATGCTAAACTTCTTCAAAAAAGGTTAACTTCCAGGGAAGAGTTCAAAGTCCAAACAGCAGCTGAAGTCTTTCCTACAACTAGAATACGTTGAATTTATGAGATCTTATTCTTCACATGCTGACGTTTTAGAACAGGTAATTCTTGGGGGGTAGGGTTGTCCTAAACACTGTAGGACATTTAACCGCATTCCTTAACTCTGCCTACTAGTTGCCAGTAAAACCCTCTCCCAATTGTGATAACCAGAAATCCACAGACACTGACAATATCTCCTGGGAGACAAAATCACTTCCAATTGAGAAACAAAATGTGCCCTTAAAATGGGGAGAGATCCTTAGTAAATGGAGACCTCTAAAAACATCCTGACTTATGTTGTTTGCTTCTTCAGTTAAAGATAAGCAGAATATTCAATGCATGCTTATAAGAGAACAGACATATTATTAATTAAAATGCCACCCACCTGAAAAGTTTATGCAACGTGCCTACTAGTGACAAATGGCAAGACTCACCAAAGAGCAACTTTCTGACTTCCAAGTATAGGGCAGCTGCCATGGGACTTGATCTCTAAGCAAGTCTGTAAGCATTTTCCAAATCAGTAAAATCTAATAGCTTACCTGCTTAGGATCAAAATTATATACATATACACATATATCTATCTACCTATCTATATATTATTTATATATAAAAATATAAATAAGAGACTCAGAACCTGAGTGCTTGCTGTCACTTGTCTTCCTGAGGACCCCCATACTCTGGGGGGATGCCATACTGCTGTCTTTAAATAAATCTTTACCTGTGCTTTGCTTAATGACTCAGTCCTGTAGTTCTTTCTGGGACAAATGTCAAGATGTTGGTTGGTTCCAAGTTGTGGTTCCCCCCCTTTATGACTTCCTTGGACCCCTCTGATGTCAGAACCAGCAGCACAGGGCAAGAAATTTAATTACATGTTGATACCTTAGATTTTGCAATATTCTGTGGCCCAGTATTTTATTTAGTACTGACAATGGATACACTAATAAGTCATCCAGTGGTGGCCAAGAGTAAATGGACACTCGTTTTCTGCCTAAGACTATAAATATGCATTGCAAGAAAAAGTAGATTTAAGCTGAAGGTTTATCTAAAAATAAAATAGAAAAAATTATATTTGTGCTACGTTATAACAAACTCAGGGTTCACATTGGGGCTGTGCTATATACTGAGGTTTTCTGAAAGACTAGGTAGTTAAATTCTTCTTTGACATGCTATCACTGCATCTAACCCAATATTGTACTGGAGTCCTAGCCAAACGAAGACAAGAAGAAGAGACAACTGTCCTTATTTGCAGTTATTATAATTTCAACAAAATTTATAGACAAACTGTTAGCAGCTAGATGAGGAATTTCAAAAAGTTTCTGAACATAAGAATCACATGTAAAAATCAATCTCATTCCTATATATAATAAAATTAATGAGGAAATATAAGAAAAAAAGTCATAGTTAAAAGGAATTTCCTAGATATACACTAAAATAAATGTACTGAAACCACTAGGGAAAAAATTGTAAAATGTTATTTAAGGATATTAAAGGCCCTGAAAAATGGAAACAATCCATGTTTATAGACAAAAAAAAAAAAAAAAAGAAAAGAAACTTTTCAAAACAGGCTAATTCTTAAATTAATCTAAAAATCAAAACAATGCCAACAAAAGTATTTTCCCTGAACATGACAAGCTGATCCTAGAATTCACAGGGAGGATAAAAGAGTCAAGAACAGCTAAGGCAACTCTGAAGAACATAGTTACTTCACCACATAGATAGCTAGGATAATGAAGATGATAGGATACCGGATCGGTGACAACTAATAAAGGAGTAAATGGGGCTCAGAAACTTATGCGTACATGTTGAACTGATGTATGCAAAGTGGCAGGCAGTGTGTGAGGTAAAGACAGGCTGACCTCTCTGGAGAACTGCCATTGTTTGGCTCCTATAAAGAAATAGTGAAAACTTTCAAAGGCTACTAAAGAGGTGAAATAATTGTGGAAAACTGAGTTATGGTTACATTGAAGCTGAGCTCCCATGGAATTATTAGGTTGGGTGTGGCCAACAGGCCAGCCAATGACCTGCAGGAGACTCAACACAGGGAGTTTTGCACTTCTGACTGAAAGCGCCAAAGGCTGGACAATGGATTCTGTTTTCCGAAACAGTAAAATGAAACAATGTGTTGCAGAACCTATGGAACAGAGAATCAGCAAAGAGGCCTTTTGTGGGCTGCTCATATTACAGATCCACACTGGGGAGACAGTTGGAAATACTACACACACTTGCCTTCTAATCTCTAAGACCCCCTTGGTCTACATGACATGGTGTACCCTCATTCTGGGCTGGGGAAGAGCAATTAAAGTCTACACAGAACTTGCCTTGGACCAACAATCCTTGAGGTTACTTTTGAAAAGGGGAAAAATCAATTTAAAATTGATTTGGATTTGATAAAATAGTTAATGACAGAACTGCAAATATGGTAACAAAACATTCTTACACAATCAATAATTTTAAGTCATTTATTTCAATAGAAATATTTCAGAAAACTGTTCTTAAATTCATTTTAAATTAGCTTATGCAAACACACTGAAGATCACACACTCACATTTGCATATTAAAAAGAAACAAAAAGAGAGAGGAACCAAGTTGCACATCACTCAAGGAGGTCATAATGCAATTGAATGCTTCATTAGAGTACCTCAAGTTAACTGGGATAAAGAAGAAAAAAAAATGGCTTGTGTTTTCCTGAATATTATCATCACTAGGTATTTATTCCCACAGATGTTTGATCTCCTTTAGAATATGTTGGGAACCAGATCCCCGCAATGAATGCCAATAATAAAGGTGAGAAAATACTGAGAATTTGGTGACTTATTATCAGCTATTTTTATAGTCATACCTATTAAATCAATAATTATTGGACTACATATGGGAGTCGTTCTAATGGGGAAGGTATCTTCAAGGGAGGCAATATTTCTTACTTGGCATCTAATCTAAAGCACAGCTAATATTTATGAAGTTTTCTTCTTTTCTATTAAGGAAAAAAAAAGTTGCATCCCAAAGCACTCTACATATTCTTTTAACCCCATCATTGCTTTGCAGTTCAAATGGCTAGAATCAAAATTTAAATTCTGCTAATAACCCTCTAGGACCAATTACCCTTTCATTTAGGTTTAAATACTATGTTTATCTACTTTGCTACTCTAGAACATAATAGCCCTTTAAAAAGTGTAAAAAGAGCATCCTGACACAGATAAACAACAGTGCTCCAGGTCTTCTAATAATCTCAGAGAAGCAAAAGTATTTCTGAGATTTGCGTTCACTGAGAAAGCTAGGTTAGTCTCTAAATGTCTATACACTGGAGTCCTTTTCACTGTGCTGCACAAATATTTTCAGGTAAGCCATATCTGGTACGTTAAGTGACTGCTTGTTCATTCTGAGTCTTATTTAAATATAAGGATGAAGCAAATAAAATCTCATTTCTGGCCACAGGAACTGTGCTTACAAGATTCTAGTAGCTTTAATAAAAACCAAATTAATCTTCCTGGATATTTATTATTTTAGGGATTTCCAAGAGGGGCTGATTATTATTAACTCTATGCTCAAACAAGAGAAAAAAATGAACCCAGCTGGATGGATGTTCTTCAAAGCTGTTTTTTCAGGAGTGCTTATCAAAAGATTGATTTGAGTGGATTTATTTTCATTCTCCTACCTGGAAAAGAGAGAAGCAGGGAGGAAGTTGTATAAAAAAAGACTCGAAACCCAAGGAGGACTGCAACAAGCACCTGGAGGATCTGCACAGACATCCTTAGACTTGCTGTAAGATTAAGATGGTGGAGAGCATGCTCCTGAACTAAGAGGGCAAACTGTACTCAATGCCCTAAGAATGGTCTTCAAATTGATAAGGCACTGACCAAAATTTTACCATATTACAACTTGAGATATAGGTATAATGCAATTGCTTTCAATAAGCTTAAAAGTTTTATGCACAAATCTCTTTCATTAGAACCCTCTAAATAGAAAAAAAAAGTCACTTTAGACACAAGCCATTTTTAGGAGAACAAAATCAAAAGGTACTTAAATCACTTTAAAAAGGTCCACATTTATCATCAATGTGTCATTTATCATCAATGTGATTTAGCAGCAATTTTTGTTATCTCAAAGGCTTAGAAAAAACAGAATACACTCTGGCTGTAAAATCATAAATTTACTAATTTTGAAAGAAGTAAAGAAAGAAGAGAGAAAAACAAAAGCAAACCCTAAAAGGTCACTGAAGGAAGTCAGACAAACCTCACTGCTTCCTCACACAACAGTAGCACTCCTATTCCACCAGCACAGCGGGGAAATAACCTTCATTTTCAAAAAGGGATCCAATCATTTCAAAGGCCTTTGAGATACAGGGTTTCTTTTTATTAAAGATTATCTCCTGTTAAGTAACACTGGCACCCCGTGCTTGCAGAAGAAAATAATATAGTGGTTTAAAACCTGGTTGTAAAAGAATG
The DNA here is from genome assembly GCF_001458135.2 of Marmota marmota marmota. NCBI lineage: Eukaryota > Metazoa > Chordata > Mammalia > Rodentia > Sciuridae > Marmota > Marmota marmota. Next base: position 14,351,274 of record NW_026000019.1, read on the forward strand.
TGCCTCAAAAAACAAGGAAATCAATAATTGATATGTTCTTCTAAAAAGCCAATGGATTAAATCTATTACTAGTAATGATTTCCTAATATGATGTCCTTCAGTAATAAATGTATACAGCAGTACAGATTTAACCTTAGGGAAAAAAGACAGATGCTAAACATTTGGCCAAGTAAATTCTAATGATTTTAAGAGAATGATAGGCTGCTAATTTTAGAGGGCCCCGGGTTCAACTAACAGATCTACTAGAGACTACTCTTTTTTACTTTCTATAGCAATAGGTCTTTTTGAGCTCCCTTATGAATCTTCTAGAAGAGGAAAAAAGCTGTTTATAAAAACTTTGCAGCTATAAACACTGTGAGTTGATATATAGAAATACCCAATACCAATACAGCCTGTAAAGAGGCAGTGCAGTAATTATATGGCATTTTTCACACAGAAAAATATTTGCCATTGAAGCACATGCCTAGGGAGAAAAAACACTCCAACTCAAATTGTTTGGATCCCTTTTTGTAATGCTTGTACAAATAATATTTACACAGTGAAGAAAACAGAATAGGAAGGTGTGTTTGATCATTTGTCTTTCAATTCTTACAGTTTTAAAAATAACACTATGAAAATTAAGCAAAGTCTGAACACAGAAGATACATGAAACCAAAAAACAGTGCCCAGAAGACCATTAGGTGATGGTTTTATAGTTATATTTTAAAAACTGATATGTTACTTTCATATAGAAAATAAGCTTCCATGTTCAAATAAGTTGTTACATGAGATGTGCCTCAAATTGTATTGTGGCTAGTTCTGTATACTACTACCCCATGCCACTGATATGCCAATCACTATGCTTATGCATCAGCTTAAATTTAAATAATAACTGAGTTTCTTGCCTATGGTAAAAAATGAGTTTAATGCTGATGAAAATTTTGAGTTTTTGGATCACTGATTTACAATCAAGGGCAGGTTTGATAAGATTTATCTTCCTACTAACAAACTACCTAAATATTCAATATAGTTTGGTGACTTATATTTTCTTTGTTTGAATTATAACCAGATGATATTTTGTGAATGACAGGTCAAAAATTCACCTACACTATTGTAATTCATTTCCCACCGATTTCAATTTACTTCAAATGCTATGAATAATCTTAAAAAGAAACGAGTAATCTTTTGAATAGACAAATCTGAAGATAGAAACAATTTCTACTGTACTGTTAGGTTAAATTTCAGACAGTCAGAGGCCACAACTCTGTCTATGGACTGTTACCCAAATGTGAACACTATTCTTATTCTGTACAAGCACTCATTAATGTTTAGAGCTGAAAATATCAAACACATCTTCCAACTTAGTTTGCTCTCTTTGGCAAAACTGTGAGATGTCAGGCTCTGACTTCCAGTTGCATATCTCCCAGATATGGTTAACCTACAACATACCTACCCTTAGCTTATTTATGACACACAAAATAATAATAAAAAAATCCACAGGGTTCTTATTCACAATATTTTTTGGAAAGCACATACACTGCTAAAAATGTTATTCTGAAGAGAAATAAACAAAGTAAGAAATTTATAAAAAATGCAAAACAGAAGTAAGATGTGCAAGGTCTACATAGTAATACTGCTGGCTACGCAGGTGTTTTTAGGCACCCAACATGGGTTAAGCTTAGATCATTAACTGAAAAATCATTCAGCACAGGCAACACTCTGCCCTCTCCAGCCTGTGTCACTACAACCCAGAAAAAAATGTATTTGTAACTATTATATGAGAAATCTATCTGAACTGTTAACATCTTTTCCAAACACAAAATGAAATCAAAAAATTTAACACTCAGAAAAAGTTCTTTTACTTTCCTTTGGATACATTTTAAGCTTATTATTTGTATACACAATATTTTTTGTTTGTTTTTTGGACTTGAGGGCGAAACTTACAATAAAATTTATACAATTTACTAAGAAAATAAATGTGAGAAATTTTATATGAGGCCCAAAGTAATAAGTCTATTAGGAGGTATCAGTCAAAAAACATTTCTTACTCTGGACCACTGCTAAAATTTATGATGTCTCATGAGTTTGTAACATCTGACAGTTTTGTTCAGGTGCAATTTTTTTTTTGTTAAAATTCTAAGGTATCACACCTTTTAACTTCTAAATTTGACGTTTATTTTAGAAAGTGGATGCACTGTTGCATAGAAGAGTTCTCTCAAAACTTCTTGGTTAACTACTGACAATATAGGTTCATGTCAAGGACTTATAGTTCAGTTTTAAGAAAAATGTTTTGGTATGTTTAAGGTAAGTCATAAAAGGAAGAAGGGTTTAATACTTAAAACTCCTAGATCCTCAAACTTGTCTTTTATCCCTCTTAAAATTACTGTCTTATGATAAAATACATACATATTTATGAGGAATCTTTTAAACAAATATGATCTTGAATATCATACTGAACAAAAACAAAACAAACAATAAAAAAATAACTCTGGCATTACGCACATTAAACACTGTAAAAGAAAATATCCTGGCAAAATATCAATATTATCACCTCTGATGACTCCCTGAAACTGGGAGAGGGATAATCCAATTAACTTGAAAAAAATTTAGTCATTGTAAAATCCTTCTCAGGAAAGTTTGAGATTACATTCTTTACTAAGCAGATCTATCATTCAACATTGAATTCATACAGAAAGTTAAACACGAAACCCAGTTAGAAACAACCATGGTTTTTAGAACCTATTTTAAAGAACTGGTAGATGAACACTCGGGCTTTGTGCCTCCTGCAGGAAATATTGTTCCCCAGACAGTACTCAATTCAGAAGTTTAGTGTTTAAAAAGATCTCCCCTCAACCAAAACCAGCCCTTCCTCCCCCATCCCAAACAAACCCAACAACTTACATTATCAACATTTCTAATCCTACATTCTTGCTGTGAGAGAAAACCAGTGAGGATATGGACTACTGGAGGCTGAACAAACCTTGCAGGTGGGCTGCTGGTAAAATCCCGCGAAATTAAAGTATCCGAGTATCACCACATTCAAAACCAGCTCCTGGTACCGGTACCATCCACAAGAAACATGTTCCTTTTCAGAGTGTATCTTAAAAAAAGATGATCCCCCCCCTCCAAAATCAGTACAAAGTTAAAAGAAATGGAAATCAGCTATGACCTATCCCAAGCGCAGCACTGCCAGAAGATTCACACACACTATTTGGTGTTTCATGTTGGTTTTCCTTTCACTCTTTTAAGGCAGTGGTTTCCACAGGTCAGTTCAGAGATAAGAAGCATGGTTCATGGCAGTTTGTTTCGCAACTCCAATTTGTTCTCTGGGAATATCTCACTTTATTCCCTGAAATGAGTGCTTTTTGGTTCAGCATTCCCAAGGCTGGGATGGAGCCTGTGGGCTCTTCCTGGCACAGGATGGTTTGCCGCTGGCATTTTCCGTCAGGCCCCAGCTCTTACCCAGGAGCAGAGCTCCACTTCTTCCTCTTCAGGCTTTTACTCAAAAGTCATCAAGTTTGTAGGAACCTGAAATATATAAGCATCACAAATTAATTCTTTAAAAGCTGTTTTTCAAACTAGTATTTCTTATCTTTCCTTGTCTTTTAGGCAAGCCCAAATCTTTCTGACTTACATATATTTTAAAGGAATGCACTAGAAGGCATTTCAATAATTTATGAATAATGAATGTAATATACTATAACAGTTTAGAGAAAAAAATCACTAAATTAATTTGCTCTTTCAAAAAAATTGATATCTAGACAGGAGGAAAGGGCAGAAAGGGTATCTTTCTCAGCTCCATGAAAGCCAAGAAAGATGGGGGCTCCACACAGGTGCTTACTGAATGAACTAACTATGGTTCTTACAGGGATGAAATTCCAGACAGGCAGGCTTGCCATCATTTTCATTGTATGTCACAATCAATTCCTACATGCACATCTTAAAAATCATCACAGATGCTTTTATAACGATTATTAGGAACAGTTTTATGAAATCATTATTGAAATTATTATGAACTTCTTTGTGAAAAGAACCAAAATTCATTACACAATTCTGATCTAATACTTTATGACTCTGAAAGATCAATAGGTTTTATAATAATTTACTGCTTACAGATTGTACAAAATCTGAAATTCAATAATTCTCCGAAATGCTTTTCATTTTTAGAAATTAGTTGATGAATTCTACAGTTAAAGAACTAATAAAAGGTTTTAAAAAAATAACAACAAACAAACAAGAAAACAAAACCCCAAACAAGAAACAAACAAACAAATCCACTCAATCCTGAAAACTGTTTCCAGGTTGCCCTGGCTCTCTGTATACCAGTGATCTCCTCCCTGTCCTTTAACACAGCTCAACAGTTCTCACAGGTCATCTGTCTTTCTTTCTGAAAGCTCTTATACTCAAAACCCTGTGTTTCTTAGATGTGCCAGCTTCTGAATGAGAATTCTATGGGAAATATAATCACAACCGAATTATAAATCAAATATAATACAATGCTCATGTGCTTAAAATGTAAATTCCCAAGTTTGGTTTTAAAAAATCCATAGTAAAGAGTAAAAGTCTCATTTCTTCCTAAATTATCTGTCATTTTAGGTATTTTGCATTTGAATCAGTCTTCTAAAAATTTTCAAATTTTGCAGGTTCTTTTTGTAAGTTTGCGTCACCCTGATTCTTACAAATGTGGAGCAAAGAAACAACAACAAAACAACAAACCTATTTATGCACATTTGGCTGACTTTGTTAGCAGAAAGGTCTACCAATGCACAGTGAAAGAAACTGTGCCTCCATGCTGGTGTGTAAATACGGCCTAGATTAATCTTAGAATCTGAGGGTTATTTTTAATAAACAAGACTTAATACCCTAAGCTACATTTATTTATTTATTTGGTGCCAGAGATAGAACCCAAGGGTGCTTAACCACTGAGCCATATTTCCCTAGCCCTTTTTAATATTTTTATTTAGAGACAGGGTCTCAATGAGTTGCTTAGGGCCTCGCTAAGTTGCTGAGGCTGGCTTTGAGCTCATAATCCTCCTGTCTCAGCCTCCCGAGCTGCTGGGATTCCAAGTGTGTGCCACCATGCCTGGCTCCTAAGCTCCATTTAAAGAAAACATGTAGCATAATAAGTGAATCCTGAAAGGCTTTTGTCTTGGGCAAAAGATCTGTTTCATTCTGTCCCAGATACTAATGTGACAGGCAAGAAAAGAACTTTTGTATTTCATGTACTTTGTGGAGGTTACTAAAATATTAGTCTTTCACAAAGAAGTGAAATAAAAATGAGAGAACAAAGCTCACACCAACAATACTCATAAAGAATGGACTTAAAGAGTTCATGTTGCAGGTCTACCACTTTTTTTACTTGTTTGCTCTACCTAAGTGATTCAGTATCTCTGAGCCTCAGTTTCTTAAGAGGTAATAACTTGAATACTAATATCAGAAGGTAAAAAATACTTTTATAAGCTTTCTCAACTTAGAGTATTATATTATTCAAAATTAGCTACTGATAACATTTACTGTGTTCTTTGGCATTATCAATACCCTAGGTCAATGATTTTTAAATATACTTAACTGGAGTCTAGTTCTATGAAATGTATAAAGAAATTTTTGTAATTACATTTACTTGTTATCTACCAATTTGTGATTCAAATCTTAACTCTGCAACAGAGTGAGGAAAACAATGTGATAGATTCCTTCTTCTCTGTAGTGAAAGCCTTTCCATTAGACCATCTTTGTTTCAGTAAAACAAAAATATACAATAAGATAAAGAGGGATTTTGGTTTCACTGCAACCACAGGAAACTACCTCAAGTGGCCATCAATCAAAGATGAATAGGAACAGTTTTTGTTAATTTAGAGGCCACCTTGCTCTTGCCCTACCTAGAGCTGTCCTCTTGCTATGCTGCACCGATGCTAGCTCCCTTTTCTATCTTGAACACTAAGCTAGTTCCAGCTTCAGGGTCTTTGCATGGGCTGGTCCCTTTTCCAGCACTCTGCGCTCCCTAATCCTCACATGGATGGTTCCTTCTTGTCATTCATGTCACTATCATCACCTTGGGGGGAAAGTCTCACTGATTTAGCTTTGGGTATCTGAAGCTGTCTCTACTCTCTATTTCACACAATTCTATTACATAGTTCTTATGAATTGGAATTTTGCTTTTTGTTTACTTGTTTATTATCTAGCTCCTGACTAAAGTGTAAACTTCACGTTCTGTTGACTATTACTAACAAGAATAAAAACACCACCATTTTCCCAGTTCATTAAGAAAACAAGTCTAGTTCTTTTGGGAACTTTATTTATTTAGGCACTGGGAACTGAACCCAGGGGTACTTGACCACCAATCCGTATCCCAACCCTTTATATATTTTATTTTGAGACAGGGTCTTGTTAAGTTGCTGAGACTGACCTTGATCCTCCTGCTTCAGACGCCCAAGCAGCTGGGATTACAGGTGTGCACCACCATGCCCGACTGGACCTCTTTTTATGTTCCCAAGTTACAAACTGTTCTGACAATTAAGAAAAAAACTCACCTGTTGTTTGTTACTTTGGCAGGCTGCACTCAGATGCTTAAACCACAGCATTGCATTCATTCTACTGCCAGCTTGAAACTTGTATGAATTCCCTATAATTACCAAAAACAAGAAAGCGATAAGGATTTTACCACATAGTAACTCTTCCAGATATTAAAGAGTGAATTAAACATCACTAGAGTTCTGTTTCAGGATCCTATTCATTTAATACCTAGTCTCCTACTACAAATAAAAAGAATAGTTCTCTGTGTAACCCATCCAAATGCTATCCTATATTCAGAAAGTCACTGTTTTACAGCTTATAAATGATCTTTAAAATAATATATACATAAAGATGGCTTCTCCAGGTTTGTCTCTGTGGATAGATGATCTAAAATTAGATGTTAATAAGTTTTTGCAGCCAAAGGGCTTCAACCTGTGTTGTTTAAAAATACATAAACATTAGCTATTCAACATGATTAAGGATTAATCAGGTAGCATCAACATGGGCTCAGCTTTCAGCCTTGAGTCAACCAGTCATTTATCAGGATCACTGCAGAACTGGAGAGTTCGGCTGGGGGCTCACTGGAAATGTCTAAGATGTCTTTTTTCTCTTTTATGAAATTGGAAATCATTGTGTGGCGTGTATTCAGGAGTTCCTATGCTGACTAATCAAGGCTGACACACTAAGGGTATTTATATGGCTATATATATTAAGATGAGTAAAGAATAAAATGAGAAAGATACATGTACTAAAGGCTGCTCTGAGTTGAGCTTTGCTTACTTTTCTCACTGATGTAAGTTCTTATTTCACAATTCTTCTGAAGTATACTTTTCTTTATATCTGCCTTCAGTGATTGAGGAGCCTGACTAGATTCAAATATTATCCAGCTTTCCTTTGAGATTTTAACACTTAAAAGTTTTCACTTTCAGAAGCAACTGCTTCTTCACCCAATGTTTACTAGGTCAGATAACACTGTTTTGATTACTGAATTCAGATACAGACTTAAGGTCAATAGAACAGAACACATCTACAATTAAGCTGGTCACAGCTACAATTTATACCCCAACCCCAATCCCCAGTACAAACATTATGAAAACCTTGGCTATATTATGCTAAGGAAAACAAAGAATTTCTTAGCAAAATTCAATGATTTTACTCTAAAATGTAATTTTATAAATAATGCCTTTGCGATTTTGTGGGGCTGGGGCTTTTAATTGAGAATGTTGACTAGGGAGTGCTTATTGTGTAAATCAATCTATTTCCCTCAAAACAAGACATTTTGCTATGATTATTTTTTTCTGCATCTAAATACAGATTTAATTTTTTACTTAAAACTATAGCATCCAAAAAACAGAATTTCTGTTGATACAAAATACCAACTAAATAAATGCAGGTCAAGATACAGTTGTAAAGTCAACAGAAGTTAATGAGTTCAGTTGTGAATTGCTGGAGTGGATGGTTTTGGCAGATGTGGCGAGTATCTCTCTTCTGGCCCCCTCTGGGGTGCTTGTGGACTAATAATGGTGGCCATTATTAGAGAAGAGCAGCAACCAGGGAAGGAGTCTCCCATGGACCCTGTGGCATTCACTGAAGGGGCAGGAAGAGCCAGGAGGTGTGGAGTGATCTACACAGTCCACCCTCCACTTTTTCTCCTCTGCCAGACACAAGAGCTTGTGCCTTTAATCTCAGCTACTCCAGACGCTGACGTGGGAGGAATGTTAGCTCTAGGCCAGCCTGGGTAATTTAGGGAGACTATCTCTCAAAAAAACAAAAAAACCCAAAAACAAGACAAAACAAAACCCAACCCATTTTTACCTCTTCCATTTTATGACATCCAATGGTTAATAGTCGATTGTTGTATTCACAAATGTCTCTGTTTTATAAAGTATCTTAACTGGCAAGGGATTTGAGCCTACAAATTAATTTAAAATAATGAAATAAAGAGTTTTTAAAGAAAAACTTTGTCACTTTCAGAACTTGAGAACAACCTCCTACTGGAGGGCTTGGCAGGGGAGCATTGCCTGCAGGGCAATCGCTGACATTTTAAAGTAACAGGGGCTGATATCCTCAGATGCCCTCCCTCCCTCCCTGGTTATCCCTTTAGGGATTACTTGGGCTTTAGTGTTTATGCTTATGTAGTGGAGAAAATAAGCTCTAAAAATATTGGGTTCATTAAAACACATTATGTGACAAAAATACTTCCTAGTAGATAAAAGCCACACCATCACGTTCCCTGTTGAATGGAACACTCAACATTAAACCAGTTTTAGCTCCTCAAGTTAGGTACACACAGCATCTTCAACACTAGTCATGCTAACAGTTCACCTTTCTCAGAGTCTGTCAGCAGGAAGAGGTCTGGATGTTCTGGGTCATCAGCCATCATCACCATCCATCCCACCACAGAGACGGTCTTATTTGATGTTGATTTGAACTGAGACAAAAAGATAATTAGTAAAAACAATTAGTAATAATTAGGGGAAAGACACTGAGCAAAAGTTAAGAGAGAGTGTATTTTCAGTTGCTCCTAATGAGAGGTCAGATTTGTGACTTCCTGGGCTGGGGTTGTGGCTCAGTGATAGAGCACCTGCCTAGCACATGTGAGGCACTGAGTTTGATCCTCAGCACCACATAAAAATAAATAAGTAAAGGTACTGTGTCCATCTACAGCTTAAAAAAAAAAAAAAATTTGCAATTTCCTGCTGGTCCAGGTCAGCTTGGGCCTTTTCCTAGTAGGCTGCATGTAGACATGCCCTCTTCAGACAGCCTACTTCTTTTCAGACCTTCCTAGCTTCAGTTTTATTTTCCATTCCCTCAGAGCATGACTTGCCCGAGTTAAAGGATAATCTCATTCATGAACATAAATGCAAACAAACAAACAACAACAACAAAAAAAAAACCCCAAAAACCAAAAACGCTAGAATATTGGCATATTGACTCTAGCAGTGTGTAAAAAGGCTGCTAAAAGATAACATATAGGGTTGGGGCCTTAGCTCAGTAGGAGAGTGCTTGCTTAGTATGTGTGAGGCACTGGGTTCGATTCTCAGCACCACATATAAATAAAATAAAGATCCATTAACAACTAAAAAAAATTTTAAAAAATACTGTATAAAGAGAGTAAAAAAATAAGTTAAACAAATTGGAACAAGGTATTTATAACAAATAACTGCTAACAGATTTGCATCTGGGAAATATAAAGAACTTTTATCAATTAAAGTAAGTAAAAGATTTATCCAGGCATTTCACAGAACAAGAAACATGGATGACCAATAAACACTGTTAAGTATATAGGGGCATACAAATTAAAATGATCAGGCAACATTTTATCCATACTGGATTAGTCAAGATTAAAGAGCCTAACAATAAGAAGTATGGTGAAGATATGAACTTCATTCTACTACTGGTGACTGTGACTCTTAATTTGGTATATTCTTGTAAAGTAATATTTGCATCCCGCAGATACATAACCCAGAGAACCTGTGCAAAAAAAATATTCACAGTAACAGTTAGAAATAGTAAAGAAATGGAAGTCATTCAAATATTCACTAATAATAGAGTGATATCAATAAATCAAGACAGACTCATAAAATGGAAGACTATTCAGTTGTGAAAAGGATTGAAGGACAACTATATGCATCAACAACAATGAATCTCAACAAACAGACAAAAAAGCTTGTGCTTAAGAATGTGTATGTGACCCATTCAGGTACAATTAAAAAATAAAACTATTGTGTGAGGAAGCAAATATAAATCTCTAAGGAAAAACAAGGCAATGAGGAACATGAAATTCAGGACAGTGATGGGCTGTGGGGACAGCTGATGGGAAAGGAAGAGGATGCTAATCTGGGGAGGCTTTGATAGTCTGGTAAGTTCTGATCCTTAGGCTGGGTAGAACTTGAATACATGTTTATTTTATTTACTTTGCTTTAAAATATGTATGTACCTATCTACTTTGTAGTATGCATGTTTCACAATGAAAAGAAATGGGAAAAAGGACTGAACATAGCACATTTGTAACAATATAGTTACTTAAAAAAAAGCTAAAGAAATAAGCTTTAATATTATGAGGGATGAAATTAGCAATACCAAAGAACAGCTGACTTGAGACTCATAATTTATTTTAAAGTAGACAGTATGATTTTTTTCCTCTTTCTTTTTTCAGTACTAAGGATTGAATCCAGGGGTGCTTTATCACTGAGCTATATCCCCAATCCTTCTTATTTTTTAATTTTAAGACAGGGTCTATATTGCTAAGGGCCTCTCTAAATCACTGAAGCTGGCCTTGAACTTGTGATCCTCCTGCCTTAGCCTCCTAAATTGATGGGATTATAGGCATGGGCCATGGTGAAGTTGCTGGGATTATAGGCATGGGCCATGGTGAAGTTGCTGGGATTATAGGCATGGGCCATGGTGAAGTTGCTGGGATTATAGGCATGGGCCATGGTGAAGTTGCTGAGATTATAGGCATGGGCCATGGTGCTGGGTGATAATATGGTTTCTAATATTCTTTTCTTACCTCTCAAAAATCTCTGCAATAAGCCCCTCAATACAGAGGGATCAATCTATAAATACAGTGCAATGGCCTTTGACCCCCAGCTGAATCCTATTTTGCTCCCAGGATTCATCATCATTTGGGGTGAGACACCCCAGATCTTTTTTCTATGCATTTACTTTTTTGTGTTATTTTTGCTGCTGGTTTTTAATATACCAATGGGAGTTTGTTTATACTTTGACTTGTGGTTTGTACTCATCTATAATGGTTCTTTTATTGATCTCACCATAACAATATCAATTTAAGTTTCTGATAACCATGAATCATAGTACATGTTTCCCTACTCTATGGACAATGCAATATTATCAAAAAAGTATCTTTCTGTTATTTTTGTTAACTAGTAAGGTTGATTATTTTTTTCCTATATGTTACCTATCTGTATTTCATCTTATATTTCCCTTTGACATGTTTCTGTTTTATTCTTAATCAGTCATGGAATATGTTTTTTCAAGTGCAGATTTGATTTTAAAAATTTAACCAAACAATATTTTTTCACTCACTACCATGTAGTGATAGGTTCAAACATATCTATGAATTTTCTTAATAATAAATACACTTCCACTAAAAACTATTTTTACATGAGTATGCTTTCATTTATAAACATTAAAAAATAGAGTCCCTTCTTTCTTTCTGCACATTCTTCCCAAACTTTCTCTGATCCCCATTGACAAAAAATTGTATTTTAGAGAAAGGATTTAACTCCAGGATTCAACCAGAACCACATACACTACAATTAGCTGTCAAGTATCTTTTGATCTAGAATGACTGTCCCCTAACATCTCCTCTACCTGCCCTTTTTTTTTTTTTTTTTTTAAAGAATCCAGGCTGGCTGTCTCATACAATGTCCTACAACCTGAATTTGATTGCTACCAAAACCACTATACAGATTTAATTCAATTTCATCAAAATCCCAATGACATGACTCATAAAAATAGAAAAAGCAGTCATGAAATTCATCTGGAAAAATAAGAGATCCAGAATAGCTAAAGCAATCCTTAGCAAGAAGAGTGAAACAGGTGGCATCCCTATACCAGACCTTAAACTACACTACAGTGCTACAGTAACAAAAATGACATGATATTGGCACCAAAATAGACTTGTAGAACAATGGTAAAGAAGAGAGGACACAGAGACAAACCCATATAAATATAGTTATCTCATAGTAGACACAGGGGCCAAAAACATATATTGAAGAAAAGATAGCGTCTTCAACAAATGGTGCTGGGAAAACTGGAAACCCATATGCAGCAAAATGAAACTAAACCCCTATCTCTCACCATGCACAAAATCCATCTTAAAGTAGATCAAGGACCTAGGAATTAGACCAAGACCCTGTGCCTAACAGAGGAAAAAGTAGGTCCAAATCCTCATCACATCAGATTAGGGCCTGACTTCTTTAATAAGAGTTCTAAAGCGCAAGAAATAAAATCAAGAATTAATAAATGGGATGGACTCAAACTAAAAGGATTCTTCTCAGCAAAAGAAACCATCAATGAGGCAAATAAAGAGCCTACAGAATGGGAACAAATTTTTACCACACGCACATCAGACAGAGTACTAATCTCTACTAATCTCTAGTATACATAAAGAACTCAAAAACTTAACACCAAAAACAAAACAAAAAAACCCAAACAAACAAACAAAAAACAAAACAAAACAAAACCCAAATAACCCAATCAATAAATGGGCTAAGGAGCCGAACAGAGACTTTTCAGAAGAAGATATACATTCGATCAACAAATATATGAAAAAATGTTCAACATCTCTAGCAATTAGAGAAATGCAAATCAAAACTACTCTAAGATTTCATATCATTCCAGTCAGAATGGCAGCTATTAAGAATACAAACAATAAGAAGTGTTGGTGAGGATGTGGGGAAAAGATCACACTCTTTGCTTTCATTCATTGCTGGACTGCAAACTGGTGCAACCAATCTGGAAAGCAGTATAGAGATTCCTTGGAAAACTTGGAATGGAATCACCATTTGATCCAGCTATCCCACTCCTTGGTTTATACCCAAAGGGCTTAAAAATCATCATACTACAGTGATGCAGTCACATCAATGTTTATAGCAGCACAATTCACAATAGCTAAACTGTGGAATCAACCTAGATGCTCTTCAACAGATAAATAAATAAATGGGTAAACTGTGGTATCTATACTCAGCATTAAAAGAGAATAAAATCATGGAATTTGCAGGTAAATGGATGGAGTTGGAGAATATCATGCTAATTGAAGTAAGCCAATCCCAAAAAACCAAAGGCTGAATGGTTTCTCTGATATGTGGATGCTGATCCATTATGGGGGTTGTGGGGGGCGGGCATGGGAGGAATGGAGGAACATTGGATAGGACAAAGGGGAGAGAGGAGAAGAGAGGGGGACATGGGGGTAGGAAAGATGGTGGAATGAGATGGACATCATTATCCTAAGTACATCTATGAAGATACAAATGGTGCGACTCTACTTTGTGTACAAGCAGAGAAATGAAAAATTGTGCTCTACATGTGTAATATGAAATGAAATGCATTCTGCTGTCATGTATAAAAAATTAGAATAATAAAACAAAAAAGAAACCAGGCTGGCTGTCTCATACAACGTCCCACAGCCTAAATTTGATTGCTTCCTCATAAAATTCAGGTTAAATATTTTGGCAAGAATATAATATAGTGGTGCTATATATAATAAAGATTTTATCTGTTGCTTATCTATAGCAGATATTTTCATTCAGTTTGTGTTTTAATTTTGTTTGAAATTAGTTCAAAACTGTTTTTTCCTTCATTGTTTTTAGTTCTGTGCCATATCACTCCTAATCCCCAAATTAATACTGAATATAGATGCAGACCTGTCTCTATGCCTTCTATCCTGTTTTGAATAGCTTAAATCTGAAAAGGTAAGGAATTCAGTCTATTTTCTGGGTACTCAGTTTTATTTTCTTACAATCTGCCATCTTCTAAATTATTTCATATGCATCATTTATTAGAAATCTCATGTAGGGGCTGGGGTTATAGCTCAGTGGCTGAGCGCTTGCCTCACATGCGTGAAGCACTGGGTTCAATCCTCAGCACCACATACAAAAATATATAAATAAAACAAAGATATTGTGTCCATCTACAACTAAAAAAAAAAAATAAAAAAAAAAAAGAAATCTCATGTAATTAACTTCAAACTATAATAATGGATTAGTATATATTAGTATGTATTAAGTGGCAAGGCCAAACAGAAAGCAATGCTTAGCAGATGCACTATATGACAAATTCAGTTATAACTTCTATAATTTAGCTCTGATTAAACCTAAGGAAAACAAAACAAAACCCCACTTTATTTTTGAAAACCTACTTCTTTAAAGTTGTCAACCAACTGAAATTTAACCAACGAGTATCTCAAAGTGCTACCTGCTCTATATCTGAAGACAAACGGCACAATTTAACTACAACCTTTTTTCTCCCTCTGTATTCAGAGTACTAATTAGAGACAATCACTCTGCAAAATGTGCTAATGAAACTAATCAGTGTGACTTTGTAGGGTATGCTAGGATCACTTATATTATTACCGACAATGAACACCATTCTATTAAAAACTCCTTTTATAAAGAATATGCTTTCATTTGTAAACTACATTTGACCATTCAGAACAGTCAGAACACAAAGTATATTCACAGAATGGATCTCAATGATCACTCACTCAGTCCTTTATCTCAATGCAAGAACTATCTGAAGGGCTGGGGTTGTGGCTCAGTGGTAGAGCACTTGCCTAGTATTGAAGCACTAGGTTAGATCCTCAGCACTGCAGATAGATAAATAAAATAAAGGTCCATTGACAACTAAAAAAATATTTTTAAAAACCTCTCTATTAGGGGGGAAAAAAAAAAGAGCTACCTGAACCACTAGAATAGTAAGCAAAAAGCCACTGCTTAAGACTATCTGATTCTAGGAGTTGGTGGTGTGGCCCAATGGTAGAGCATGAGCTTAGCTTGCCCCAGGTCTCAGGTTCAATGACCATCACCAACAACAAAACACACACATAGCCCCCACAATGTGTTATTTACGGAAACATAAATTATAACACCCTTAAGAAAAGCAAGACATGAAACTTAGGAAAGCGGCATGTTAGTGGGAATGCATGATAAGGAAGGCAATGCAATCTCATAGCACCTCCTACATCCATTTAAACCCAAATTGCCCTTTTCTATACTTTTGGTTTGATTAAGGGCTAAAACTGTGAGGATAAAGAAGAACACCTCTGATTCATACAGTATCATTTGTGAAATTATTAAGTAGAAAAAATATTTAAGTTTTCTTTAGTGGCTTGCCTTTCCTTGGTAGGGTAAAACAATTTCCCCTTCCCAAAACACATGATTTAGAAATAAAACTTCTCTCAAAGGGACTTTATTTATGTAACATGAGAAACTGTCTCCCTTTCAAAGACTGTATCATTGGCATATAAACACAAAACAGCATACAAAAGGGATTTATAGGGAGATTCTACCCTGAGAAGAGAGTACAGAGGAGCTTCTGTCAAGTGACATGGAGCACAGGAGAACAGAACTTAGACCACTGTATTCAAGATTGAGATAGAAAGAACTTTAGATGTTGGTCCTAGATTTTCACATTTTACTCGAGGAAATGAGACTACAACTAAACCACAATCTCAGAGGTAAGTAAGCTTTCATGCCAAGATAGATACTCGTAATGTGCAGTTTTGATACTTGCAATGGAAAAATGGTATTCAAAAAAGACACTACACCCAAGAGAGGTTATTCCAAGATGTTCCCTTGGTATGCTGTAAGGAAAAATAATTCCATTACAGTACTCACACCAGAAGTAAGTGTAAGAACTTCTGGGTTAGAACAAAAAATTCTTGCAACTTTTTAGGTCTATTTTCTTTATAATCACGAAAAGGTCTATAAAACAATGCTAAAAATTTAGACGAATACTCACATGTTTTCTTTCTGTAGCCTTCAGAGATTTGGCAGCATAGTAAAAAAGTTGTGTTCCACACAAGGCCGCCCAGTATTTTGTCCAAGATGCTACCTAGAGAGAATAACACACAAATATACTATTAATGTATTATGACTTCTTGGGCTGGGGATGTGGCTCAAGTGGTAGCGCGCTCGCCTGGCATGCGTGCGGCCCGGGTTTGATCCTCAGCACCACATACAAACAAAAATGTTGTGTCCGCCGAAAACTAAAAAATAAATATTAAAATTCTCTCTCTCTCTCAAAAAAAAAAATATTATGACTTCTCAGTTTCTTTACTTTCCTTAGTGCCCATGATCCACTCTTTACTTCAACCACATAGTCCTCGCCTCAGAGTTGAGTGGTAGCAGTTCTGAAATCATTATCTCAAATAATTCTATCACTTTCAGCTCATATACTCTATAACTCTCATTCATGTTTTCTTAAATTCTTCTTTTTTTTTTTTTGATGGTACTGGGGATTGAACCCAGGTCTTTGTGAATGCCAGGCAAGTGCTCTACAACTAAGCTCCATTCCCAGCCATCAGTTAATTCTTGATCTCGTCAAGAATCCTGTCTCATACTGCCACTGCCTCCTTGCTGCCACACGTCCTCCCCCCTTTCTTCATGCAGGCTATAATTCCATGGTCTAGCACCACAGCCTGTTCCCACCAGCACTTTAATTCCACAGCCCCTCTATCCTGATAAAACCCTAACCCCTAGTCAAATCCACCCATTTAAGTACTTGGCACCATATCATAGTAGCTGAATATTATTGAAGAAATAACATGATTATGCCAAGTGATAAAATCAGGATTGCCAATCTCAAATGGAAATAGTATTTTCCTTTTCCCAATCTAGTCAACATACTCTTTACCTTCTCCTCAAAAATTTAACCCTAATCTCCCTCCATGTCATGACACACTTCCTGGAGGTGAGAACCACCTCACATTCCCAGTGTGAATTCCTTACGCCTGTTTTGTAGATCCTTATATTCAGCCTTTGTTCTTGCTACAACAGACTGTTAAGCCGGTTCTATGTAAAGACAAACTCAGCTTTCTTCTTGTGCTCTTGATTGTCACTAGCCTCATTTTCAGGTCTGCTTTTGCCATAAGGCTGCTCTCCACTGCATCTCCCCCTCCACCATCATCATACAAAGGAGTCTTAACAGAATTTCTACCTTAAAAGTCCCTCCTTTCTCCCAGGCCTTCACCCTCTTGACCCCACATAATTTCTTTGCTCCTTTTCACAGCATTACTTATTACAGGGCATGTCTAATTCCCTGTCCCTACTTCTAATTCGTCTATTTCCTACTTCATTTGGTTTTTAGGCTGTTGGGGTCACTGGCTGCTGACATCCTACCAAAGGCTTTGTCCTTATCACAGTCAATCTCCTAGAGCAAGTATGCCTATAATTTCATAGTCTGGCTGTATATCCAGTCCCTTTCAGCTGACCACTCTTCCTGCTTGAAGTACTTTAACTGCCAGGTTTCTGGGATGAGTTTCTTTGTTTTCCTTTAGTCTTCCTATCACAGACTTTTGATGCCACAGAGCTTTTCAGTGCTTTTTCTCTTCCTCAGTGATACTTTCTTCTTAGATAATCTTCTCATCTAGCTGCATACCTCAAATATTATCTGTATGCTAATGACTTCCAAATTACTATTTCTGGCCACCATCCCTCTATAGAATTCATCAACTGTACTTTTTTAAAGCTAAACAGACAGTTCAACTTGAATGTTTAATAAACATGTCAAATGGAACCTGGCCAAGAATTAGCTGGCCCCTTCATAGAAAAAAATGTTACCAACATCCACCTTCATCAGGTCCCAAATCCAGAAGTCACCTTCATTTCCATGTAACATCACCAAACAGCTCTGGCCTGACTTCCTGCACTTTTTTAAATATATATTTTTTTAGTTGTTGATGTACCTTTATTTAATTTTTAAAAATTTATTTATATGCGGTGCTAAGGATGGAACCCAGGGCCTCACACATGCCAGGCAAGCGCTCTGCCACTAAGCCCTGGCTCCAGCCCCAGCCCCACTACTGCACTTTTTAAAAAATTTTAATTTATTTTTTTTTTAGTTGTACATGGACACAATACCTTTATTTTATTTGTTTTTATTTTTATGTGGTTCCGGGAATCGAACCCAGTAAAGTGCTCTACCACTGAGCCACAATCCCAGCACCCCCCCATCTCCTGCACTTTTAATGCATCAATCACACAGGCCTACTTGTCTCTAGGTTTAACTGCACCAGGCTACTCACCTTCTCCACAGATCTTGGCCAAATGCCCTCCTACCACACCATCATTCTATATCCCATGGCCTTATTTTAAGGGCTTACACTGTTTCTCCTTATTGGAACTAATCTCCACGAGGCATTCATTGCCCTATTTGTAGCTTCTGGCACAAGAGCAAGAGTGCCTGAAGCTACAAATCTGACACTCTATTCTGAACTCACTGGATGGTCTAGTGCAGCTTCCTGATTCTGTGTGTCTTGGTTTATTGTGATATAAGCAGTGAAATAAGATTATTTAGATGGAAACCATTTTTATATTTTAAGAAACCTTTATATTTTCAAAAGCTTTTAAATATGATAATATGTCCAAGGTTTTATATTGCAAATTAGATAAGCTATAATGTTATTTGAGAAAAGAAAAAGAGCTCTTTTTTGTCGTCAAGCTACTATGCTGATGTCAGGAAAGAATAAACTTCTTTGCTATAGATGAAAAGCTTTGTTCCACTAAGCTTTTTTTCCCTCACTATAGTTATAGTTTGGAAAACATTTACTATCTGAGTCATATTTTGTAAGAAAACAAGAATGCATTAAAGAGATTCAAATAAACTGATGAAATAAAATTGGTCAATTTCCATTTTTTAGGGTTGTTATTATTTTCTATTTTCCTAAACATATTACTCTAGTATTATTCCTTTTTTTTAAAAAAAATATTTTTTAGTTATACATGGACACAATATCTTTATTTTATTTATTTATTTTTGTGGTGCTGAGGATTGTACCCAGTGCCTCAGATGTGCAAGACATGCGCTCCTGCTACTGAGCCACAACCCCAGCCCTCTAGTACTTCTTAATGATATACTTTCAGAGTTATCTAAGTAAGTTTTGTTTAAGAATACACTAAAAGGTAAAGAGAAGTACAGTAGTATCTTGATTTAAGCACCATTAACATAATTAACCTGAAATCTGCACGACAGGTGTTGAGGAATATGGTGGGGAAAATGTGTATTTTAGTTTACTTCAAGTCTACTACATACTTGATTCTTTTTCAACTATTTAGTACTTCTCAGCATCTTATGCATTTGCACATTTTTAGAGATGTGTTAAAATATAACATAATAAAATCTTACTGTAGGCTTTTTGCCTTCTTTTAACAAAGTTTTTCTCCTGAGAACACCTTGAATAGTAACAGCTCCTGGATACAAATGTACTGCCAAATCTTCTGACTCTGCAGAACTGTAATAATGAAATGAAAAAAAGAACAAGTAAGAGCTTTTGTCGATAGTAGTCATTTATTAGGTACTTAAATAAAACAAAATTATTATTAATTTAAAACTTTGCTGCTTTATTCAGAGTCGAGATGACACAATTTTAAAGGTTTATTAATCCAAAATTTATAAGCTGCCACAAAAGTTAATTATAAAGTTACTAAAGTCAGCAGATGGCTAAACACACAAACACACTATTACATATTTGAACAAGTATAACTGAGAAAGAATGCAGGAATTCACTTTAATAAAGATTACATTAAGAATTTAAGATTTTTTTCTTCTTTTTATCATGCCACACTGACTGCATCACTGTTGTAATTTTATTTTCCTGATTAGAAACTTTAAGTCCTGGTAAGAAAGATGAAGATTCTATTTGTTAGAAGTCTTTAAATATATAAACTGAAAATTAAAAAGAGCAGAAGCTCAAAAAAGGAAAAAAAGAGAAGATTCATGCTTAATTCTAAAATAAAAAAAGGCAAAAATCACATTTAAAAAATGGTTTCTACAATACATTTGAATATCTATCTATCTATCTATCTATCTATCTATCTATCTATCTATCTATCTATCTATCCATCCATCCATCCATCCAACTGGGGCTTGAATCCAGGGGTGCTCTACCACTGAAATATTTCCCTAGCCCCTTTTTTATATTTTGAGACATGGTCTTGCTAAGTTGCTCAGGCTGGTGTTAAACTTGAAATCCTCTCACCTCAGCCTCCCAAGTCACCGGGATTGCAGATATATGCTTTTAATACCTGGCTTTTAATGACACTTAAATGTTGCCAATGCATAAGTGGTTTTTGATTATGGTCTAACAGCTCTCCAAGAAAAGAACAACCCCAACTCCAAACTTCCTTTTCATAAATCTTTTTAAAAATGATCACAAAATAATTCAACATTTAAATATCTTTCTTCAACTGATTCAAGATACCACATATAAAGAATTGAGTTCTACATGAATCAATTAAGATGTACACACTGATAAAAATGTCATTGGTGATTTGATATTAGATGCAGAATTACTACAACAACAAAGAAAACAGAAGTTTTCCCAGTTTATTCCTTTATGATTATTTAGGTGTCTTCAAAGTGACTTAAAAACCCTAGAAGCCAGCAGAAACTTCCGGCTAGAGTACTTATATTCAAGGAAGATTAGATTCTATTGAATTGACCTAAAGCTTGCTATCTTGCTGTATTCTGAATTGGTTGATTACCTATCATAACTCACCCCCATATCCCAATCACTGACCCATCCTTAGTTGTTTCCATAGCTAATATGGGCAGAAAGAGGCCCAGTTTAGCTAAATGAAGAACTGAATGAATATGAGTTGAAATACACAGATAGTATTTAGTGAAATAGACATGTTTAAATTCAAGTTCTGTGGTTTATCTGAAAAAAAAATTCTTAAAAAAGACAAATCAAATGTAAAATTATTAGCAAAGTAAACATTTTGATTGCAGCTGAAGAATAACAAGCAGATTTTTTTAATTGCTCATCCAATAGCTAGTAGCATTATAAAGACCTGTGCAGTTAAAAGGTTATCAACTGGGAAACAATTTAGAAAAATGTGACATAAAGATGCAAGTTTTAGCAATTAGCTCTGTGGATCAGAAAGAATGGTTTAAATTTATCTCTACATTCAATCTTAAAAAGAAAGTTTTCATGGGCAATTTGTTTAGCTTGAAAACCAATTAGTTGAGAAAGAACAGAAATAATGTCAGACCACACCCATGTATGCCAATCACCAACACCAGAGGGGATTTCTGTGACCCCTAGGTACAGGGGAATTGTACCTGCTGGCCTTCATGTGGCTTCGATAGCCATTTCGTGCCACTCTTGTCACCGGGCCGAGAGAATGGTATAATCTGTTCCTGTTGGATTCCATTATAAATTGTATGTATTACATATACTTTCATTCACATAATCATCAACACCTAGAATAGTATAATAGCTTGTTCATGTAATACAGCTTTCTAAAACTTGCAAGGCTTTCTAAATCTTGCAAGAGGATAGTATATGATTATTCCTCTTTCTTTTTTAAAGTAGGCAGCATGATTTTTTAAAACAATTTACTGACTCTAGAAATACATACTATACATTTACATATACATTCACTTTTGCAAATCTGCCAAAAGAATTAAAAATAGCCAAATAATATAAAAACCTGAACAATGTTCCATAAATCCTTATTTCTATTCTACTTCTTGGATTTCAGTTTAAATATGATGCCCAGATTTATTTACATAATTCATATTTATTACATGGTCCCTATGAAGACACCTAAAAGCAATGTGGCTTGCAAACTTAAAACTAATAGGAAAACCTCTTTATTCTTGATAGTAAATCAAAGAAAAAAAAGAAAGGAGACAAACTTAAGAATAAATATATTATTCTTATTATTTTAATTCTACATCAATTGACAAAGTCAATAAATGACAAAAAAAGAATGAGCTAGTGTTTACCCCAAATGCCACCTCATACTTAACAAAGGAAATAAATACAAACACACTGAAACACTGATACTACTCTGCCTGGGAAAAGCTATAAGCAGCATTAATGACAAATGATATTTAAAACAAAAGACAAAGTTTTAGTATCTTAAGCAACAACATATTTGATGTCTCTATAGGAAATAAGAACAGAAAATGATTCTAAAATTCAGGGTACTGCTTTCAAGTTCCCTATCCACACATAATGTTTTAAATTTTATTTCTATATTCACTTATTATTTCATGACCGAATTTTGCTGGGCATCACCCATTTTACAGTTACAAAATGTTCCAAGAGCCACTAATTTAACCCATTAAGTTCCATTTTTTCTCCATTTCAGTGAAATTGATATAAGTGCATTAAACAATGTTAGAAATAATAATCTAGATCTTATATATATTATAATCTAATTATATTTTTCTCGTTATAATTATGCAATTATATCATATACTATATTTAAGTTTCCATAGGTATTTCACATCTGGGACAATGGGACAAAAGGAGTTAAAACTGTCACTTTTTTTTTTAGCTGCACCTTTTTTTTTTTTTAATTTTTTTATTTAGAGACAGGGTCTCACTAAGTTGCTTAGTGCCTCATTTTTGCTGAGGCTGGCTTTGAACTCGTGATCCTCCTGCCTCAGCCTCCCAAGCCACTGGGATTACAGGTGTGTGCTGCCATGCCCAGCTTAGCTGCACATTTTTGCAAAGGAAAACATGTATTGTAAAAGAAAAAATGTTTTGAGATGTGAAGGTAACACCATTAAGTACTGCATTCATAGGTAACCTGCTGGGATGAGAAGGGTTTAGTAACACCATCACCCTAGGGTACTCACTTATAACTCAAACAATGTTTTAAGAAACAATTTTCTTAATCATTACCTTTTTTTTTTTTTTTTTTGGTACTGGGGATTGAACCCAGGGGTGCTTAATCACTAAGCCACATTCCCAGTAACACCCTCCCCCACTTTTTTTTGTATTTTTATCTATAGACAAGGTCTCGCTGAGTTCCTTAGTGCCTTGTTAAGTTGCTGAGGCTGGCTGTGAACTCATGATCCTCCTGTCTCAGCCTCCTGAGCTGCTGGGATTATAGGCTTGTGTCACCATGCCTGGCTTACTCAGTACTTTTTATCTAAAAATTAATAATACACTTTATAATCAAGATACTCTTTCTAGAGGGAAAGACAATTTGTACAAATTCAGAGAGCATACCAAGGGCAACTCTTGTGTTTTTGCCATTTCAGACAAACCCAAATTTAGAGAATGAAAGTAAAAGTGGGAAGAGAAACAATAAAAAAAACCAAACTGTTAAGAATTCCCAAAATAGGGTTGTGGTTGTGGTTGTGGCTCAGCGGTAGACCACTCGCCTAGCATGTGTGAGGCCCTCGGTTTGATCCTCAGCACCACATAAAAATAAATAAATAAAATAAAGGTATTATTGTGTTCAACTACAACTAAAAAATAAATATTAAAAAAAAAAAGAATTCCCAAAGTAGAACACAACTTGGGAACACTGATAATTAGAAAAGAAAAGATTAACAAGTATTTTGAAATATAGGGCTTATAAGTAAAATCTTATCATGTAATAATGAGAAATCTTTATGAAGTTTCATCAGGAATAAGGATCTAATTTCCCAAATAAAAAGCCTGAAATTAATCAATTCAAAATTAATTTGTTTTCTATGAAAAAGACACTGGTAGGGAATTAAATAAGTAAACACATAAAGGTATTTTTTTTAAAAAAAAGTATAATAATACGAATATCCCTGAAGGAATATTTAATATTTTCAATTCCAGTTTTCCTGTGACAGTAACATACAATTTAAATGTTGCTTAGAAATTTAGCTGCATAGTTTATATACAAAATAGAGCAATTATTTTGGTCAAGAGTCAAATGGACTGTGAGTCTGAGAATGGTAATACTGAAGTGGTCAGATATATGTAAGAATCTTGAACTATTAAACTGTCTGGCTACATTCTCAGGGAAATCTTGTATTTAAAGTTCAACACAACATATTTACTCCACATAGATGACAGTTTTTATAGCTTAAAGCAACAAGGAAAGAAGGGAGCACAGCTGGTATTGCAGTACCAAATACTATAGACTCCGTACTCTCTAAAATTTTGAACTCAAACTTCGAGCTGTTTTATATATAGTACAATTTAAAATTTACCAAGTCAATGTGCCCTTGACAAAGTGAATAAAGTTGACCATTACACTAAATGCCTTAGTATTACTTAAAATTACACAGACTTAATTAAGGAAATAATTTTATTTTTGAATGTGCAAGTGAATATATGAGTAGATAACTATAATTGGTTATTATTGAAATTTTATTATTATTAAAAACTATTCAATTTTAAATGTATTTAATATTCAAATATGTCTAAAGATACCAATAAACATGTAAAACTATTAACAATCAATCTCATTACTTACAATTTCAGACTTAAATACCAACTTCTTGTTTCTTTTACCAACAAGCAACTTAAATAGTCCTTTAGGGATATTCATATTATTATACTTAAAAAACACCTTTATTTTGTTTAAGTATGTGGTGCTGAGGATTGAACCCAGTGGCTCACATGTGTAAGGCAAGCGCTCTACTGCTGAGCCACAACTGCAGCCCCATATTATCATATTATTTAAGATAGTTTAAATAAATTCAAAGCAGTTCAAATGGACATTTTCTTTTACCTTTCAAAAGCAGGCCATGAGGTCTCTTCACTTAGTTCAGAACCATCACTACTACCTAAAATCAAAAGTTATTCTATTATTCAAACATCAGAATTATTTTCCAAACTTGGATTTTTATTTAAAAAATAAAATTCTCTGTGCTTATAAAACAACAATCACATTGTGGGTAAACATCCACATAGTAATTCTTTATTCTAATATTAGAGCTACTAGATTTACTTTGCAACATATTAGAATGCAGTTGACAAGACTACCTAAAACAACAAAATAGCATAATATATTTTTGCATACCTATTTATAGTTCAAATTCATATGTTAAGAAACAAATTTCTCTACATCAGAGAATGCAGAGGACAAAGTTTTTCTTACAAGTCTGTCGTAAGTTAGGACCAATATAATCATGAAATCCTAAAAAGTTCAGGGCATACTTATTTCTTTTTGTAACAAAACTCATACCACCCAAAGGATAAAAAGCTTAATGAAATTCATTTCTTTGTCTTTAGAAACAAGGTTGAAGATAACAGTATTGCTAAATTAAAAATAAAAACAAAAATTTGGTGCTATAACAATGTAACAATTTCCTCTTTAGCCAGAATATTTGTTAAAATGGTATTCAAATAGAAACTTTAAAATTAGTTGGAAAAAAACCTGGAAGGGAATGAATTTGAAGAATCCACAATAGCTTAGACTGATTTAAAAGTAATTTTGACTCTAAAAGTTAAGATGATTAATATGGCAAGTTGAGTAGTCCATCAAACTTTTACAAGCAAGGTTCCACAAGAGACTTAAACTCTCATATTTGGCATGTGTTAATTACGTATCATTTTTGGATGAATTGAGATAAAGATCACTGTGGGAAGCCGTTCTCGCATGTGATTGGTCTACCTCCCTGACTGGGTGTGAGGCGCTCAGACCAGCTGTGTCAGAGCCTTCCCCACCCTTTCCAGGTGCAAGGGCTTGTCTGTGTGGGGGTGTGACTGACCATTGACCTGGAAACCAGTCACTGACCCTGACCTTGGAATGCTGTCCCCCTCGACCTTCATTGGATGGAATTTTCCCCTGAATTTTTTGTTCCCCAATAAAAGCCCACTCTCTGGTGTGCTTCTTCCTCTCTCCTGCTGGTCTCTTGTGTAAACCTCGCTAGCGCCAGGTGGCTTGAAGCAGGAGCCCGGAGAAGCCGTCTCTTAGCTGGGCAAGAAAAAGGTAAATTGAGTTTTATGTGTCTTTATTTTGATCTCACTAGTTAACTTCTATGTTTGGAACCGCTAGTATGAAGCTAGCGTGCTGGTCGCGCGGCAGAGGTCACTAAACAAATTTCTGTATCATGTGGCTAAGATGAGAAACTAGAGGTAACATGGTGGTGGTGATGGTGGGATCTTGTAGATTATTTTTTGATTTACAGCATTATGTAGTCAAGATTGAAAACTTTTAAACATAATTAGTAAGGCTTATTTGTAGAAAATGTAAGCTTTTCCAGAAGCATAAAGCTCAGAGTGGATCATTTTCCCTTAGCTAAACAAGAATATTTAGGTTATCCAGGACACATACACCACATTAGAGAAGGTTTGAGGCTGTTGTCTCCGCACTGGTATAGACTATTATTGCATATAAAATTTACAACTAAAACCTCCACTTTTTTGTATGCCTATTAATACCTATTATGGTAACAGACTTACTCCTTTTCATGTTAAAGCTAAAGCTTTTGTTTTAAAAAAGAAAATATTTTGGAAGAAAAATGCCCATATAACTTTAATTTACAAACAAGAATGATTTTTTATGTTTAGCTACTTAACAATCTTGGAATAACTAAAATTAAAAAATTAAAAAAAAAATCCCATAAATGCAAAAAGAGAGTCTGATGGGGAAAAAGTCAAATAGTATGTATCTGACAGGAGTAATTTTAAAAATTATTTTTTTGCTTTATGGGGCATACTGAATTCTAGCTTTTACGTACAAAAAAAAATCTTTTTTTTCCAAAAGTATTTTGTGTATTATTTTTTAAATATTTAAATTATTTTTTAAATATATTTATACATGAGCAACTTAGAACATTAATAAGGAGATATTTCAGGTGCTAAAACTGTCTTTTATTAAAAAAATTTTGTCATTTAATTAGTGGCATTAATCAAAAAGGGAACATTGGATAAACAAGTGGTGAATGGTGCTGGAGAGCTCTGAAGCAATTTCCTTTTCAGAGCTTGGAACTTTGAAGGACTAAGGAAGTCATGATGTGCAAGAAAATGAATCTCCATCTGCATCTTTCTATTGGCTTTTCATGAATAATGAGATGATCATATTAACAATAACAGGCTGAGCCCTCAAGCAACCTGGTAGCTAATCAGAGAGAAAGACATT
This sequence comes from Marmota marmota marmota, assembly GCF_001458135.2. Taxonomy (NCBI): domain Eukaryota; kingdom Metazoa; phylum Chordata; class Mammalia; order Rodentia; family Sciuridae; genus Marmota; species Marmota marmota. The sequence goes on from NW_026000019.1 coordinate 14,378,318, forward strand.
TTCCCCTTTTATTACTTTTTAAAAATAGTAACAACATAGTATGGGTACATTTTCTAATTATGAAAAAAGAATGTTCAGTTAGAGGATTCAGAAGATCAACCAATTTTTAGGAAATAAAAACAAACCAGATCTTCTTTTAACCTCACATCATTTTCCAATGTGGTCCCCATTTCCTGGGGTCCTTCAGAATAGCTGTTTCCTTATTTCTCATTTTCAAATCTACTACTCCAACCATGGTTTTGCCTCCACATTCTATGAAGCAATTCTCTTGTAGGTTGCCAATGCCTTTATCTTGATGAATCCCCCTGGTCAAGTCCCCTTTCTCATGTGCTATATTGTAGGTGTGGAACGTCCCCAAAGGTACATATATTAAGTCTTAGTCTCCATTAGGCATTATTGGGAGGTGATACAGCCTTTAGGAGGTGGGGACTAGTGGGAGGTTTCAGGTCACTTGGGGGCATGCACTGAAGGCAGACTGTGGGACCCTGGTCTTGTTTACTTCTGGCCAAGAGGTGAATGGTTTTGCCTTGCAAAGTGTTTCTGCCATTATGTACTGCCTTGCAACAGGCCCAAAACAACAGGGTCAATAGATCATGGACTGAAATCTCCGATGCTGTGAGTCAAAATATACCTTTCTCTTTAGAAGTTGATTTATCTCAAGTATTTGTATAGTGACAGAAAGCTGACTATCATCACCATCTTAGTTCTCCTTTTTGCTTTGGATATTTGCTACATTAGCACTTGACTCTTCTGTGAGACACTGTTTTTTTCCCTGCTTCATTGATCTCCCCTTCACAGTTTCCTTTGACAGTTAATTTTTCATTAAAAAAACAATTAACTTAACCTCCTAATGTAAGAATGTTCTTATTTATACTCTCTCCCTGGGTGAACTGAACTCAACAAGTTTCATGGCTTGAAATACTGTATATACACTAACTCTCATACTTCTATCACCAGAAACAACATTACTACTACTGAGCTCCAGATTTGTAGTTCAACAACCTGACACTACACAAACTAAACATGTCCCAAATCATTCATGATTCCCCCAAATGGGCCATGCTACACAAGCACCTCACTACCTACAAATGATTGCTCTTCCAGTCCTCTCTACCTTAGTAAGAGCACCAACATCTAAGCAGTTGCTTAATTTGAATAACTTGGAATCATCTTGATTTTACCCTCATCTTCATTCCCAAATACAAACTACACGCAGTTCACCAATCCAGCCAGTTATGTTCTTTTCCCACCAGTGTTCAAGTACATCCCCTTCTGGACTAAAACAGTACTTTAAAAACCATCATAAATTATATGGCCTTTATCCTGTATATAATTGCTACTGTTTTTTAAAATCAAATTTTCTCTACTTATGGTAGTGTTAATGAATTTTATTACAGCTAAATTTTATTTAAATTCTCATTTTATATACTTTGGAAACCTTTTAGAGAAATATTTCTTACCTATTGATATTCCACTAGAAAGAGTAGAACTTTCAGCTTGGCCTCGAGATGGTGCATGGGGCTCCATGACACTATCATCTAACAGATGTCTTGGCCCTGCATTTGGGAACGTTGCACTCTTAAATTCTGCTGTGTTCATTTTATGGATAAAACTGGAAACAAAGAGAAAAATTTCACAACTTTTACTAGGTTACCAATCCAGAATATAAAAAATACTTTTATGTAAAGATTCAGGACATACAAGACTTACCCGTTATCCTGAACTTATATCTGAACTCTCATAGTAATGAGCACAGATACTACCACAAAAGCTACAAACTAACAGTTTAGGAAAAAATTTCTTTTTAGGAAACCTAGACATATCTACCTATATAATTAGAAAATACTTCAATTCCATCTTGAGCCTAAGGTACATTAAATTGTTAAACATTTTTAGGGAAAAGTTATTCAATTTTCACAAAAACCATGGCAGAGGTGAACATGGTCCCCTTTTTGGAAAAACAATATTGCAAAACGAATGAAGTCAAAGAAAAAATTATTTTCCCTTTGTGTGTATTTAGGAATAATTTTTTAGACCTTATTATTTATTTTAGTTAAGACAAAACAAGAACTGTTTTGATACAAAGATTATGATTTAATGGTACACTCCTATCTCAGTTTTATTTATGATGGCTCTTATGACCATTCACCTCCTTCAAATATGCAGGGACTGGGGGCTGGGGCAGTAGCTCAGTGGTACAGTGCCTGCCTCGCATGAGTGAGGCACTGGGTTCGATCCTCAGCACCACATAAAAATAAATAAATAATATATAATGTCCATCTACAACTAAAAAAATATTAAAAAAATATAGGGACTGTTGGGGACAGATAATTTCCAAACTCAGGTAATGGAAGAAATAAATTATTTTAGACAAATAAGATATTTTATTTAATCAGAAAGACTAGTATTATTAAAACAAAAAAACCCACAACCCAAAAACTATGCAAGGACATTATTTTCTGTTCCACTAATAAATAGGAAATAAATTCAACTATAAATAACTTAAAAAATTGAAAGATAAGATAAAGAATGCTGACTTATAACCCAAGCTGTGGCACTTCCTGTGTCCATGTGGAATCAGATTCCGGGGGGAGGGGGGTGTCTGTGGCAGCAAGGCTCCCTCAGCAGCTACACTTTTTCTTCCACTCTGGGGTGATGCTCCTACTTCAGGACCTATGGGTTCAATTAAAAGAGAGAGGGGGAGGAAATTTTCATATTTTCAAATAGTTTCAAAGGATTACTTTATTTTTATTCCCTTGGTTTATAAACAGAGATATAAATTTTAATATAATTTTAGTTCTATACTGACTTGAACATGAGAAATATTTATTTTCTAAATTCTAAAACATGGAATCACAAACCATATAAAAATCCATTAGTTTCCATCTTGCTTGGACTAAGTAGAGGCAGTGTAAATAATTCCTCCACTTACAATGCAAGAAGCAGAATTAGAAGAGATTAGATTGGAATCTCACCTCAGAGACAAAATCTGCACTTAGTGCCCAGGTCTTGAGTCCCAGGTTCAGTGCTTTTTATTTTTATACATTGCTTCTTTGCTCATTGTTTCAGTTTCCTCTTAGAATGCATTCAAGTTAGAAATTATACTCCTTCATTGACACTTTGCTTGAGTTTATGGGAATAAAAAACTACTCAGAAGCACACAGATCTCCGAAATATTACTTTAAGAATTAAAAGAAATAAAAAACAATAGAAGGGAGATCAGCAGAACAAGTGGGTGGGCAGGGGCAGAAAAGAAGGGAGGGAAAAGGAAGGTCCTGGGGAAGGAGATTGAGGGAATTATGTATATATTCAAATACGGCACAATAAATCTGCTATTAAATATAATTATAATGCATGAATAAAAATTTTTAAGAAAGGAATTTAAAGAAGCAAATTTAAGAGCTGGGGTTATGGCTCAGTGGTAGAGCACTCATCTAGCAAAGTGTGAGGCCCTGGGTTCGATCCTCAGCACCACATAAAAATAAATAAAATAAAGGTATTGTGTCCAACTACAACTAAAAAATAAGTATTTAAAAAAAAAGCAAATTTAAGAGATCAAACTGATTGTGCTCTCTCCCAGATACTATCACAACTTGTTCCCTTACTTCTTCACATCATGTTAGATGGGACTTCGAATATTCTTAGAATATACAACAGAAAGCTTGTATGAAGGACTGCACTGGCAATTCTTAAAAAGGTACTTATCAGGCTGGGGACAAAGCTCAGAAGTGGAGTGTTTGCCTAGGAGGTATAAAGCTTTGGGTTCAATTCCCAGAATCTCCCCCACCTCCAAACAAAAGGCTCTTATTAATTATTTCTTAATAGTGAGTGGTTTAATGTTTTTAAAAAATTATTTGTGGTATCAATAATATCCCTATTGTAAGGCAACAGGTAAAGTAGGGACGGATTTTTATATTTGGGTACTTGGCCCAGTAATCAAGTAAACTTAAAAAAAACAATTAAAAAAAGAATACTATATATTCTTAAATTCTTGTCTATTTTTTTCTGTTGTATCTGTTTTTCTTGATTATGTAACATTTATTTGTGTATTACTGACAAAATACAAGTAACTTTTTAGTTAAAAAAAAAAACAAGGGAAAAAAAACTGACAAGAAAAGACTGATGGGTTTTATTACCAAAAGCATTTTTTTTTCTCATGCATTACAAGATTGCTAAGTATTTATTTGCTTTGGGGTTTATTCTTTCCTATCAAGTATTCTGATTTATTATTTGGTAAAGACAGAAAGCAACACACTAACCTACTAAGTCTTCCCTGGAAGCAGCAGAACGTGGTGTGCTTGTACCTGGTTCTATCTTCAATGAGAGCCTGAATTTTAAAAACACAAAACACATGGAATGATTAACATTTGACAACATAATATGAATATATTTTCCCATAAGAAAACTTAAAAAAAATTTTTAAAAAATATTTTTCAGTTGTCAATGGATCTTTATTTTATTTATTTATATGCGGTGCTGAGAATCAAACCTAGTGTCTCACACATGCTCTACCACTGAGCCACAACCCCAGCCCTCTAAAAATGTTTTTATAAATTTGTCTGAGCTACATATTTTTCTTCCAGAGCAACCCTAAACTAAGATGTTAGACTCCTATCTCTCTCATCCAAAGTTATATTACAGTTATTCCAGGAAATATTAGGGAGAAGAAAAACATTAAAATGTTATATACATATATATGCGTATATATTTTTATAATTTAAAAAAATTTAGTTATAAATGGATTTAATACCTTTATTTACTTATTTATCTATTTATTTATTTTATGTGGTGCTGAGGATCAAACTCAGTGCCTCACACAAGCTCAGCAAGCATTCTACCACTGAGCTACAATGACAGCCACGATATGTTATATTTAAAAACACAAATGTCTCCCTAACATCCCAAAGGTGCCACTAAATTAAGAATCTTCACATGTAGTATTTAATATATGATGCAAATTATTTCTAGCATCAACTTATCAAAAGAATATACAAAGAAAAAGGCTGTTTGCAAAATTCCTAGTAAGTCCATGTCCTAAATAAAGTTTCTTATTAGTCTTTGTTTTAAAAATATTTTTTTAGTTATAGATGGACACAATAATTTTATTTATTTATCTTTTTATGTGGTGCTGAGGCTTGAACTCAGGGCCCTCACACATTCTAGGCTCTACCACTGAGCCATAATCCCAACCCCTTTATGTTTTTGAATTCTACTTAGGATAATATATCCAGTTTTGAATTTCATAGCAGAAGAAGTTATGATTTCTATCAGTAGAGGCAATTTTGGGAAACAGAATACCAAAAATGGTAGAAAATGCTTTGTTATAATAAATGAAGTCTAATATTACTAAGACTTTGAAAATTAATAAAGACTATTTAGATTCTATTGATTGGAATTTCACAATGATAAACAAATCTAATGTAGGCTCTTATTTTAAGTAATTATTTCCCTGATAACCTGGGAGGGAATTAAATATGATTATATTCCAAATATCTGACAATGCAAAATGAACATAATAATTAGATGAATGATTAACCAGAACTCTCAGCTCCTTTTCTTTTCTTAGGGTAGTTTGTTTATTCAGGTACAAACTATACTGTATTCACTCATCTGACAAATATTTACTGAACACCTGCTTTGTGTTAGGCACTGTGCTCAGCAGTATTATGTAAAAGGGAGAAGGCAGATGTGGTATCCCTGCCCTCTGAAGCTTACAGTACAGTAAGTGAAAGACAAAGAAGTAAACAAAACAACCACAATTTCCTAACCCAGTGCCAGAACAGAAAGAACAAAGGGGAGCTTCCTGGCGAATCACACTGTTATCTGTAGGAGCTGATAAATGACAGCTGTATACAAAGCAGAAGCATCTTAAAGGCCACAGTAGTGACTGCTACTCTGTTGCTTATAATATCATCAAAGCACCATAAACTAAGTGATGCCAATTCATCAAGAAAAGATAAAGCCTGGTATTAAAATTAAACAGATTTTCACCCTGACTAAAAGATATGTATGTAATCTGTATACTTACACTGGCTATTTAGATGAAGTAGTGAAAAACAAAGGTCTTTAAGTAAATGAAGTCATTTTTACTTAAATATACTCCAGCATAAAAATCATTTTTAACTAATAATTTTAATGGCTCTTAAAATTCTCTTAACTCTCAACATTTAATTAGTAGGCTGATGCAATATAATTTGATTTTCAGAAAAACAATGTACCTTTCTCCGGTCTCTCATATGATGTCCCAACACCACCAAATGACCTGAGTTCCCTAAGCAAACAGTTTCTTGCCCCATCTTCCTACTCATTCTATCCCTAGAGTACCTCTTGTCCCTCCATGTGCTGACACTCACCTGTTAAGTGCAGCCTTAGGTGACACTGTCTCCTGCAGCTATCCATGTTTCTATTCCCTTTACTTTTCCTTTAAAGTTGGGTCAGGTGTCCCCTTATCTATGCTGCTGTAGCATCCTGGGCATAGCTCTACTATAGTACTGTTTCAATGTTCTGAAATCATCTGTTTTAGATGCATTAGACTGAGCTTCTCGAGGGCAAGAACAACATCCTTCTTTATAATCCCAGCAACTGACATAGTAATCAGACCATAACAAATGCTTCATCAATATTTGTTAAATTCATATAATGAGAAGGCTGTTCTGGTTCTGGCCACTCATAAAAACAAAAGTTAACAGCATCAGGCTTCCTATAAATACGAAGGTATACACATCAGCTCTGGGCAGTCAGAACTACTTAATAGTGCCAATGGCTAAGTCTGTCTTTTCAACAAAATAAAAATTTGAATAAATATCACACTTTTACTGATGTCAGTAAAAAATTACCATCTTTATAACTGTGCAAAATTTTCTGAGAATTCATTTCCACTTTTTAAAAATCTAGTGGTTTCTTGAGATAGATAGAAAATTTTAATAGATACTCAAAGTTTCAGTTTTTTTTTTTTTAATATTTAAATTTTTTAGTTATCAGCGGACACAACATCTTTGTTTGTATGTGGTGCTGAGGATCGAACCCGGGCTGCACACATGCCAGGCGAGCGCACTACCGCTTGAGCCACATCCCCAGCCCTCAAAGTTTCAGTTTTAAGACAACTATTCTACAGCTCATTGGACAAATTGTTAAGTGTTTATTACGCACAAGTTCTATGTTAGTAACGAAAGAGAGATGGAAAAAATAGTGGAAAAAATAAAAGACACAGATGATTGAACTCAAGAAACTTACAACCTAGCACAACAGATTTGTGAAACAAACTCCAGACTTAAAAAACTGACCTCATATATTTTCAAATGAGTTACTACATAAAAAAGCCTTTTGTAAAATGAAATTTGGTGTGGGACTAAAAAAAGTAGTATTATGGTGTGTGTACAGGGGTTGGGGAAGATGGTAATAAAGGTGTTTCTGAGCATTAATGATACTTTTAATATATACCCAGAATTTCAGCTTTCAATGGGACTAATTCTGTTCTATAGAAATTTTAAAATTCTTAAAACCTACAGAACAAGGAAGTTGAAAATCACTGATTTTCAAAGAGGTTAAAAAAATATTTATCAATACTAAAAACAAAAACAAAACAAAACCAAAAAAAAAAAAAAAACCCCTCATATTTTACTTTGATAAAATTTAAAAACATGACCTTTAATTGGTGAAAATTTATGTGGAAGACATGAAATTCAATTTGGAAGCTTTGAAACAACTAGCATAATGAAGTTAAGCAAAGGTTGGGCATGGTGATGTGCATTTACAGTCCCACTCAAGAGACAGGAGGATCACTTGAGGCCAGGAATTTAGAAACAGCCTTGGCAATATAGCTGGATCCTGCCTCTATTGAAAAATTAAAAAAGAAAAAAAGAGCTAGGCAAAAAGAAGGAAAAAAAATATATGTATTCAAGTTAACAAATGAAGCTAAAGGAAAAATGAGAAGCCGCTATCGAAATAAGCTCTTAATCCTTCCATCCTTTAAAAAGCAGGTATGATGTAAAGTTGTATCACTGAAAAGTGTAATCATCCTTGGGAAACACAGTGGATGGTAAGGAGAGAAGAAAAGGCATCAGGTCTTTGCAAGGGGAGTTTTTTAAGTTTTCATAAAGTACTTGCAATGATAAAGAGAAAAGGTCTATATTGGAGCAACTCATCAATAATCTAGAGGTAAGGTTCAATAATCTCTCAATCCATGAAAACTGGAAACAAACTCTAAGATGTGTCCAAAAATAACTGTTAAAAAGAGTCTTTTGGGGGTAGGGTTGTGGCTTGCCTAGCATGCATGAGACACTTGGGTTTGACCCTCAGCACCACATAAAAATAAAATAAAGGTATTATGTTGAGCTGGGGTTGTGGCTCAGTGGTAGAGTGCTTGCCTAGTATGCATGAGGCACTGGGTTCAAACTCCAGTACCACATAAAAAAACTAAACAAAATAAAGGTATTGTGTCCATTTACAACTAAAAATATTGGGAAAAAAAAGATATTGTGTCCACCTAACAATATCTAAAAAAAAGGAATGATTTTTCTATTTTGTAGACTGTTTAATTTTTCTATTAAAAGATCAATTTCCATTAAGATTCAATGATTGAAGATAGCAAAAGGAAGAAATTGAAAATCTGAATTATTAAACCTCAGCTCTCTACAACTTGAGAAGGATAAAACACTTTTTAATAAAGGAACAGATCAGGTATTTGTATAATGGTTCAATCATACCAAGTGATTAAAAAGAAATATAAGCACCTTTACCACTGTTAACATACCACTAGATTGTGGGATTTAGATATTTAAATAGATGGGGATGGAAGTGTAGAGAACAGGGCAAAGTACAAATCCATTCTGAAGATCAACTTACTTGTAATTATCATCTTCCACAAATTTTTGTAGTTCCTCTATATATTGAACAGAGTTCAGGTATTTTTGAACATGAGGCAACATGGGAATATCTAGGCAAAAGGTGATAAGTAATTATCAGATAAAGTATATCTTAAGGCGAACTCTCAATATTAAGCTAAGAAAAATAATTAAAGGTAAACTAAGTCCATATGGCATCAACATTAAAATTAATTCTAGAAGGACATTATTGAGATTAACTTTATTTAAAATAAAACCGAAGATAATTTGGGTGGGAGGTACCGAAGATAATTTAGAAAGCTGTAGGTGCACGTTGCTTATATAGAAAACAGCTCCAATTACAAAGCCCCACATATTTGAGAAATTTCATGGAAAATAATCAGAGACTTCACTGTTTTACATATAATGCCTCAACTCAATGCACAAAGTGAAGGCAGTTATTTTTCTTTTTAAAAAACTTGGCTTCCATTTATAAATGTGTCTCCCACTCCCATTATAAATTTCAAGTAAGACTAAGTTAACATTACAATGTAGTGTTATGTTTAAAAACAAAAATGGGAAAAAGAACAGACTAAAGGATCATTTCACTTTCATTAAGATCCTATTACCCTCTCTCCAATCCACTATCCCTTTTAAGAAGCTTTTGAGGTTTTCTTAAAAGTATAGATGTATATATGCAAAGTTAGCTTTAAAACACATTTATTTAAAATAAAATAATGTAAACTTTTACAATTTTATTATTTTTTAATGTGGTGCTGAGGATGGAACCAGTGCATTACACATTCAAGGCCAGTGCTTTACCACTGAGCCCCAGCCCCAGCCTGACACATTATTTTTAATACCATAAAAATTATGCATCAACAATCTAACTTTATTCCCTATCAAAATAAAAACATTCAAACATTTTTTTAAAATTATCTTTTCTAATCATTTAGGCTTATTTATTATTAGTCTGTCTTACATCATTCCATAAAATACACCTTGAACAAAATTGTTTGTTTACTCAATATCTGACTTAAGAAAGCTAATAATAATAACAGTTCCTAACTGTTATTAGGAACAATGGTCTCAGCTACTTTCCTAATTGGGAAACATATCAACTATTTATAGATTGCAGACAGCAAATGAGATCAAGATAATAGAAAATAATTTTATGAATTTTCATAAAGGGCTAGAATAACTGTGAAGTGGTAATATTACTTATTGCCCCTGTGCTTTGTTAGCAGAAAAGCAAAAAGATTTAAAAAATGAAAGATCAAACACTAAATTCTCCAATTCTTTAAGAACAATCTTAAAAAGGACAGGGGGAATAGCTCATTTGTAAGGCATCCCTGGGTTCAATGCTGGGGTGAATATGGAAGTGGTTACACAGTAAATGGACAAACAAAAGAACTCTTATTTTCCTTTATGTTATAGTGGAGATGAGAACTTGATGCTCCCTGCTGCATGAGAAGTGGTCATCAATGTGTCAGTGAATCAATGGAATCACAGCACAGTAAGGGCTTAGACAGAACTGTTCCCCAGAAACTTACCATATTCACAGGACTGCTGTAAATCAGAAATTATTCGAAGGATGTTATTCATTAAATTTGATCTTTGCTCATTTTCTAGAATGCTGCCAGTTGATGGGTATGCCGAATCAATGTATGTTAAATCTGACAAATAGATACCTGAAACAAAATTTTGGACACATTGATATGCTAGCTTGGAAAAGAATGACAGAGCGAGGGAGGGAAGAAGCTAGTTTACAGATTTCAATATATGCCATACTTAGAATATACTGTTATTAACATAATAACAATGGGACCACCTGGGACTTGTATGTCCATAAAGTTGGAGTCAGACATGCATGTAATATGTTTTTTGTAAACGTCTTCCTATGAACCTTTTTTATGTATGGTTTAAAGTTGCAACTAAAAACTCCAGCATGGATGGGACTTAATGGAAAGAAGTTGAGCTCCTGAACAGGCTCTGCCAATGACTAAGTTGTGTGGTAGAGAAAGTCATCTCAATGTCCGAACCTCAGTTTTTACATTTACACAACCATTACCTATTTTTGAAGTTTCCTTATGGTCTGAAGAAGTTACCTTGGCCAGCCTGGCCAGTGCTTTGCATAGGGAAGTTATTTACTATCAGTCTTTTACCCCTACCTTAACCATTATCCAGGTCTTAACCACCTTGAAAATTGTCTCCATCAGGTAGAAACGTCTTAAGTTTCAAAGATCGACATTTTGATTTCTGAAAGTGTTTATGCGAATACAAATTAGCTTTCCCACCTTTCCTTGTTCTCTGTACCAATAAAAATAATACATATCCCCAAATAATTTGGTTTCATTAGTCCCAAACATGGAAGGTCACTCATTAAAAATATTTCCTAAGAGTTTACCATGCACATGTAGAATGTGTAAGACAACTATACCTGAAGAGAAAAAATATATACTTCCCTAACTTTTACCTTACTATTTCACTTTCATAAATTTTCAGGGAAAATGCAACCAAAATTTCAAAACCTAATGCCCTCTATATAAGCCCTGTTTTTTCCCCCCACCTTGGGTGTTTTCTAGACACATCTCTGCCCATTCAAAATCTTACATATCCAACTATTCTCTAGTTTTCTTACACATTTCAAGAAATATTTAGAATCTGTCTAGTTTTTATAGATGAAGAGCCCAAAAAACAGTTATTAAAAGGATATATCTAATGTCACGCATCCTGTTCGTGACAGAGTTAGATCTCAGAAGTTTCACTTGCAGCCACTTAAAAACAAAACAAACCCACTTGAATCAAAGTGTGAAATATGATATATCAAGAACTACGTAATGTTTTGAACAACCAACAATAAAAAATTAAAAAAACAAAACAAAACATACTAAACTGGGTGCAGAGGGTCCATGCCTATGAATCCCATTGCTCAGTAGAGCGAGGTAGGAGGATTCAAAGTTCATGGGATGGGGATATAGCTCAGTAGTAGAATATCCATAGGTTCAATCCCCAGTATTAAAAAACAATTGCACTCTATTAAAAACTTATGCACTATTTATACTATTTTCTTAATAACTTTTATGACTACATAATCTCTTCAGTTGTTTACATTTTCTCATCTGTTGAAGATTATAAACTTGTTTAAGGCAGTTGCTCTTTTTAATTTTTGTAGTTGTAGATGGACAGCATGCCTTTATTTGTTTCATTTTTTTGTGGTGCTAAGGATTGAACCCAGTGCCTCACAGACGCTAAGCAAGTGCCCTGCCACTGAGCCCAGCCCCAGCCCCAGCCCCAGTTGCTCTATCTTGCACTCTTAGAAAATCCTGGTTAATGTTTTAACTACAGGTGGTATTTAATGCAAGATAACAGGTTGGCATCTTTGCACCATTCATCTTCCCTGAGTAACTCTTTATAGAATGTTTTAAGTCACCTGGAAATATTATTTTCCCCTATGTCTTCAAATGACCTACTTCCTGGATCTTTCTGACTTCCTCCAATCTCAGAGAAGAATCCCCTTGTCTTCTTTTTAAATATGAACTGAGATTTTGAATGTGAATGTGAATAACTATTATCTCCTTCCAAATACCACTGCTCTCTCTGCTCTTAGTTGCTCCTCTCTGGCTCCTTTCCGAGAGCCAACACATACATAGTTCTCTCCTGTTTAAGAAAACAAAAATCAAAGCAACCCTTCCTTCAAATCTGGTCCCATCCTCAAGAAAGGAACCTTCCCATATACCCTCAACAAACATCTTGAAAGAGAAATACAGAACAGCATACTTATTTATTTTATTTTCTATTTTAATGTAATATTTGATGCACATCAAAGTTTACATGGGTCAGAAAAAATTGTGAAAAACTTTGAAATGGGCAAAAAAGATTACGAAGTATCCTTATGTTCAGCGCATCATTTTGGCCCTACATGTTGCTGAAGCCCAGTAATAATACAAATTCTTTTCTTTTCTTTTTTTTAGTAATAATACAAATTCTTGACCCAAACAATGCCAATGAATTATGTCCAGTGGGATATAACTGACTATAGCCCTTGGATACTGACCAATTCTGCAACTATTTGTTAATTCATTTCAGCATTCCTAACTTTTACATGTGCTATTAACTTTGAAGCATCCCTTGAAATGGTTTCATCTTCCTGATTCCCTTATAAATTTAATGACTTAAAATGTTTTGACACATATTGATTTGGCATTTGTGAGAGAATCATGAATTTATCTTTAAAACAATTCATTAATGTTTGTCAAAGACTACAATTTAAGAATCATAGCATCCCTAAGGAGAGCGAAAATGTTCCTTAAGGAAATAACACAGGATGTTAGCACATGTACCTCAATAATAGCAGTAAAAGATACATTAAAAGTGGCTGGGAGCAGTGGCCCCTGTAATCCCAGTAGCTTGGGAGGCGGAGGCAGGAGGATCTTGAGTTCAAAGCCAGCCTCAGAAACGTAGTGAGGCACTTAGCAACTCAGCAAGATCATCTTAAATAAAATATAAAAAAAGGGGGCTGGAGTTGTGGCTCAGTGGTAGAGTGCTAGCCTGGCATGTGTGAAGCAATGGGTTTGATTCTCAGTACCACATATAAATAATGAATAACATAAAGGTCCATCAGCATCTAAAAAAAATTTAAAAAATATATACATATAAATAAAGGCTGGAGATGTGGCTCAGTGGTTCAAGCACCCGTGGGTTTAATCCTCAGTAGTAGTAGTAGTAGTAGTAATACATTAAAAGTAACACGAAACAAATTAAAGCCAAGTTTTTTTTTTTTTTTAAATTTATTTATTTATTTTAGTTTTCGGCGGACACAACATCTTTGTTTGTATGTGGTGTTGAGGATCGAACCCGGGCCGCACGCATGCCAGGCAAGCGCGCTACTGCTTGAGCCACATCCCCAACCCCTAAAGCCAAGTTTTATTCACAAAAGTTCTATGCAAAAAAAGGTCATTCACACCAGGAGGATCCAAGTTTGAGGCCAGCCTCAACAATTTAGCAAGGACCTCAGCAACTTAGTAAGATCCTGTTTCAAAATAAAAAGTAAAAATGGGCTGGCGCTGTAGCTCAGTGGTAAAGTGCTCCTGGGTTCAATCCCCAGTAGCAACAAACACACACACACACACACACACACACACAAATCATTCCCTACTGATGACACCCGAGGCAGCTTCGAGGTAGAAGGGCACTTAATGGGCCAAGTCTCACCATTCTTCACTAAATCCAGATGATAATAGCCACTGCTGCACGTGAGGATTATTTCAAAAGTGTTTATCTGGGCGTGATGGCACATGCCTATAATCAATCCCAGTGGTGCAGGAGGCTGAGGCAAGAGGATCATGAGTTCAAAGCCAGCCTCAGCAAATATCGAGGAGCTAAGCAATGCAGTGATACCCTGTCTCTAAATAAAATAAAGATAGGGCTGGGGATGTGGCCCAGTGGTCGTGTGCCCCTGACTTCAATACCGGGTACCAAAAATAAAACAAGTGTTTATTCTAAATTGATGTGTTTAAATAAAATATGGCTTTATAAAAAAGAACCAGAATATTATCAGTACTGTTCCATCTACCTATATGCTCCTTCCTTCCAAAAGTGACCACTATTCTCAAGATTCCCCTTTGCTCCAACACAAGCCTGTATCTCCCCACGATATACAATTTACATTTGCTTATCTTTGAATTAAAAAAAATCATTTTATGTGTGTGATTAAACTTGAATATTTGTATAGTCAGAAAATGTCTGGTATATTCTAAGTAATTTATAAACATTTAAAAAATAATTTTTTAAAAATATGGTCTGTTATTGCTGTGTCTCACTTTTTTATTATTGTTTCTGCTATTAAATGCCCCTGTAATTTCTTATATTGAGAATAAACCAATTTGTGACTGTATCACAATCTGCTTACTAATTTTATCTGACAGACTTCTGAATTGCTTTCCTCCTTCCTCTATGTTGCCACAGACACCTATTGCGCCTCTCGTGCACATGTGCAGAATTTCCCTGCAAGCCTCCCACTACCAGAACTGCTAAGGCTCAGAGGTCTATTAATATTCAACTTTACAAGATGATACCAACATTATTTTTCAAAGCTTTACCAATTCATGCTACCACTGACAATACGTTTCTATTGATTCATATCTATGCAAACATTTGGTATTATTAATCTGCCAATCTTATCAGTATAAAATGGTATCTTAATGGTGTCTTAATTTTCATTTCTCATTCATTTCTATGTTTTAGTACACTGTGGATACTGATCCATTTGTTAGTTAAATTTTATCCAATCATTTCTTAACCCACTAAATAACCTGAACTATCTATCATGCTTCTAAAATTTATTTTGGCAAATCCATTAATGACTTCCTTATTCTAAATCTAACATCTCTTTGGTCTCCTCCTCCTACCTCATCTCTCTGCAATATTTTAACCATTCCCTTCTCCTTGGTTTTTCCCAGCTTGAACTTTCCTAGACTCTTTTTTTTTTTTGCTTTCATTCTTCTTTTTCCTCATGTTCCCTGGAAGTTTTATTTCCCATGGTTTGTCATTTAATCTTCTCATTTTACACGTACTTGCTCTGTGAAATCTTGGTTCTACAGCTTCAGGTACTACCTAATTGCTGATGAAGTTTCAGATCTCTGTATAGAACTGAATTCCCAATTTTCATTTTCAACTTAACAAGTCAAACCAACTATTATTTGTTTCTAAACATCTGCCATTTCAATTTCCTGTGTTGGTTAGTGATAGTACTTACTGCTCAAGTAAGGAAGTTCAAAATTGCTTAAATAAAAAGCATAAGAAGTATTTAACTATCTCATATTTTACCCAAATTAAACGCAGTGACTAAAATGTAATCACTGAATGACCAAGTAATGTATTATATGAAATACATCAGAGGCTAGAAGTTGGCAGCCCATCTGTCCTACTGTTTTTAAAATCAGGTAAAACATAGGAAAAATCTGAATGATTCTCTTTTCCTGAAAAAATGGAAGACTTTAAAACACTGTTTCAGAATCCTTTATGGCCACCACTGAGGTATCTCTGAGAAGGGGCAGAAGCCTTTAAGCTAATGGTAAGAATTCCTGTTCATTTAACCTTCATTTTCCTTTGTTATCTTACTTCTGATGTTCTTCGTTTATTTATAACCTGCTTCATTCTTGTTTAGAGCATTTGCCTTTATTAGGCCTTTAGTATGCAATCCCTGGTAAATACCTGTATGACATATAGGAAGAATCTGAAGAAACAACTTGGTAAAAGAGATAGAAACTAAACTCAGACTTTACTCCTGCCCCTTTCTTTTTTGGTACCAGGGACTGAACCCAGGGAGGGCCTGGTTCATGCTAGGCAGGTGCTCTATCCCTGAGCTACACCCCCAGCCCTGGCACAGATTTTAAGTAAAGAATGTAGACCTATAGGGGCTATGGGGAAGAGAAAAACAGAACAAGCTAAGGCAACAAGGCGGGGAGAGCACATGGTATGTACCTGAAGCAGGAGTCTAAAGGCTCTATCTAGAAGCAGCATTCAGCAACTGGGTAATCCAGTAGAGGGTGGCATAATGCTTTGGCGTTAGGTTCAAATCCCACTTGTACTTCTCAGCACTAAGTACTAAGCCAAGTCACCTGAGCTGCCTGTTTGTGTTTCCCCAGCTATTGAATTACTTAATATTCCTTGCTTTAATGAAACACAATAGCATAGTTGGTACTCAATACTTATTAATTCCCTCCCCAGCACCCTGTTTTCATGTAGGAGAAACTGGGCCAGAAGACAGTGAAGTGATTTGTCTAAGTCCACACAGCTAGTGGGGAGCTGGAGCTCCCTGTGTTTTACATTCAGCTCAGGGCTGTTTGTTTTTAAATGGCAGCACGTCAACTAATAACCAGAATAACCTAGACAAGAGTGGTCATTTTGCAGGAGAATGTGACATTATATAACTTCAGAATTTAAAAGTATTAGGTTTCTGAAATTTCACTTATTTTTGGTAATTATAGAGAAGTTTTATCCTAAGAAACATTACACAGTAAGATATAACATATCACAACAACATGAAGTTTTTTATAAGTTTAAAATCTTCTGAAATGGCATTTTTTTTTAAGTAAAATGCTTAAAAATTCTTGTAGGCTATAAAGAACATTATTATTATTTAGGTGGCTGCCTCCTGGCAAATCCTAACCCCTCTTCTTTGTAACAAAAGCCAAACTCATCAGCCTGCAACTACTTCTAAAATGCAGTTGAGCACTATTTTTTCAGCAACTTAAAATCTCTCTGGCCAGCAGACTAAAATGTTTGTTTTATAATTGCCCACTGAACTATAAAATGATAGTCTGTTTCCAGATGGTGCCCTTCCTTCAACCTGCACACAATCTCCCCTTGTTCAGAGCTACGCAACCTCCTGCTGATCCCACCACCCCCACCCCTATTTAAGGCTACAGAGAGGAAATCCTAAGGAGGAGGAGACTTTCCCTCCTAGTCTCCAGCTATTTTTGGTGACGTAATATGTGGGCTGAACTAGACTCTGCAGAGAAAGACAGGGAATCACTCTTAAGGGGTGTACAGTCTGTCAGCTGCAGCTGGTTACTGTGAGTCTCCATGTGGCAGACAGAGCAAAGCCACAAGGCTTTCTCTGAGGGACTAGACACAGCCCACAGACCAGAACTTCCACTACACTACTTAAAATTACATAGGTGGCTTGTCAAGTTCAATTAATTAGTACTATAAAAAGAAAAAAGAAGCTCCTTATTACAGCTTGGAGTCAACGGTCCAGAACAAAAATGCAGTTGCCATTAAAGTCACAGATGAACAAACTTCTACATTGACTTTTAAAAATCAAGAATAAGGGCAGCAAGTTTCGGGATTCGCTTTATCAACAGGCACAAAAAGGTATTTTAATATTTCTTTTATTTTTATTAACAATATTATACGTATATCAAAATGCGTAATACTTTTACATCTGTAGTAGTAATTTAAAAATTTATTAAACAAAGAACTTTGGAATATGCTATAAATCATCTCATCTGAAAAATATTTTATTTTGTAACTTTATGTAAAAATTAGTTAAGTACTTTATGAAGTTTAATGTATTATTTGAAATTTGATTTAATGATATTTACTGCATATGACTGTAGACTGACACATACATGCTGGGTGTCTGAAAACAAATGTTTTCAGGACCCTAGAAAGACATTTTCAAGAACGGATTAAATGTACGCAGTTTATAGCACAGTAATCAACAACAAAGGAATCTAAACTAAATTGGTGTAAACATGATCAATTTCTCCTCTTAAAGCTATAGTATACACATGCTAAAGATACAAACAAACTGTTGGATTTCTCAAAGTATGGCTACAAGACAAAGCTAAGAAGATATAAAATAACTAAAGGCTTTGCAACAAAACTTCATTATACTCTAACCAAATATTAAGCAAATTCTTGTAAAGATTAGTGGATTTCTTGCCATACTTCAAAATTTTACAGTTTTTCAGGTTTATATATAACAGTAACTTAATTTGGCTAACAAATTAAAACTATTACAATTTGAATTACTTAGAAAGGCAAAGTTGTTGATACACATACAAAAAACTTAAACCTTCTTATAGGTTAGGACTGAGGAGCAGTATTAAGTAGATAGCATTAAACAATAGAAAACATGAAACCCAAAGAGATAATTACTTAAATCCATGATTAAAAGGCCAAGAACATGTAATATTTTTTAAAAGAAATAATTTTGTTTACCATACATAAGAGATGTCTGTCCTTCAACATTCTACCTGGGGGGTGGTGTTTAATTATATTAGAGAATTATTAAAAGCAAAATTACTAGTTATTAAGCCTTAACACCAAAGACTTTAAGTTTGTTATCATTTGGGTATCCTCTGACCTTTTAATTTTAAATGCGAAGAATTTCAACAGGCAAATAATGGTAAAGGTCAGATTTTTTTTCAACTTTGCTTTCATGTCCTTTCCTTAAAGATTCTAGACTTTCAGTACTATAAAGATCCCTGTTAAGCACATATTTTACAAAAGATTCTGATAAAATTTCCAAGCAATTCTCGATCTGAAACACTGTCATCTCTCTGTTGCTGCTTGCTACGAAAAGTTCAGGATCTTATCATTAAGTCTCACTTCTTCCCAAAGCCTTGGGTCAAGCATTTCAACTGAAACCCACATCACACAGATAACCATTCTTTTCTCAAATATATCCAGAGAATGAGGTTGTTCTCAAATCTCTTCCTAGAGCATATTCCACAACCTAGAAGTTCTTTATCTAACATATCCTCAATGCTGCATAAATTTAACTCCATTGCCTCATGCTGTTTTCAGTGCATGACACAGCCAATTAAATGCCTCTACGAGTTTACCATCTGCAAGGAAGTAAATCCTGGCTTTTATTTTTTCTAATAGCTGGCAATGTAGCAACTACGAAGAGAAACAGTACTAATAAAATTAACCCAAATGCATATAAGATGTTATTTTCTTTTCTAAAAACAACCAAGCAAAGATGTAGATTTAGACTTAAGTATACTGTAACTAATTTATAACATTCTCTTGGGATCTAGGAAAAATTTAACATATACAGAAAGGTTTTATGAGGTAACACAGATTTATGGATCTTTCACTTTAAAAACTGAACATATGGGAAAATATTAAATAAGAGAATATTTTTAGAAAATGTAATAGTCAAAGTATTTTAAAATCCAGTTCTTTACTCATGACGTAGTTAGTCTAAAGAAATGTGGATACTTGCTCTGCTTTAAGTGACAACAAAGTCATTACTTTTATAAGAACTAGGGGATTATATTTATTTTTTTAAAAAAGAACTTTTAGTAGCCTCCTTTAAATCCTAAATCTTATGATTTAATTTTATTGGAACCATAATGACCCAAGACAGAATATACAAAAGTTTATTTTTATTTTAATTGAGAAACATTTTGATTTTTTTTTTTTTTGTGGGGGAGGGTTCTCCAATGATAACTCTGATACAAAGTCCTGGATAATATGTTTTTAGTTATTCTATTAAAAATCTGTGTCTAAGTAGTTAGAACAAATTAAAAAAATCTGTGTCTGGTGTTAACACAAGTTGTTGAATCAGGCTATCATTTATAAAATTCTAATTGTTTTGAATTGAAATTTCATGATACTTTCTGAATTTTCCTTGTTTATGTAGCTTGTTTCATAGTAGGAATAATTTAAATAAAATAATTTTATGGCTTAAGAGTTTACATTCTATTATTTAAAAGAAACAAAGGGATTTGAACACTAGGTAAGTTAAAAAGCTGAAATGGTAACATTTTTTACTCTTTCGTTTTTATAATAAACCGCTTCTAAACTCCCAGAATCTGGAAACGTGACACAAAATCTTCTTATTGGTTTTTATTTTTTATTTTTTTTTTAAATTTTTTATTGTGGGTTGTTCAAAACATTACAAATTTCTTGACATATCATATTCCACACTTTGATTCAAGTGGGTTATGAACTCCCACCTTCACCCCATACACAGATTGCAGAATCACATCAGTTACACATCCATTGATTTACATATTGCCATACTAGTGTCTGTTGTGCTCCGCTACCTTTCCCATCCTCCCCCCTCCCCCCTCCCCACCTCTCCCCTCCCCTCCCCTCCTCTCNAAAAGAGCATGCTACAGGGACACTGCTACATCGATGTTCATAGCAGCACAGTTCACAATAGCAAGACTGTGGAACCAACCTAGATGCCCTTCTTATTGGTTTTTAGTATAGGCAACTCTTATAATAAAAGTATTTTTTAAAAAACAAAATGGAATGAGGACTCTTAAAAAAGTCTAAATTTTCTACCAATGTTGCATGGCACAGTATAAAAACAAAAAAAGTGCTTATTCATGTGTGCTTTTGGCCACCAGTCAACAATAAAAAGCTCTGATACATTATTATACTCATCTTTCCTATCTTGACTAAGTTAGTACAAGAAAATTCTCTGAGCTTCACTCATTCTTTGCATTACTTGCTTTATCTATCCATACTGAACACATTACTCATTGAAAACACTAGAACCAAGGAGCTATACTGTCAGAGTGAAGCGGTGCAGCCCCTCCTCCCCCAGCTGAGGAGCCTCTGCTTCCTGAGACAACTTTTTGTGGGGGGAATCACAATCTCACATCAGATTACATAAACATCAACTGACAGAACACATGCGGGGGAATGGGATTGGCAGCAAAAAAGTTGGGGATGTAAATATGGTGGAATCATGTCCTAACAAAAATGACTTACAAGTATTTTTGCTTAATTGGGTAATCAGTCAATGAAAAGAGATACAAGCCAAGAAAAGACCACGAAACATAAGAATCACATTAGTTCCCTCTATAGTCACTAAGAAAATGTGACTAAGAAAAAAACAGCAGGTCTAGAAATATTGGGAGTAGAAATTCTGAATCCTGTTTGAGTGGTTTATAGCTTTTACAGGACTTTATTCCTTTGTAAAATGATGCATTATTTACTTCACAGTGTTGTTGTGGATGCAAACAGTTAACATGTGTTAAGTACTACATACATATAAGGGATTGTCATAGTGTTGCTGACAGAAATCAGAATATGGTGCCATAAATAATTCAGTGGTTGACTAAAAACATGAACTCTGGAGTCTTTGCCTGGATTCAAATTCTGGCTCTCTCTGAAAAGCTGTATGACTCTTAACTTCTGCATGTCAATTTCATCTGAAAATAGGGATCCTAACAGTTGACCTCATCAGGTTGTGGTGAGAAGTAATTGATTTAATACAGGTAAAGGGCTCAAAGTAGTGCTAGCAATGAGAGAGTACCAACTAGGTATTAAATACTGTTCCTGTGGTACTGCTATTGTTCATGGTGGGCATCCGAAACTTCGGACCTTCTTTCTCAAATCAAGCAACAAGTACTCAGAAAAGTGGACAGAAAAGCTCTTGGGCATCTGTTGCCATCCTTTAAAAGCAGCACAAAGAATTAGTTTATAAGATGGGAAGGTGGTATGTAACACAGCAGCACGCTAATGATACCAACGAGGCAAACACGCACATCTGACCTGTTGTACTGTTAGAACTCTTTTGGGAGGCAAATACAAAGGAAGAGCTCGGCTCTCTGAACTAATTCCAGCATTTCCTCAGAACTGTACTATAAACAAGAAGTACTTTTCATCTGCCATAGCAAACACGAACCATTCTAAGCACACATTTGGGTATATGTGCAACTCCTATAAATGCTGACCAAGGACCAGGGAGCCTGAGTCTTAGGCCTGATTCTGATAGTGTGGCCTTGATCCTCAAAATGCACATGGGCCCAAAGAGGTTCTTCATATTCAGTTATGCGTAGTTTTCCTCCTTTGCTGAATCATCTACAAGCTTATAGCATGTATGTGATTATTATTCACAATAATTATTGTGAGCATTCTATGACTTTTAAACCTGTCAGCAATCCCAAAAGCAGATACTACCAAAACAAAAACAAAAACAAAAAACAAAGTATTATGGCAAAACAGTTTAGATTTGTTTATTTGCTATGTTAAAAAAAAAAGACATAATATTTATGGCAGGGACCACTTTAATTGAAATTGCATGGTTAAAAATCTAAAAACACTGACTAGTAAAAGCACCTGGTAATTTCAATTCTAGTTAGGCAAGAATATTTTAATTAAACCTGTAAACTCTGTGTACCTTTTACATGGTCCTAAGAGATAGCTTTTTCAAGGTAAGAAACATGTCTTACCCAGGTTTTGAAAGCCCGACAGCACCTACGAGAGTCTTTGCAGAATCTTGCAAACAGTGGGCACAGGTGGAATCTGCTCCGTGAGCTTGGGAATAAAAGTCCTTATAGTAAGGTGGTATAGCTGAAGGGCTATCTGCTAAGATCTCATCTTGAAACAAATATCAAAGCACTATAATAAGTTACTGTTGAATTTAAGAAATAACATTTAATTCTAATTTATGAAGCATTCAGATTTTCCTTTAGATGCTTTTTTAATAGTACTGACTTTAAACGTAGGTTAATATGAACTCTTTACTTTTCCTCCTCAGTGATTTGTTTTCAAGAGACGTCACTGTACAACCCCATTTCAAAATGAAGGCTTTTTTTTGGACCCTAGGTGTGCTCTTCTTTCTACTAATGGGCACTGGATACTGCAGAGGTGGGCAGTTGAAAATAAAAAAAATAAACCAGAGGAGATACCCTCGTGCCACAGACAATAAAGAGGAAACAAAGAAATGTGCATACACATTCCTGGTACCTGAACAAAAAATAACAGGGCCAATCTGTGTCAACACCAAAGGGCAAGATGCAGGTGCCATCAAAGACATGATCACCAGGATGGACCTGGAGAACCTGAAGGACGTACTCTCCAGGCAGAAGCAAGAGATAGATGTTCTGCAACTGGTGGTGGATGTAGATGGAAACATTGTAAATGAGGTAAAGCTGCTCAGGAAAGAAAGCCGGAACATGAACTCCCGCGTCACTCAACTCTATATGCAACTATTGCATGAAATTATCCGTAAGAGGGATAATTCACTTGAACTTTCCCAGTTGGAAAATAAAATCCTCAATGTCACTACAGAAATGTTGAAGATGGCAACAAGGTACAGGGAATTGGAGGTGAAATACGCTTCCCTGACGGATCTTGTCAATAACCAGTCTGTGATGATCACTCTATTGGAAGAGCAGTGTTTGAGGATATTTTCCCGACAAGACACCCACATGTCTCCCCCTCTCGTCCAGGTGGTACCACAACACATTCCTAACAGTCATCAGTACACCCCTGGTCTGCTGGCAGGGAATGAGATACAAAGGGATCCAGGTTATCCCAGAGACTTAATGCCACCACCTGATTTGGCAACTTCTCCCACCAAAAGCCCTTTCAAGATACCACTAGTAACTTTCATCAACGAAGGTGAGTCACTCCCTACTGGTAAAAATAGAAGTATGTGGTTAATATGTTTTATGGTTTATGAAACAATGCTCATATAATAAATGCTTATTCTTCATTTTGGTTTTGCTATATACATGTAAGTTAAGATTTTAATTTTTTTTTAAGTTGTCAATGGACCTTTATTTTATTTATTGATACGTGGTGCTGAGAATCAAACCTAGTGCCTCACACAAGCTAGGCAAGCGCTCTGCCACTGAGCCCCAGCCCAACTTTTTTGTTTTCAATAAATAGCATCAAGATTCGAACTTAAATACATCTCCTCTCTCTACTCTAAATTTCTAGGGAGTTTAAGAAAGTGGTTACTCTGTGAAAAAAGCAGTCTTTCCTCCAAGCTTCTAGAGTCTAGATTACTGTCAGGGACAGGACGAGCCTGCTTGTCACCAATCAAGCCTCCAAGCTGGGACCTCACTGCTGCTCAACAGTCCCTATACTCCGTTCCTGCCGCTTTTACCATCTTCCTTTTTAAAAGGAACACTTATGAGATGCTTCCATTCTCTTCAAGCCTGCAATTTTGTGTCCTTACCCCCACTCTCAGATTGCTCATTTATTACCCAGATCACTCAAATGTTACATTTATTAGAGAGTAAGTCTAATTAGGTCCTGCATTCTTAGCCCCTTCCTACCTTGAAAACAGCTGGACAAAACCCAGTCTTCTGGCCCTCAACTATAGACGAAAAGATACCTTCCTATTTTCCAAAACTAAACAAATCATTTGTACCTTGTATTCAAATACATATAAGTAAGTTTCCATTACCATAAACCACCATGCACTGATCTAATTCTGTGCCTCTATTTCTTCATTTCATTCCTTCCTCCATTCACTCATTCACTATCAGTCTCGGATCTAGAAGCCCAGAAAACAAAGATGAATAATTCCTCTGTTCTATTTTAGTAAGCTCACTGCCAAATTTCTGAGCGAATATCTTTCATTTATTTTTCACTTGCATCCATTTTCTCATAAGCCATCTTTCCAAATCCTTTTTGAACTTGTTTCCTTCCTTTGAATGGAGAGGGATCTAAATGCCAAAAGTAAAGATATAAGAAAATCACACTCATTCACTTATTGAAAAGGCTGGATATAAAGATGGACACAGACCACGAGATAACGTAACAAAAAAACTATAAAACAAAGGTGGGAAAGAAATACACTACAAAGTGACTCTCTGTAAAAAAGGACACCACCGACCATCCACCTCTCAGTTTTTCTAGGTCTCCACCTTACAGTATTATGATTCTTCTTACTTTTCTAGGTCTTTGATCCTCTTCCTATACTATAAAAAAGCCTTCTTCACAGTATTCTAGTTTAGAGATTTCATATATCATCAAGTGATACCACTGCCCAGGAGCTCTTCCTCCTGATCCCAACCTAAACTGCACATCTGCAGCTGGATACTCCACCACGACCACCCATGCCATAGGTTTGTTCTACTGAGATACTTTCAGTTTATCTGTCAACTGAGCAGATTAAGCCTTAGTTTTAGGTTTAATGTTTTCCCTTCCCAGATTCAAACATACCTACCTAGATCTCTCTCCCCAAAGCACAGGCTAATTCTTAAAAGTATTTTCTGTATCACATTCCACTGAAGTTACTGATTTGTCTATTTCCCTGCTGGCTTGAATATTTCTCTAAGGATTTCTTTTCGTTACTCCATCTCAGTATCTAGTCAGGATCAGATTTGGCATACTGTGCTCATCATAAAGAAGGTACTTGAAGAATGAATTAGTAACTAAACTATAACATTACCCTTTTCTCAAACTAGCATTCTTCTTTGAGAAATAAGTAAATTATAAGTATTGAAGTAATAATTTATTGAAGAAAACCTAGAAAATAGCAATAAGTTTTTTTTGTTTGTTTGTTTTTAAAGCATCACTTGCACAGTGAAATACTCAAATAGCTAACATTTTGGTAATGACCTTCGAGTCTTTTTCCCATTCATAAAGATGGTAATCAATATTTCTGGGACTTTTACAAGTAATATTTCTTTCCTTTGCTTTTCTATTATTATTTCGTTAGAATAAATTCCTGTTAGTAAAATTGATAGATCAAATTCTTTTGATTTTTGTTTTGACTTATGTTGCTGCTTCTTCTGAATTAGCTTGGCTCATCTTTGACACTTCCCATCTGGCCTACACAACGCTCAATTGAATTCTGTTCTTGTCCCCCATTTCTGCTGAGAGCCAGAACTGTTAACAGATTCAAATTACCCATGGCATTTGCTAGAAGACAGAGGCTTCCTGGGTTACTTACTAGCTATGTGGCTTAGGAGGTAAGGGACAGATTTCTCTGTATTTCAGTCTCCTTATCTGTAAATGGGAATACTACTACTACTTGAAGAGTACTACACTCGAGCTCTTAAAACAGGGCCCCACACTCAAATGTTTCCTTTTACCAAGAACTGTACAATAGTTTGCCAACTATTCTACCTCTGTTTTCTCTCTCCATCAAAATATATTCTGCATTGCCACTAGATTCATCTTCTTCAACTACCCTCATATCGCACTTCTGGCTCAACAATTCCCCACCACAAACAGAAAAAGTCCAATTAGCTTAGTTGGCTAAGAATAATGTCCGCCCCTAAAGAACAAAGACTACTGTGTTAGTCTTCCCTCCATTCGTTTTCTTCATAAAACCCACCTCTGCTCCAATGAAATGAATCTACTCATTTTCTCCTAAAAATTATTTCCATGACTTTTGCCCATTCAAATCACAAAGCTGAAACCAAGTAAAATAAATAAATAAACAAATGGCAATTTCTCCCTGAGGCCCTTTTTCATTTTCATAGACTTCAAGTGATTGTTCTCCATGAGCACTCTACTCTCTGTGACACAGGTATTTCATATAGCCCCTCTTGGATTATCAGTTACTGTTACATGTATGGACAATACATATAATTAAAATGCCTTCCAACTACATTATAAGCTTGTTTTGATAGATATTGCATCTTATTTGCAGCTGAAATAAACAGTAGCTGATTTTATAGCATTTTAAAGCTGTCATTCCAAAGACCTTCAAAACAATACCTACTTAACACATTATACGGTACTGGATTCACTCAGTATATAACAGTAGCAACAGTCCAGAGTATCATTAAATTAAGCAGATGATGATTTTCAAAAGGAAGATGTATACAAAATGATCCACTGATATCGAAAGAAAAAAATTATTTTTGATAGACATTAAAAATTGTTTTGTGTAAGCTTTTAAAGTATATAATTTATAAACAAACATAACCAAGGCATGTGGATTTTTAAAAACTGAGTGTGTGTACAATTATGTAAGTATGGGGTTAACTGCTGTAGAGCACTCTATATAGTTCCTCAATATTACGTGGACAGTTAACACCAGTTCTAGCAGAAATGATAAATCACATATTTACACAGTGACAAACTGACAATGAAAACACTTATAACAAAATGAAAATCATCAGTTCTAGGTTTCATTACATATTGAACTTTAGTGTTACAGAAACAAATCCCATGCTAGTGATTTAGCATGTCCAAATATTTTATACGTAATTTGCTTTAATGAAATAATGCTGTGAATCTCCCCAGTAAGCCATTTTAACACAAAAATTAAGGATGGGTAACTTTTTCTTTTAGTCATGATTTATTATTTTAAGTAAGTCTTACCTTCTTATTCTATATATATATATGGTCTCTTAAATCAAGTCAATAATTAGCTATACCATAAGAATTATCATACTAATCAGTAAACTAGTAAACAAGGGAAAGAGCACAGAATTCGGAAAACCTGGTTGCACCATTACCTTGGTTGCATCACTTACCCATGTGACCGTGGGTAAATCACTTTGCCTATCTTTTTCTGTTTTCTCCTTTTAGAAAGAGAGTGCTGATTGGACTAGATGACTCTAATGTGCTTTTACAGTTCTGATACTCTGATTATTACCAAATATAAATTATTTTAAGCAACAATAAACAGGCTGTTTTCTTTATATAATATGCTGGATTATTTGCTCATGTTATGTCACATCTCTCTGGAAATAACTACTAATGATGTTTGGGCACCTGCTCTTGTCTACTGCTGATATGTATGCTTCTGGCATATTGTACTCCCCATGGTCATTCTAAAGTCTGTAAGTGTATAATGTGAAAATAATAATGCCAATTTGTATTATTTTGAAAGGTGTTCAGACAGTTTCAAAAAAGACAAAGACTGTGTGATTCTCTTTGTATAAGCAAAGTAGTCAAACTCATAGAGACAAAGGAAAATTGAGAATGGTCATTGAAGACACTATAATTTTAAAAAATTTATTCTAATTTGTTATATATGACGCAGAATGCATTTCAATTCATATTATACATATAGAGTACAATTTTTCATTTCTCTGGTTGTACACAAAGTAGAGTTACACCATTCGTGTCTTCATATATGTACTTAGGGTAATGATGTCCATCTCATTCCACTGTCTTTGCTTCCTCCATGCCCGCTCCCTTCCTCTCCCTCCCCTTTGCCCTATCTAAAGTTCGTCCATTCCTCCCATGCTCCTCCACCCGTCCCCATTATGGATCTCGTCCTCATATAAAACAAAACATTTTGCATTTGTTTCAGGATTGGCTTACTTCATTTAGCATAATATTCTCCAACTTCTTCCATTTACCTGCAAATGTCATGATTTTATTCTCTTTTAATGCTGAGTAATATTCCATTGTGTACAGATACCACAGTTTCTTTATCCATTCATTTACTGAAGGGCATCTAGGTTGGTTCCACAATTTTGCTATTGTGAATTGAGCTGCTATAAACACTGATGTGGCTGCATCCCTGTAGTATGCTAATTTCAAGCCCTTTGGATATGAACCAAAGAGTGGGATAGCTGGGTCAAATGGTGGTTTCATTCCAAGTTTTCCAAGGAAACTCCATACTGCTTTCCATACTGGCTGTACCAATTTGTAGTCCCACCAGCAATGTATGAATGTGACTTTTCTCCTACATCCTCTCCAACACTTATTGTTGTTTGTACTGTTAGTAGTTGCCATAATTTCATATTTTCCTTTGAAGAAAATGCATCTCAAAAACCTTACAGAAAATAATAAAATAACGCTTTAGTTAAAAAAATGTTTTCCAGAAACATTACCTTCCCTACCTTAAAAATAAAGTATTTGGGAACATAATTATACATCTGGAAAGATGTCACCAATGCAAATCTTAATTGTGCTATTTGATGTCTGCTTCATGGGCTAGTCTTTCATAAAAGAAAATTTTAAATTTTTAACTAAATTTAAAAAATAAGTTCATTCCTTGTAGTGAATGGAGTTGAGAAAGCTCCTTCACAGTATAAGAGCAAGGATTTGAGTTGGAATCTGGCCAGCTTTTCCAAGGCCCAATTGCCTTTGTATAAAGATCTCCCTCCACCCCACCCCTTTTTGTGTAGAGTGTGATGGCTGCATGAGGATGTGCGTGCAGAATATGTTCACTCTGCATGTTCTAGTGTGGTCTGACCATCATACATTTTTAGTTTTATTTTATTTTGAACTCAGGGGCACTTAGCCACTGAACCACGTCCCCAGCTCTATTTTGTATTTTATCTAGAGACAGGGTCTCACTGAGTTGCTTAGTGCCTTGCCATTGTTGAGGCTGGCTTTGAACTCAAAATCCTCTTGTCTCAGTCTCCTGAGCCTCTGGGATTACAGGCGTGCATCACCATTCCTGGCTCATTTTTAAATGCACATCTATTTATGTACCTTGCAATTTTAGATAAATGGGGACCTTAAAAGGTAAGCTTAAAAAGTCAAATCGGAGGAGCAGTCATTAGATATTTAAAAATGTGCTTTTTAATGTTGGGCTTGTTTTTTTTTTAGAGAGAGAGAGAGAGAATTTTAATATTTATTTTTTAGTTTTCGGCGGACACAACATCTTTGTTTGTATGTGGTGCTGAGGATTGAACCTGCAACGCATGCCAGGCGAGCGCACTATCACTTGAGCCACATCCCTAGCCCTGGGCTTGTTTTAAATCATAGAATGTTTATGTTTTTTGAAATCATTTGTAATGCCTTCTATTAGTAAATTTTTTAGGCTCAATATTCAGTGGGATATTTATACTAATACTTTATAAAATATTTGCCTCAAACTTCCTTCTCTTGAAATGATCATTTATCTTCTGCTTAACTCTGCCACGCGACCCTGGCTGGCTTCATGAAAGAAGGTTCGGTTCATAAGAAATTGTTAGTGAGTTCTAAATTAAAGAGACAGACTCTCATTACCTTTAATACCAGCTCCCACAACAGCTTCTCCTAGCTCCCGCCTCCAGCCACCTAATGCAGTGGTGAGGTTTACAGAAGAGACTAGAGAGGGAGGGAGAACACGCCAGGGAGTGAGCTTTTATTGGGGAACAAAAAATTCCAGGGAAAATCCCATCCAATGAAGGTTAAGGGGGGCAGCATCCCAAGGTCAAGGAGGATGATTGGGTCTTCAGGTCAGTGGCTAGGCACGCCTCTGCAGGGACAAGACCTCGGACCTGGGAAAGGGTGGGGAAGGCTTTAACACAGCTTTGTCTAAGCGCCTCTCACCCAGCCAGGGAGGTAACTCAAATCACATGCGAGGATGGCCCCCCACACTTAACTCTTTTTATTTCTCTTATCACAAAGAGGATTTTTCTTATAATTTAAATTACTAAAAAAAAGTTCATGTTAAATATGGCTCCAGGGCTGGGGTTGTAGCTCAGTAGGAGAGTGATTGCCTTGCATACATGAGGTCCTGGGTTCAATCCTCAGCACTACATAAAAATAAATATGTAAATATAAAGATTAAGAAAAAAACATGGCTCCTCTGTTCTATTTAAAATATGGGTTTTTAATGAAAAATACATTTTGGAAAATTACGTGGCATGACTAGTCCATATTTTTCTACACTTGACGTTAAGCCAAGAAGTAGAAAAGTGGTACTCAATATTTTTTTATGAATCAATTCTATAAATTGGAGTTTGTTAGCCATATATACACTTTAATCATTACATAAACTGCAGAAGAGACTGGTACTTCAATTCAATATATAGAATTCTAGTTTTCTGCTTTGAGAAGAATCCAAATGTGTATCATGTAAGATGAAGATTATTTCAAAATTATTCAACATAAGAAAAAAATTAATATGTCTTATTTTAAAGGAAAGATACATACCCTTTTAACTCTCATTAACAAATTCCTAACTCATATTCATGATTTGTTTCTGATAATATGCAAGTCAGCAAGTTAAATTTGACCTCTTGAGAATAAAGCTGGTAGTTTTTATTAGAGATTTAAGAATTCCAATATCCAGGGGCTTGGGTTGCAGCACAGTGTGAGGAACTAGGTTTGATCCTCAGCACCACATATAAATAAATAAATAAAAATAAAATAAAGATATTGTGTCCATCTACAACTAAAAAAAATTTAAAGAAAAAAAAAACAAAACAATTCCAATAGCCAGTGTTTTGTATGATACTGAGAAAGTAAGACATTTAATATAGGAATAATAATGTATAATCTAATTCTAGAGCAGAAAGTAAATATGATATGCAAATAACAACAAGAAAATGTTCCTGTCACCATTAACAGTCTATACTAGGCTAAGACACACTAATAGTATATTTATTAAAATAAATAAATACTGAATTCTGATACTATTTTTCACTTGGGAGGAGAAAAAAGCACTTCTAATTTCATCCATGTGTTCTGGAAAAGGATTTCAACTAAATTTTCCTAAGTCTTTATATTAACACAGTCTAATGGACAACCAAAATAAACATGAAGCCCATTGCCCAAAAAAGTGAATGAATATTAATGCTGAAGATAAATTTAAATTTGCATGAATGGAAGTTTTATCAAATCAAAGCTGGATCCAGAAAATCAATTCACTTAAACACCTAAGTACCCATTTAACAGCAGAAAAGGAGGTTAGGAATACGTAACAAATGGCAGTTGACAAATACAGGTTAATCTGAAAATCGGAAATGTCCTCAAAATCTAAAATTTTTGAATGCTGGCAGTAAAACCTCAACTGGTAAAGTCTATGCAAACATTTCAAAATCCAAAAATTACTAAAACTGGAAACACTTTTGGTCCCAAGTATTTGGATAAGGGATATTCAACCTGAATTCTGTCAATATGAATTTGACATTTCTAAATATCTCACAGCAATTCAAAATAGCCCAATGAAAGTCCAACTTTCAAATATACACATACATGTAAAATATAGACTGTCAAAACTACATAGACTGTCAAGACTATGCTCAAACGAGTGCGCAGTAAACATTTACAAAGATGACAATAAGCAATGCAAAAGTGACAGAAAATGCAAATTTTTGAAATGAGAAATACTTATGTGTATTGCAACAAAACCATTTCATGTATGCGTTAACTACTGTACCAATAGGTTTTAAAATAAAAGCAACATTCCTCAGATATCCTTGACTTTTCTGAATGTGGCAACTTTGGAAAAAAATTCTGGCTAGCTTTGGAAATAACCATGACTGCATTTTTAAACAGAAGCAGTCAAGCAACTGACTGCTATGCTCTATTAGCCTACCTGAAAATCTCTAAGCATCACACTCAGTCATTTATGTTTCACACATAAGAAACTTGGTAACTGCTCTGTTAAGATCATGTTACCCATGTGTGGCCTTAATTAGACCTCCTACCCCCAAAGGCTTCTTAATCTTCACACTTGAGCTCAGATAGAGGCAGGATACATTCTCTCCCCTCAAATTTCTATTATTTCTTAGCCATGGTTACCATTAAAATACTTAAATACTATAGTGTAATTTTCCTCTTCTGTCATTTCTCCCACCTTCTCCTTGACTCTAAGGTTGTTTCTCAATCCCTTTAGCCCAGAAAAGAGTAGATGCAGAAATTTCTAAATGCAAACTAATGAAAATATGGAAATAGTGTCCATAAAATAATTTAGTTCAAATATCTTCATGCCCAAGTAAACTCAAATTGTAGAAACACAACAAAAGATGAAGTTCTTGCCTAGAGTAAGCAGATATATTAATTGCCACGCACTACACAAAATAACCTAACCATGTGTCAGACTTCACATCTCCTTCCCTCTCACTCCCACATATAAAATTCAAGTTTCATCAATTTCATCCTATCTGAAATACAGCCTCTTTACCCTTCTCTGATTATAGTGCACGCTTCTGTAATATGAAGTAGCTCATATGTGACTGGGACAAAAGGGAAAATCTGATATCAGTGAAAGAAAGAAGTCACTTTAGTTTACATGGGATTTTTTTCCAAGCATTTTAATGTTCAGTGCCACAAACTGCAGATGAATAAAAAATATGATAAAAGCTAAAACCAGCTATTATTTTTAGTTCATGAACTTGCATAAAAGAAATATTTCTCTGCTGTATAACTATACATTAATCTTTATTTAGCCATACTAAATTTATAAATCAAACAAGCATATTTATTAAATAAGCTACTTACATTATTAAGTAAGCTATTACTATGTGTCAAGATCAGGAATAAAAGAGTAAAGAAAGGACCAATAATTACTTTGCTAAGTAGTATTTGAGCTCTGAATATTTTGACCAAGATGATTCTACAAAAAACATTCTAATTATAATTGATATAATTTCTTATATTAACAAAGAAACAAAAACCCCATCACTGTCTCAGTACACAGATACAAAGCTTTTGGAAAATATACAATTCATTAATGACAAACAAAAACAAATAAATAACCTCTCAGCAAGCTAGGAATACAAAGAAAAAGAATTTTAAAATTATTATATTATTATATATTTCTTTGAGCAGACTGACTCATTTATTTAACAAAAGAAACAAGAAATCAGAAGAAAACCAAAAATCGTCTCCTTCCCCCCAAAAAACAGTCCTGAAGGAAGAGCTCACAACCTGAGAATCCCTTCTAATGACAGATGCATATGTATTTAATGAGATTAATTCTTTTCCAATAAGGCCTAAAAGAGACACTAAATTCTTTGTACAGTATACGCGACACATTTCTCAAAGTTTTAACTATTTTATTATCCTTACCAAACACAAATTCTTTTATTTGACTATTTTCACTAAATTTCTAAAAACTATGCATATCAGAATTTTAAAAACTTCTAGCAAGACAAAAATATAGCAATTAAAATTTTTACACTTTTCTTCTAATAGATGAAACTGAGGAGTATTTAACAGAACCAGATGCTATCTTTCTCTAGATCCCCAATTGTAGAAATCACAATTTCAAGAAACAGAGATTCTATATGACTTTACAAAATGCTATGTCATTTAAAATTTTTGAATAACTTATTAGTTGTTAAAAATAGGGAGACTATCTAAAACTACGAAATATCAGAGGGAAAATGCAGCACAGCAGTCAGGGCATGAACTCTGGGACCAGAAAGAAACAGGCTTAATTCCAGGTTTACTACCACCCAAAATACAGCCAGCCCTTCCCTAACTGTTCTATCTGCACCAAGTCTGTAAACTTTCACAGGGTCCCTGTACAGAGAATCGTAAACAGATACAATGTGTAAGAAAGGCATTTATGTCAATATTCTTGAAATGTATTTTTTTATGGGCTATGAGTAACTGTTGAATGAGGGAAAATATAAGATTCTTTAAGTTTGGGAAACTGGTTTCTTTCTGGGATTCTCAGTTTTAATATATGAATGTATACTGTGAGTTTCTAAAAGAGAAACATTTAGGATTTTTAATACTTATTTGACTGTGTTACTTCATTTTCACTGAGTATCTCAAAAGGACTAGTGTGTTCCATTAATATCAAATTTAGGAAATTGTAAATTGGTCACTGTGATGCTATATGTGTTTAAATTTCCTTGAACAATCCCACAGCATTTTTATAATATAAAAAAGGAAGCCAATAAAAAAGAAGATACTTTGTACAGTAATGATAAAAATCAAATGAAACTTCCATGTCCAATGATGGAAATAAATATTGATAGATCAATGTCAAGGATTATTTCGTAGCAATTATAAGTATTAGAATGGAAACTATAGCTTCACAGAAATGTTTGTTAAATTAGAAGACAGAATCCAATTTTCTACTTGTTTTAGGATTACAACAATATATACACACAGAGACAAAGCAGAGAAGAGTGGAAAATGAAATGAGTTAATGTTACAAATAAAGGGACTGGAATAATCCTTTTAAAGAAACTCTTTAATTTTTATAGTATTGTGTACACAGAGTGGTATTTGTAAAGGAAGATGTAAAGATAAGAATCTTGATTAAAATTATTTTTATATTTCTCTTTTCAAATTAAGTTTTCTGGTGATTAATGATATTTAAATTACAGGGCCATTCAAAGACTGTCAGCAAGCAAAAGAAGCTGGGCATTCACTCAGTGGGATTTATCTGATCAAACCTGAAAACAGTAATGGACCAATGCAGTTATGGTGTGAGAACAGTTTGGATCCTGGGGGCTGGACTGTAATTCAGAAAAGAACAGATGGCTCTGTCAACTTCTTCAGAAACTGGGAGAATTATAAGGTAAATCACTGGGTTCAGACCTAGGGGAGGTGAAACAAAGCAGTGCTTGCTGCAAACAAATAAAGTCAAAAACACAACTATCCATGTGATTTTCATTATTTACATCTATCAAAAAGATTACTGTCATCACAATTTTAAAGCCAAAAGTATATGTAAAATGCATCATCTTTAGGTCTGGAGAACTTAAATACAGAATTATTGTAGACTCCAATTCCATTTTCTAGGACTTTTTAAAATAATTTTTTTAGTTGTCCATGGACACTTATTTATTTATTTGTTTATTTATTTATATGCGTTACTGAGAAATCAAACCCAGTGCCTCACACATGCTAGGCAAGTGCTCTACCACTGAGCCATGATTCCAGATTCCCCCACCCCACTTTTTAAAAATTTACAATCACATTTGTTACATGGAATGTATTTAAGCAATAACAAACTATAGGACTTTTTAAAAAACTGACCCTTTTCTTGGACTACTTGCCTCCAATAATCATGTTTTAATTTGATGACATCATGTGCTGTTGGGATTTGACACACACCTAGATTTTCATAGAGAACCAGATCTTATGTTTAAAATTTTAGAAAGGCAAACAACTGGTCTTTGTTAATAATTTAGATCTTCATAATGTTAACTTTATGAGTGATAACTGTATATACACACACTTATGTATGAACACACACTATATATACATATATTTGTGTATGTAAATAGAGAGCGCCACTTTCAGTTAAAGTATGACAGATAGGAAATGTATTTTCTAGATTGCTAACTCCCCATTAAAAACTGTGAAGTAACATGTAACTTACTCTGAGGTGAAATTTTATTGGCAACTAAGAATTAGACATTAATACATGTCAGAATTTTTGTAAAATTTTAAACAAGCAACCAGAGAAAAGGAGAGGGTAAAAAAAATCCAGCGTTAAGATCAGGTTTACTAAATTTTGCTGTACACTTGCAATGTTCAATGCTTTAAAATAGGGTAGTTATAGCGACACGGCCATATCAATGTTTGCAGCATTTGCCAGTAAATGGATGGAACTGGAGACTATCATCATAAGTAAAATAAGCCAATCCCAAAAAACCAAAGGCCAGAATGTTCTCTCTGATATGCGGATGCTAACATACAATAAGTTGACTGAGGGAAGAATAGAAGTTCATTGGATTAGACAAGGGGAATGAAGGGAAGGGATGGGGGATGAGAATAGGAAAGAAAGTAGAATGAATCAGACATAACTTTCCTATGTTCATATATGAATACATGACCAGTGTAACTCCACATCATGTACAACCTCAAGAATGGGAAGTTATAATCCATATATGTATAATATGTCAAAATACTCTACAGTCATGCATATCTAAAATGTACAAATAAAAAAGATATAAATAACTAAAAGATATAAAAATAGGATAGTTAATTAATTTGCAGTTTTTCAAAAGGGGAACTTTGAAGATTACTACAGTACATTATCTTCTTACATATTAATTTTACTTATAATAGAGCTAAAGAGGATAATCTTTTCTAAAAACACATGCTATTGTTTTTAATGAATAACCCATAATAATATTACATATCCCCTGACAAAGATGGGGACAGAAATCATATACTTTCAGGAAAAAAATGGCTCTCTGGATGAGTATGAGACAGACAAGGAACCCTTTTAAGGATGTAGGTAGTTCACTAGTTAATATTTTCAGTAGCTATCAATATACTTTGTTCTTTTTTGCCTTTGTTTTATTTGTAGAGTTTGAAGCTACCCAGATATACAAACCAAAACCAAAACCAAAACAAAACCCCCTGACATATTAAGAGAAAGCAAAGTGAAACCAAGTGGCAGTGTGGAGCTTATAAAAAAAAAAAAAAATCAGGTGATTTACTAAAAAAGAAGCTCACCTGTACCACTTAAATGGTACTGAATGTTTAAAATTTATCTATGCTAACATTTACTATCTCTACACTTAGTTATGTACTCATGTTTCTTTTTTTATTAACAGAAAGGGTTTGGAAACATTGATGGAGAATATTGGCTTGGACTGGAAAATATCTATATACTTAGCAATCAAGACAATTATAAGTTGTTAATTGAATTAGAAGACTGGAGTGATAAAAAAGTCTATGCAGAATACAGTAGCTTTCGTCTGGAACCTGAAAGTGAATTCTACAGACTGCGCCTGGGAACTTACCAGGGAAATGCAGGGGATTCTATGATGTGGCATAATGGAAAACAATTTACCACACTGGATAGAGATAAAGATATGTATGCAGGTGAGTAAGTAAAAAATGCCTATGGGTAAGGCTACAGTTCAGCACTAGAGAGTTTTCCTAGCATGCACAAGGGCCTGGGTTTGATCCCCAGCACCACACAGATGCATACAAAAACACTAAAAATAAAACAGACTTCATAAAAGTCACTCCACCTCCTATACATTAGATATAATCTAGTTATTAAAGTACATGCTACTAAATTTTTCCCAAAAGATCATTTTGGATATGGTCAAAGGGAAGATAACCCATTGAAAGAAACAGTTTTTGAGATCTCTTCAAAGTGTGATCTTTGTGAAAAACAAGGTTCTGGGTAAAAACAAAGCAAAATGAAATGTGGAATAGTAATGCAAAATACCTTGATTCAGAGGGGAAACGAATATTTTCATTAGAAAGAACGAATTAAACCATCCATATAATACTAAATTTAATTCTCATATACTCTGCCTTTTAAACCCAGATTTCTGGCACTAATAAAGACATATCCACCAAGAAAATGATTTATTTTTCTACAGGTCTCTGTTTTAACCTATTTCACACTGGCAAAAAAAAAAAAAGAGGGAGAAGAAAGATATGACCATAATATATGCCTTGTTTGTTTACAGAAAGCCAATTAATTATTGGTAGTGCTATTTTACTGTATGCTATTTTAGTTTGAAATTTCAATTTTCCCCAAACTTGATCCTCTGCCTTAGCCAACTCTTTTCTTTTCCTGTATATCTCATACACAAACAGTGGGCAGTTTACTTACCCTGCTACTTAGAAAATTATATCTTGAAACAAAAACGAAAACAAAAAAACAAGCACATATCAAGCAAGCAAAAGGCAAAATAAAAAAGATAATTTAAGAAATCTTTCAAATAGAGCAACAGAATAAGAAAACTAAGATAAGGTTAACTAAAATCAGTAAGGAAGCTCAAGTTAAATTTTTCTAAAGGTAGAGTAAATTTTTGACAGTTTACAAGGTACCACACCTAGAAGGAACTTTCACTTTGATATCTGTATTTTTTTTCTCAAAGGAAACTGCGCCCACTTTCATAAAGGAGGCTGGTGGTACAATGCCTGTGCACATTCTAACCTAAATGGAGTATGGTACAGAGGAGGCCATTACAGAAGCAAGCACCAAGATGGAATTTTTTGGGCGGAATACAGAGGCGGGTCATACTCTTTGAGAGCAGTTCAGATGATGATCAAGCCTATTGACTGAAGATGGTCCCCAATTTAAATGACAAAGAACCCTGTATTTTTTCAGTTCCCAAGAATGTAAATGTTACATGTACATTATTTGCACAACTTATTTCTACAGATAGTTTGTAAAATGAACTTCACCATAATTATAAAAAGGGATCTATGATTATTTCATCTTCCTGCAATATACGACAAGATGATTTATATCCATATCCTAGTTATTTTAAAATTATACTGACTGAATACAATGTTTGTTTTCTAAAATGTAAATATTTGCCAACAAGGTAAAACAAATCTCAGCTTTATTTTAAATCAAAACTGAATATGTGTTCAAGATACTTAGCAATTTATTTAAAAACTATGAGATCACTCTAACTTCCAGTGAAAAATAATTTTAAGATTTTAACCAAGTAATGCATTTTATTTATAAAATTCAGACAGGAAATTAGAGAGAAATCTCTAGTTTTGTCAATAGAAAACACATTTTTCCAATGAATAAAAATTACTTAAAAGTGAATTTGTGGCTTTCATGTGTATGATTACATTTGAACTCTTGACAATAAACTCTATATAACCACCTTCCCCAAAGAAATAAGTGCTGCACAGTACTGAAATACATATATTATTTTTTAAAATGAAAAATACGCAAATAATACATGCATTACTTAAATGGAAAATTATTTAAAAATATATAAATGAATTTAATATTATCTTCATTTGATATGGTCAACATCAAATAAAATAGAGCATTTATTGCACCAATGTTTTACAGACTTAAATTATAATTTTTCCCTGATGTTTAGTGTTAAAAAAAAATCCTTTCAGCAAGTCAAGTTAGAAAGCTTACACAGCTTTTAGAAGCATATATACTTATAAGTGTATATACTTACAAGTGGTACTAAAACAATTAGATGTCTTTCCATCACTAAGTATTTAAGAGCTTCAGAGCAGTGTGTCTGACTAACTTAGTCTTATACTATCTTTAACTCATCTTTGCAATCAGCTTTATTAGGGACCTTCGGGAACAATTTCCTCCAGAAATATGTTCACTGCTTATAGAGTTGACCCTCCCTTAAAAGTCATTTATGAGGGGCTTGGGCTGTAGCTCAGTGGCAGAGCGCTTGCGTTCCACGTGTGAGGCACTGGGTTCGATACTCAGCACCACATAAAAATAAATAAACAAAATAAAGATATTGCGTCCATCTATTAACTAAAAAAAATTTTAAAAAAGCCATTTATGAAACTAAAAATTTAAAGGAATACCACGAGACCTCTGCCCTAGCAAGAAGCAAATTCAACCAGAACTGTGTGCGGCAAATTGTCTACAAGAATGGGTTGTTCTGAAGATATCTATTTGAACAACTCAAGTCCATCAACTAGACCAATGTTTTTCATCTGCCACATCTCAAAATAAAACTTCTGGTGAAAGTTATACTTTTATAATTGCATTATTCTTTGGTTATCTTAAGATGGTTTTGAGTTCTCTCCCCACCATTCCCAGAACAACAAAAAAAATCTATTATAAGATTTCAAGGAGGAATTGGGCATCTAATTTTTATACTAAATTTAACTGAATAAAACTGTACCAAAGCATTCCATTTATCAACAGAATTACAAGCTTTACACTTAAACACCCCAAAACTCATCAAAGATAAGTCTTACAGAATTTTCACACAATATTTTTATAACTAGAATAACATGGAAGTCAACATACAAACTAGGAAGCTGTTCTGAATGCTAAATTGCCTTAGCCAATGCGCCCATTCATGTAGCTCTGCTATGAAGGCCCTAGAAAGCTTAAGAATAACCTGGGGAACCATGTTTCTTGAGAGAGCAGAATAAAAGTAAGCATTATACAATGGTTAGTGTAGGTTCTAAAGTCAAAACAGCTTGGGCTTGTGGCTCAGCATTACTTTGGCAGCTATGTTATCTTTGGCAATTCATATACTCTGGCCTCTGCTACCTTATGTGTAAATGGGGATAATAATCATATGGTTGTTGTGAAGATCAAATGAAGTAATATATGTAAAACACACAGAATCATTCATAAGTAACCAACAGATTGCAGCTATCACATTATTACTAGTCACTTATGTGCTTTCTGTAATGATGATGCCTTATACAGAGGTAATCAATCAATGTTTAAAGTACACAAAATCTAAGTTTTTACACTGATCCAACATAATAGCTGTTATAGCAGGTAGCTGATTTAAAAACAAAATGAAAAGTCAAGGCAAATGAATCTGACATAACTTTCCTATGTACATATATGAATACACCACAATGACTCTCAACATCGTGTACAATCACAAGACTGGAATCCTAATTAGAATAAGATATACTCCATGTTTTTGTAAATATGTCAAAATAGGAAGACAAATTATTGCTGCTTTCTTAGAATAAGTGTTTTGGTATGAAATATGGAACATATTTTGGTATTCAGGATCATACCATATATATCACATCATGAAAAATAGTGGAAAGATATTGATAGGAAATATGAAGTCAAATGAAATACTGATATTATGTAGTTAAGTTAAATGAAGTTAGTAATGGAGTAGCCTAGTATAAATTATATATCATGTCATGATTATTATATAATAATGAGTAATATGGTGAATTATTTATTCTTATCCTTAGAAAGTGAAACTGGCACAGAAAAATATTTTGAAAAAGATAAAAATAGTTATTCATATTAAAAAAAAATCAAGGCAAGAATACCCACAGTAGGAATTCCAGCCTAAAATGAGTTTTGTGCAAGATTAGGTTAGGTAACTTATATGGTAAGGTCTAGGTTAGATAGGAATAAAAATGTGGTTGTCTTACATGCAGTAAAATTGAACTCATATAACCTTGCCTTGGAGTTTACAGAAGGATTCTTTATGTTCAATTATTGTTAATAAATGCAGTTAAGTTTATCCTACAAGAGACTTAGACCCTATTTCAATTTTATCAGTGAAGGTAACGACTATCAAATTTTAATTCTATAGTAAATTACAGGAAAGATGGATACACAAATCCAAAATTTTAACCCATACAGATTCCACAACCTTTAATGCAATTCATAATGCTTTCTTTAAACTATAAATAAAACGGTTGTAATGTATATCTTTTTGGTAATTCAATTTAATCTCCCTTTTTTTCAGTTTCTTTATCTGTTAAATATGACTAATATCAACTACTTTGTAAAACTGCTGGGGATATAGCTCAGTTGGTAGAGTACTTGCCTTGCATGCATAAGGCCCTGGGTTCTAATCCCTAACACCACACACACAAAAAATTGTTAGGTGTTAGGAAATTTATGTAAAGTACACAGTGTCAGGCATATTAATTCTTAAAATTTTAATTTTTCTGTTAAGGTTTGCTAAAAATAATTATAAAAAACAGTTTAGCAGTAACAACAGCTGGGGGAATCTGATTCTGTTGATGATCAGCAGGCAGAGCTGTATAGCTGCTACTTTTCTTTTTTTTAAAGAAAGATAAAAGATCTTAAAAACTGCGAATATAAGATGCAACTCCATGCTCAGCTCTTTTATGTTGCAAGTCTCTGGTTTAGAGTAATCTTCAGAAAATACATACCAAAACAAACAAACAAACAAACAAACAAAAAACCAAACCCCAAACCCCCAAACTAGAGGAATTTTAAGTGTATAAAAAAGAAAGGGTTGTGGCTCAGTGGTAGACAATTTGCCTCACACGTATGAGGCACTGGATTCGATACTCAGCACCAGATAAAAATAAATAAAATGAAGATATTGTGTCCATCTACAACTAAAAAGCAAATATTTTAAAAAAGGGGGTAAAAAATGATATAAATGAGGTAATGGAAAAAGAGAATGTAATTTTGGCTAAAGAAAAAGCCAGGGCAAGCTGTCATTTGGTCAGAGCTCATTCTCAGGATTCAAAGGAAAATGACAGAACATGCTTTGTTGCTGTTTTAGAATACAATATATAACAACATGTAGTCAAAACAATAGGGCCAAATAATCCATGGTGTACTATCTACAAATCAAGTCAAAAAAATAAAATGGAGTAAAATTCTTAAAATATTAAAAGCCAGTGTCAGTTTTACACCATAAGGCATTTGAGATCACAGAGTCTTTTATGTATTTAATCAAGTAAAATTATATCAAAGGGAAATGAAAACAGCCCATTGATTCATACAGAATTGAAGAAAATCTTGGGCTTTACTGAAATTATCTGAAACTATTATTTAAAAATATTTGTAATAGGTTAAAAGAAATTTCTTAAATTAATGTAAAATTAAGGAACTATATTCTGAGAACAGTATTCCACATGGCAATACATGCATAAATGACTGAAAAACAAAAAAAGATCAGATAACAATCTTAAGATTCTTCTAAGTTTAGGTATGCTTTAAAAATTTTGTTAACTGTGATGAAGATACCACTAACAATGCAATACAAAAGATGACGACATGCCTCTCCCAAAACAGCATAAAGGAGAGTTTTTCATGAAGCAATGATATCAACCTGAACTTTGGTTATTAAAGTGATATCAAGTCCCACAAAGACATGGACCAAGCACAGTGCTCAGCAAAGCTGGCTGCCAGTTGAGGCACCAAGAGAAAACTGGGGTGAGTACAGAGATGATCCATGCAAATATGCCACACAAATACATTTATTGTAGTTAAACAAAAATTAAAACAAAATTGCTGGAACAATAGGAAGAGCTAGAAAAGGATCCTTTAAGTTAATTCATTGAACCAACAAATATTTATTAAATTCTTACTTTTGATCACATGCTAAAGCCTTTAACCAAGACAAACAAGGGTTTCCACTTTTGTTGGGAGTGAGATGACTGATGAAAAATTATAGAAATAAAACAGGGTATTTTCTAGAAAGCAGGGAGTAAGACTGATATTACATAAGGTTATGATAGAGGCAGCTCTCTTGCTTTACATTGAAAATGCAAGGGGGAAAGGGAGAGAGATCTGTCTCTTTAAAGTAAGGAGTTATGCATCTAGACATATCAAAACAGCCAACAAGCTTCCTACAAAAGGGCTAGAGATTTTATAAAAACTTCCTCTGTAACATTCTGCTTCTACTTAATAGGATGCAATATATAGTACTAAAACAATTTACTTATTTCCATAGTTTAAAAAAAAATATGCGTTCTATCCAAGAAAGCTACCTGGTTGAGAAAGCTCTGGCTGAGCTACTGCATCTTCCCATTATACGAATAAAATAGAAACAAGGCTTTAGAAAACACAGATGAAGGAGTATTTACCATGTTTAACAGAACTAAATTATTTTTGTACAATTTTGTTCTATCTCTGAAGCAAAGCAAAACATCCCATGCCAAATTCTTCAATAAGCCCTTTAAGATTGTTTTCCAATGACAAGAACAAATGAGTACTGTTAATGA
This sequence comes from Marmota marmota marmota, assembly GCF_001458135.2. Taxonomy (NCBI): domain Eukaryota; kingdom Metazoa; phylum Chordata; class Mammalia; order Rodentia; family Sciuridae; genus Marmota; species Marmota marmota. The sequence goes on from NW_026000019.1 coordinate 14,422,366, forward strand.
CTTTCAGATTTAAAGCAATAATTCTCACATAAAACAAAATTTTCCTTAAGATTTGCCAAACTATTCCTCTCTAGACAAATTGCATCCTTGCACTAAGAATTTTTCACTGTATTATCCAGGCAGACTACTTTTTTACTTTGGAATGCAAACTAACAGAACAGGCAATATTTCAAGGGATGAGGAGTGGGGAGCCAAGAAGACATTTTTTATTTCTTATAAGTCAATCTACACTGAATTACAGATACATTTGGCAGTATGAAAACTAGGGTTTTAGTGCAATGGTGCATATCTCTAATCCCAGTGGCTTGGGAGGCTGAGGTTCAAAGCCAGCCTCAGCAACTTAGCAAGACCCTGTTTCAAAATAAAAAGGCTCAGAGGTTAAGCACCTCTGGGTTCAACCCCTGGTACCAAAACAACAACAAACAACTTAAGGGTTTTATCACCACATAAACCTATACCTTTTTTTAAGCATCACAAAGAATGGTTGATTTGGATTCTTATTTTTAGCAGAAAAAAACACTATCAGTTTAGACTACCTGTCTCATGTTGAGAAAGAGTCATTACCTCTTCTCTATACACTATAGATTCTTTTGGTTGATATATTCTTTCCATAAGAACCTCTGTAGATATAAGGGATAAAGGGTAGCATTATGCGAATCTTATATACCTAAAGAAGAACAGTTTTAGAAGACACCAAATTGTATAAGGAGTATTATCTTCCAAATGTCTTCAGGGCAAGGTCTATCTTATTAAATGTACAGCATCTATAAATGCTTAAATTTTTGGCAGCAGTACTAAGCCAATTTTCAGATGAGTTGGAAAGGATTCTGAAATCAAGGCAAGTTAAATTTTAAAAAATCAAGACTTAATTATAAATTAGAATAAAATAAGAAAAAGTAAATATAACAGAAAATAAGCTAAGGTTAATTAAAATCTGCATTCAACACACTTTAGTACTGAAGATCAGGAATAAAAAAAATGAAATATCTTTCTAAGATGTAAATCAAGAAGTTAAAAAGTTGTAAAAAAAAAAAAAAAGTCTGCCTTTTTCTTGAGAAAACCAAACTGTCACTACATTAAATGAAGATTTTCATGCTGGAATCTAACTAAACTAAGTCATAGTAACTTAGCTAATATTTTATTTTTTTGAGTATTTATGCCAAATGGTCCACAATCATCTCACAATCTATATGCTTCATCACATGACAGGATAGAGATGAAACATATGAAGACTGTAAGTGTTACGGTTTGGATATGAGGTGGCCCTTAAAAGCTCCGATGTTAAGGCAGGAACACCCAGAACTGAAATGACTGGACTGTGAGAGCTGTAATGTAATCAGTCCATCATAGTTTGAACGGACTAACTGGGTGGTAACTGCAGGCGGGTGGGGTATGGCTGGAGGAGGTGGCCATTGGCGGCAAGCCCTGGAAGGGTTCATCTTTCTTAAATCCCCACCTTGCTTTCTGGTCACCATGGGCTGAGTAGCTTTCCTGTGACAAGCCCTTTGGCCATGATGTTCTTCTGCTTCACATGCAGCCCAGAGTAAGGGAGTGGCGACCTTATTAAGTCATGAAAACATAAAAACAAAGGAAACTGAAGAGGAGTCATTAGAGATCAACTGAAGATACAGAAAAGATAATCATTTTAATATTTTCTCCTAATTAATTAATTATCTGCAACTCAGTATTTCTCTGGGAGAGAACAGCTATAGTCTCTAGCAGAAAAAACCTTTCTGGATTCCACTGAGTAACTTTGCTAGTGTTTCCTCCCCATCTTTCTGTGTACACATATGAGAGTGTACATGAATATACATGAGGTGTATATGCACACAAACACAGAGCTTCAAAGTCTGTAATAAGTCTTCACTATGGAAAAATATAAAACAACACTCCCTGCATAGCTTAAGGGTTCATTTGTCATTTTTTCACTTTTAATAATTTTTTTCCTACAAGATAAAAATTATGGAATTCAATGAAAAGGAAAACAATCACAGGATCTGTTAGAGTTTATCATGAGAGTTTAGCAGGTGCAACTAGAGCATGTCAGGTCAAGATTTTAGGTGGCAAATTAATAGTTCTTAGGATCATGAGCCAGTTCTCCTACCTTTCTGGACCCTGATTTTCTAAATTGTAGAATAAGTATATTAAAAGATATCAAGATGACCCCATCCAGCCTAAAAAACATGGTTCTATGATCCTATGCATACTATTTCTAGGTAAAGACAAAAAGGTTCAAATCAATGATTTGAAAGCTAGGTATAGTAGAGCCATTTTGGAAATAAGGATTGGCAATTCTCAGTCTAATGTTCTTAATGATATAAAAGCTTATATTCTTGTGAATTATGAAGATACTACTTTAAAAAAAATCCTCTATTCCTCCTTTTCTCCAATTTACATTTTCATGTATGGCCACACCACTGCTATGTTAAAAAGTGGAACACATACTGTGCAGTGGCTAACTAGGCTATTCTGCACAACATGTCCCTATTCCTACTGGACATCCCACAATGTTCTAATGAGCTCAACTTTTTTTTTTTTTTAAGGCTGATACTCTATGGCAGTTGAATGGGTGTATATCCATTGCCTTTGGCCCTGCTTCGTCTTCTAGTTACTGATATTGCAAAGACTTTGAGAGTCACGTGGTGGGAGACTCTTAAACAACAGACTTCTCAATTACAGAAATAATTATCTTGAAATCCCATATGAACAGTTATATAAGAGACAAAGTAAAGATGGGGGGATATGGATATAGAAAAAAACAACTGTTTATCATTTGTTTACTCTCTACTAGGATCAGACCAATTAATTTTAGTGCATGCTACCTATATACATCTGGAGTTTTTTTCCTACATATTTAATTTACACACAAATGTAAAAGGACAGCTTATTTGAGACTTCATTCAAACACCTAAAAGTGTTATTCATATTTTGTTGAAAACAGTATTATAATGCTTGTAATACAAGTCACAGTTTTTCTTGACAAGTCTAATGATGNAAAAAAAAAAAAAAAAAAAAAGAAAGAAAGAAAGGAAGGAAGGAAGGAATAAAAATTCAGACCAATATCTCTAATGAACATAGATGCAAAAATTCTCAATAAAATTCTGGCAAATCCAATACAAAAACATATCAAAAAGATCATGTATCACAATCAAATGGGATTTACCCAGGAATGCAAGGTTGGTTTAACATATGGAAATCAGTCATCCACTCACGAAGATGTCTGTTCCTATTTTTCAGGGTCTCAAAGACAGGTTCTAGACATAAGAGTATTCTGATACCTAATCCACTACACTTTCTAGTATTACAAATAGTTCAGGTGGGATCTGTTTTTCATACTCAAAGATGCAGATTAACTGCTAATTATCTCTATCAAAAAAATGAACAGTATCCCTCTTTAAAATATAATTCAAAGAGCCCTTTGCTATAACATCTTAGACAGATATTCTATGGTCTAAAACAGCAGTTTTACAATCTTCCCCTGGGCCCACCTGAACACACTTTGATTAGCATTCTCTAGATTGGGTGTGAACCCCTGCTTGCTACCATCCTTTTCTCATGCATAACAAGCAGTCAGATACACAAAACAGGGAATATTGTAGGGATGACAATAAACCTATCTTCTTTTTCCTACATCAATTATTCAAAAACTTTGGTACAATATCAAGAGAAATAAGTTACTGAATTCTTAATTCATCTTGCCACATCTGAAAACTAAAATTATAGTAAAGTATATAAATAACATATTTTGCAATTTCAGAATAAATAATCAGATTATAGGATTTCATCTGAGATGTGGTAGAATCATTCAAAAGAATAATAAATATAAAGAATTACTTAGGGGCTGGGGTTGTGGCTCAGTGGTAGAGCACTCGCCTAGCATGTTCGAGGCCCTGGGTTCGATCCTCAGCACCACATAAAAACAAATAAATAAAGGTATTGTGTCCAATACCTTTATTGTGTCCAATACCTTTTAAAGGTATTTACAACTGAAAAATAAATATTTATTTTAAAAAAGAATTAATTAGATGTTAACATAGGTAATTTCTCTAGTGGTAGTTCAAACTTGATATAACTATGAAGTTTTGATTATTTTATGTTTATTATACTGTCAATTCATTATATTCTCCCCCTCCAGGAACAAAAAGGGTGGAGAAGGTCAAAGTACTTCACAATGTTCCACCTCAACATGATTTTGGTTCCATCCTTCTTTTGGCCAAGAGTAAGACAGATGGGGGCAAACTCTTCATGCTTTCATTGATGAAAAAGGGGACAACAGATTTCCAGATGTTTCTGGTTAGATCTCTATAACACCTTAATATCACCATCTGCCTGCTCATGTCAATCACCAATACTTTCAGATTACCCCTCATCCCCTTCATATGCCTTCCCATACAATATGTATGCATGTGTGCATTTGCCTAGGTAAGCATTTTTTAAATCTTGGCCTTGGATGCAGATTATAATTCTTCGATTATGAAACTCAATTATCGTTTGCCCTTGGTATGACTTTGTTAGTTTAATTTTTAATTTATAACAAACGTACATGTATCACCTTTCTATATAAGAACTACATATCAGTAACATTAACGTTTTGTATTTTATATTCTAGTCTTTCATTCATCTGACAATGATTTAAAAAAATAGTATAGAGGCTTATATTAATTTTTTTCCTCCAAACTGATACCTGCTCCAATTAATAAACAGTCCTTGTTTCCTCACTGATTTACAGTGCTGTCATATGTCAGAGTTCTAAAGCAAGGATTTATTTCTATGATCTTTATTCTGTTTCATTTGAAGATATACACTGTTCAAATTATATAATAATCTTGAAATTGGTGAGACCAAGTGCCCATGTCCCTAACCCCCATTTTTTTCAGTAATGTCTTGGCTCTTTCTAAATCTGTGCAACTCCATATAATTTTATAACCAATCATTTCCCTCCCCAGAATTATTAGTTTATAAACGAGAAAATAAAATTGTATATATTCAAGGTGTAGAATGTGTTTTGACATGCGTATATTGTAAAATGATTATCAAGCTATTAATATACCCATCACCTCATGTAGTTACCTTTACGTATGTATAAGTAAGAACATCTACGATCTTAGCAAATTTAAAACTATACAATATAGAATTATTAGCTATAGTCACCTTGTTGTATATTAGATCTCCAAAACTTACTCTATATAACTGCCACTTGGTACCTATTGCCCACCTTCCACTTTCTGCTTCATCTTTAGATTACACACACGAAATATAGTATTTCTCTGAATCTGGCTTATTTCACTTAGGATAATGTTCTTCAAGATCTTCTAAGCTACTGCAAATGACAGAATTTCCTTCTTTTTAAGGCTGAATGGTATTCCACTATGTACATATATCATATTTTATCCATTCATTCGTTGACCCTTGGTTGCTTTCATATCTTGGCTTTTGTGAATAATGCTGCAATGGACATGCAAAGTGCAGACATCTCTTTGAGATATTGATTTCAATTCCTTTGCATATATACCTACTAGTTTAACTGCTGGATGTTATGGCAAATTTATTTCAATTCTGAGGCACCTCCATGCTATTTTACCTAATGACTGTCACAACTTGCATTCCCACCAACAGTGTACAAGGGTTCCTTTTTCTCCACACCCTAACATTTATTATCTCTTGTCTCTGATTATCACCATTCTAACATGTATGCAGTGACATGTTGTGGTTTTGATGTGCATTTACCCTGATGATTAGTAATGTTGAGTACTTTCTCATATACTTGTTGTCATTTATGTCTTTTGAAAAATGTCAATTCAGATCCTTTTGCCCATTTTTATTATTTATTTATTTATTTATTTTTTAGTTATAGATGGACAGCATGCCTTTATTTTATCTGTGTATTTTTTATGTGGTGCAGAAGATCGAACCAAGTGCCTCCCACGCCCAAGGCAAGTGCTCTGCCACTGAGCTACAGTCCCAGCCCCCTTTTGCCCATTTTTAAATGTTGTTTTCTTCCCCTTGCATTAGATTTTTGGACTATTAACCCCTTAGTAGATGTATGTGCAGCAAACATCCTCTCAATTCTGTAGACTCTCTCTGCACTGTGGATTGTCTTCTTTGCCGTGTAACAACCTTTTAGTATGATGCAGCTTCATTTGTCTATTTTTGTTTTGGTTGATTGTACTTTGTTGCCTAGATAATGATTTTTTGGATATAGGATTATATGGGGTCTTAACACCAATGTTAGGAAGCTTTTCTTCCATCCCCCTGCATGCCCCCCAAGTAGTTTTATAGTTTTAGGGCTCACATTTGTTAAGAATTGAACCTTTTTTTATGTTTTTTTTTGTTTTTTGTTTTTAAATATGGTCTTTAGGATCGAACCCAGTATCTCGCCCATGCTAGGCAAGCGCTACAACATTTAAGTTTTTAATCCATTTTATTTTTGTACATGATGTGAGATAAGGATCCAATTTCATTCTTTTGCATGTGGACAACCAGTTTTCTAACACAATTCCTTGAAAAGACTATCCTTTCCTTATACTACATTGAGGCACTTTTGTCAAAGATCAGTTGACTGCGTATATTGTAAAATGATTATCAAGCTATTACTATCTATTTTAATTTTTATTTTGTTCCATTCATCTGGATGTTTTTATACTATGACACACTGCTTTTTAATTGACAGAAATAATAAATATTGTCATTTATAAATATGTTTTGAAGTATACATACACTGTAGAATGATTAAATCTGGCCAGCTAACATTGTTTTGATAACTGTAACTTTGTAGTATATTTTGCAATCAGGTAGTATACTGCCTCCACCTTTGTTTATGCTTAAGAATGCTCTGGATATTCTGGGCTTTTTATGGCTCTATATGAATTTTAGAATTATTTTTTCTATTGCTATGAAAAGTGTCACTGGAATTTTGATGGAGATTGTACTGAATCTACAGATCCCTTTAGGTATTATAGACATTTTAACAAGATAAATTCTTTCAACCACAAACACAGGGTATCTTTCCATTTTTATGTATCTTCTTTTCTTTCATCAATATTTTAAAGTTTTGAGTGTACAAATCTTTTTACCTCCTTGGCTGAATTTATTCAAGTATTTTGTTCTTTTGGATGTGACTATAAATGAGATTATTTTTTCTTAATTTTTCAGATAGTTTGTTATTAGTATACAGAAACATAATGGATCTCTGTATATTGATTTTGTATCTTAGAATACTACTGAATGAGTTTATTAGGTCTAACAGTTATCTGATGGAGTCTATAGAATTTTCTATCTGTAAGATCATTTTACCTGCTCAGACTGGGATTTTGATTCATGTTGCAGATAATTTATATATATATCCAGGGAGAACTGAATCTTTAAATTTTCCTTTCCCAAACATGGGATGTTGCTTCATCTTCTATGGTTTTATAATTTTTTGTTACATAGATCTTACACATTTACAAATTTTTTGTTTCTTCTGTTAATATTATAAAATGTGTCCTCTTAAATGATGCTTTTGAATTGTCTGAAATGTAACCCATTTTGTATATTATTCATATATTCAGCCACCTTAGTAAACCCTATTTTTTTTAACCTGTGGTACAACAGAAATAACATAAAATTGACTCTTTTAACCATTTTTAACTGTGTAATTCAATGGCATTGATTACATTTGCACTGTTATTACAACCAGAACTTGTTCATTTTCTCAAACTGAACACTTAGTCAGATTTCTGTCACTGTGAGATTATCAACCTAAAGAATGGGAAGATTTATTTTTGGCTTCAGTCCATCATTGCTTGGCTCCTCTGTTTTCCAGGCTTGCAATGAGGTGGAATACCATGATGGGGGGAAGATGTGGCCAGTTTTGTAAGTAAGCTGTTAACTTACTTTTTTACCAGAAGCCAGAGAGAGAGAGAGAGAGAGAGAGAGACAGACAGACAGACAGACAGACACCGACAGACACACACAGACGAGAGTCCCAATATCCCCTGCAGAGGCACATTTACAACTTCTTCACAAGGTCCCACCTACTTAAGTTTCCATCATTTCCCAACAGGGCCACATGCTACCAGCCAAGGCTTCACAGAGCATTTAAGAATCAAACCAGGGCTGGGGCTGGGGCTTAGTGGTAGAGCACTTGCCTCGCATGTGTGGGTTTGATTCTTAGCACCGCATTAAGAAAATAAAGATATTGTGCCCATCTGCAGCTAAAAAACAAACAAACAAATATAACATTCTGTCTCTTGTTCCCAAAGGCTTATGTCTATTTTATAATGCAAAATGTATTTAGACCATCTGCAAGAATCCCCAAAGTCTCAACAGTTCCAGTATTGCTCAAAAGTCCAAATCCAAAGTCTCCTTAGAAATTCAATGCAAACTCTTAGATGTGAGCCCCTGTAGAAATCAAAAAACAGGTCACATGCTTCTAGATATAATGGCTCAGGGTAAACATTCATTCCAAAAGGGAGCAGTAAGAAAAGAGCAAGAAAGAATTGGATCAAAACAAGGCTGAATCCCAGCAGGGCAAATATTAAATCCTCTAGCTCCATGTCTGGCACCAAGTAATACAGTGGCATGGTGTGAGCTGTAGCCTTCCTGGCTGTAACACAGATGGCCACTCTTTTGGGAAAACTCTGCTCACTGTCCTTAGTAGCATTCCATGCTTCTGGCACCTCTGACTTCCTATGGTTTCTACTGCAGCCTCAGCCTCCTACAATGGCATGCACTGTCATGTTGGGGTCTGTTATAGGGACTCTAACCCTGCCACCTTTGCCTGGCCTCAGATTTTCCTTTGAAATTTCAGCAGAAGCCTCCATGACTTCCATTCTGAATGTCTGCAAAACCAACATTACACAGTTGATACCAAAGTCTGCCACTGTTGCAAGCTCTTCCAGGTATACCTGGGTATACCACTGCTGCAGCCCCCAAGTACCTAGATGGCTGAACAAGGCAATTGAATTGGGACCTCATGAGTATAGTCTTCACCTTCACTGTTCATTTTCCTATTACCATTCTAGGCTTCTGAGCTCCTATACTAGAATCACTCATTATGTTTTGCTTACAATGTACCAAGCTTTCTCTAGGCTGCTTCTCCAAACCTTTCCAAATTCTCTTCCAGAAACCAATTCTAAAGGCCTTTCTAAATCACATAAGCAGACATAGTCATAGCAATGACCCCAATTCTCAGCTATGTTAGTCAGCTTTCCAAATACCTGAGATAAACCTACCCCCCCCCCCTTTTTTTGTGGTGCTGGGGATTGAACCCAGGGCTTTGTGCATGGGAGGCAAGCACTCTACCAACTGAGCTATATCCCCAGCCCTAAACCTATTCTTATGGAGAAAACAATTAATCTTGGCTCATTGTTTCAATCCATGATCACTTGGCCCCGCTGCAAAGCAAAACGTCATGATGGGGAGTAGAGTGTGGGGCAAAGCTGCTTACCTCATGGCAGCCAGGAAGAAAGACAGAAAGGAGCCATGGTCCCAATATTTACCTTTTGAGGGCACCCGCCCAATGGCCTAACTTCTTTCCATTAGGTCCTACCTCCTAAAAGTTCCACTACCTCCCAAGAGCACCATTATCTGGGGACCAAGGCTTTAACATCTGAACTTTGGGGATCATCCAAATCATAACAACTCTATACCAAGTAAACAATTACTCCCTGTTTGCATCTTTCCCAATCACTAATAACCACTACTCTGCTCTCTGCCTCTATAAATATGATCATGCTAGGTCATGTACAATATATAAGTAGAATCAATCATATTTGTCTTTCTGTATCTACTCATTTCACACAGCATAAATCTGCAAGGATCATCCATGTTGTAATATGCTGCAGAATTCCATTCTTTTTAATGCCAAATAATATTCCATTATACATATATATATGACATTTCATTCATTTATTCATCTCCTTACAGATGTTTGGGTTGTTTCTACTTTGTGATTGCTGTTAAAAATGTTACTATGATCACAGATACAAAAATATTTATGTTTTTTGCTTTCCATTATTTTGGGTATATACTCAGAAACTAACTGCTTAATCACAAGGTAATTCTGTGTTTAGTTTAGGAGAAATTTAATTGTTTTCAATCATGTTTTATCTGTAGTTTGAGTTTTCTATAGATGAGTAAATTATAATATGATAAATAAAATTCCCCCCTATCTATTCCTTTCAGGAAAAAAAGTTTCTTTTTTTTAATATGCTAGCTAGGATCTCTATGTTGAAAAAATATAATGAAAATGTACATCTTAAAAAAAAAAGAAAATGTACATCTTTTCCCTTGATGCTATGGAGAATGCTCAAATATTTTCCCTATTATAGGATGTTTTAGACTTTTTGGTACATTCCCTTGATCAGTTAAAAAACAAAACAAAAACCTTCAATTCTTCAGTCATTAAAATTTTTTAACCCAAATAGGCTTTTTAAACCCAAACAAGCTTTATTTATTCTCTAACTTGACCTAGTCACTCCTCCAAACCTTTCCAGCTGTACTCTCTGAAACTCTTGATCCTCTGCAAGTCTTAACCTTTCCTCAAGTTTCTTGTAAATTGAGCTTGGAGGTAGGTAGACATAATCCTACTACTTGCTCTTCACAGTCTCTTCCAGTTTATTATTCCACTTTCTTCCCTAAAATCCTCTGCCATCTGTTAAGTTCAAGGCACTAGTAGATCAGTGCTCTCCAATACAATGCCACTAGTTAACATGTGACTATGGAGCACTTGCAACCTGGCCAGTATAGCTGAGGAACTGAATTTTTATTTTAATAATTAATACTTAATAGCAACATGTGACTAGTGGCTATCATGCTAGATAATACTACATAAGATGTCAACACATTAACGTCACTCATTTACCTACTGTTATTTTCCTATGTTCTGAAGACTTTATTAGAGAAAAAAGATCCTATAAAACAGTATTATCCTTATCATCAATCTTAGTGATTGTAATATTCAGAGATGATACTCCCAATACCCTGGTGTCTCAGTTTCTTGACCTCTCTCATCCTCCAATGATCTTACCTTCCATCACTTTTATCTTCCATTCCTTTTGTCATCTTGAATTGAGTAATTATCTGATACCACTAGGACTTGAAATCCAGTGGCTACACTAACTTTTTACTGTTTATAACCTCCCCCCTTTTACTTCTAAAATATTACATGTATAAAATTTAAATTGAAAATACTTGAAAAGACTGAGTACAGAATCCGAAATCATGCAAAGATGAAGATAAACAAATTTGCAGATGTCAAAAAGGTTTAAACTGTAACCTTGTCAATGTAATAGAACCAAAAACGATTAACACAACATCCTCAGAACATATAGTAATATCACATTAGTCCATGTTTACCATCAGATTTTCCATTAATCCTAAAGAAAAAAACCATAAAGATTGAGACTAAAAAATAATGGCAATTGAAAACAGTAAATTTAGATTTTTCCTCAAACTTACCAAAATCATAATCTTTACATGATTAAATGCCATTTTGTCTTTATACTTTCCCATTGGCAAATATGAAACACTTCGTCAAAGATACTTAAAGAGGATACAAAAATGATTCTCTAAAGAGAAGAAACCAAAGTATCAAACTGTAGTCTATCCACAAATTACCTCATAAATCTGGTCAATCACTTAAGGAGAGGAAAATCCAGGTTTCAAAGAATAAAGTACAAAGTAATTTAAAATTCTTATCTATTTAATATTAACCTTTGTAAGAACTACAAAAGAAATTAATATACCTTTACCTCCCACAGGAAATCTAACATTCATTAATTAAGGGAGAATACTCACCGCCCATGTTTTCGTCAACCTGAAAATTGGGGCACTCTGTAAGCCAGAAACCACTGCCATGAGGGCATGAAGGTTATTCAGCTCATATAGTTTCTGAAGATTTAAGAAAAGGGGGAAGAATGGACAAGAAATTTAAAAGCAAATACAAGAAAAATAAAGATTAGAAACTACAATGTAGTCAGGTGGTAATGTTCCAGGATTTACTACCCATACTCCTGAGATCTGTATTTAGAGTACGTACTCTGTTTATAGTTGATTGTTTTCAGCCCACAAAACAACTTCCATGTTTAACCCTCTTATTGTCCCCAAGCACTGGGAATAAATCTGCCTCTAAAAGGCAGATTAAAATGTATTTAAAAAATGAGAGTTATGGTTCAGTATCAAGTTTACCTGGTATGAACACAAACTCCAGCAGAAAACTCATTCCTTACACTGAAATATTATTAAGTCTTTGCTTTGTGTTCCAAGTTTTAAGAAAGTTTCTACTCAGGATGCTCATCATCTTTCCTGCCCATTATTCCAGATCTCCTCAATTTCTTACTTCTTCCTAAACCCTCAGATCCTTTGTTTCTCATTCATTTTATAGGGTGCATACAGAAAATGCCTATCAACTCTAGGTTCTATTCATTTGCCTAGAGATTTAACATTTATTCTAATTTGCCTGATAGCATTTTGTCATACTTCCTGATAAAATTTCAAAGGTCCTGTCTAAAAATTTAGTCATTTTGGAACAGTTCTATCTCTGTTACCAGGTAAGCCCAGGTCTAGAAAATGCTGTGGGTAGGATATTTAAGTAAAAACCCAAAGAAAACAAATAAAAACAAAATAAAAAACATAAAACAGAATATATATCTTTACACAGAAAGGTAATTTAACCTAGTTCGGAAACTATCTATTCAATACCGTATGTGAAGCATTTACTATAGATTAGGCACCACGTTCAACTCTCCATATGAATAGAAAAGATTTATAAGGAAAAGAACTCCTGTCTCAGTTTCTAGCACTGTGGCATGCCCTACAAATTTCAGACTTACCAGCTCCTATAATCTCGTGAGCAATCCTTAAGATCTCTTCATACACGTTTATATTGAGTGTTATTAGTTCTGTCTTTCTAGAGGACAGTGACTGACACAATCTACCAAAAGAAGAGTCAGATCTGCTAGTTTTATAGCAAACTGAATACAGAGTGCAGAGTCAGAATATAGCAACTTTAGAGTGATGAGAAAAAAATCAATTACGAATTAGGGCTTGGGAAAAAGGCAAAGGCTGTCAAATATAACTCAAGGCCTGAAAGCTGAAGAATTAAATAATTATTTGATGAGAAAGCTAGGGTATGTTTGATGGGAAAAATTTGGTGATTTTCAGTGTAACATACATTCTGTTTTTAAAAATATGTAATTAAAAAATCGGAAAACAATAATGGAAATCCAGAATCTATGAAAAAAGTCATTAATTTCTACTAGCTAAAAACCATTATTTATCTGACTTATCACAAAGAATGATAATTTTATCACACTTCTGCAAAATATCATATTTGTAGAAGGCTAGCTCTGCCACCTAGTGCCACAGAATTGTTGCCACACACTCAAGGAAAACATGGGAAGAATCATGCCTTACAGTATCTATGAACAGGGTATTCTCACCTTATTCTATCTTCTTTCATTCATGGGTGAGTTAATTCATGTACTTATTATAAAAATCATGAACAATGAGTTTGGCTACAATTACCATAGTTCTTAGTGAACTTAATATAAATCTGGAGTTGCTTCAGGTTTATCTCACTATCCTCTTTAAATTCTGAGTATCCATGAAATCAATACTACGTTACTCCTGCTATATATATATATTGTCTATGCCACACAATCACTGCTCAGTTAAAGTATTTGGTAACATCACATATACTATTTTTTAAAGTCATTCTCCCCATGGCTGGCAGGGGTTGATCTATTTCAGAAGCAATTCTGTTTTCATCTACTCTATCATATATGGCTTTCTCCATCACCTTCAGAATAGTCTCATATTTCATAAATATCATAATCTGACCTCTGTCTACTTATCCAGTGATACAGACCATTCAATTTTGCTACTGAGAGAGGAGAATGAATATAAAACGGGAGGAAAACAAGAGAAATAAAAGAAAAGGCAGAGAAAACAAGCATTCAATCAAAAAACTGACATATTACTCAACAGGTACTATTTTCCAGTATCAATAAAACAGTAAATAAAGTATTACCAGCAAATGCTGACTAAAAACATTTGTGAATAGTTGAATTACAGAATAAAAACAAGTTTTTCTTACCTTAGCAGTTTTAATATAGTGGCTTAAAACTTCTGCTCTAATTTTTAATGTTTGAGCATGAAGAATCTCTCTTACAACCCAAAAGCTTACCTGTAAATAAAAATTAAAAACTGTTGAAGGGCAAGATTATTACTTGCTAGGATCAAATTAATGATGAAAACTACTTGATGAACTTCCTACAGTGGCTTAAAAAACAATGCTTTTTTTGTGCCCTTGACTACTTATATATACACAGCCAATCTTCAAATATTGTACACTCTTTATACACAAAAATACAGATGTGGGTGTGCACAGACATAAAAATATCATTAATTAATGAAAGTTTATATAAAGTTTTTGGGAAAAGAGCTAAGAAAATGCAAAATGAAACTACATAAATACAATTTTTTTTGCTGTAGTTTAAAATATTTTGGCAGAATTAGGTTAAGTTTTAAAATCAGACATTGTAGAAGACACTTTACTAATAGTATGTTTTTCTGTGGTTGTATAATCCTACACGTCATTTGTTTAAACTAAGCAGAATTATAAGAAGTGAAGGTTCCCAAGTAGGTTTTCTTTTTATGATTAGAACAAAATAAATGCCATAAAAATATACCTATATATATCCAAGTTAGCATTCTCAAATTAAACTGCATTTCAAAAATGGGATGCTTTCTAATTCAAAGAAACCATTTTCTTGATGTGGAATTTTCCAGCTGTGGTGTCATGCCAGTGCCCAAGAAGGTTTGGATTTTGAAGCATTTCACATTTTGATTTTAGGATTAAGAATGTACAACCTGTATTATCATTCTGAGATTGCTGTTTACCATGTAGAATGAAGCAAAGAGTGAACTATTAGACTGTATCATGCTCTGTGTTCTTTGGAAAGGACCAGGATGCAGGATGTAAGAGAAAGAACATGAAGATATGATATAGAAGAGTTGGAATAGAAACCCTAGTCCTGAAAATCTGAAATACCAATATGAATTCATGAGATATTTCAAACAGCTGTATATTATACATGGATATATAGATAACCTAGCGGTATCTGCTACAAAGGCCTAGAAATCATGGTCACCAAATAAGCAACAAGCATCCCTGGCATCCAGGTCCATTTTCTACTATAAGAAACCAGGACTTCTTCCAAAAATATAGATTCCACACAGGGGTAGAAAATACACAAAATGAACCTGTAACATCCTGGCCTACCAGAGGGTAAAGAAATGATTAAAACCTACTAGGGTTATGACAAAGACATGAACGTCAATCTGAATAGATTCCCATTGGCCAAAGAAGGGACAACATGAAAATGGATTGAAACTCGAAACTCTTAGGTTTAAATCTATCAGCTCATAATGATATATGTTTTTGTTTTTTTTTAAATATGGTCACAATTTGCAAAAATCAGAGTATGTTATACTACACAGGATGCAATCTAGGTGTGGGAGACTGCACTAGTCAAAATGCCTGGGTTCTGCCATAGATAATTTGTAAAGAAAAGAAAGGCATAAAGGGAGAAACTGTAGATTCAAAAATTGTGAACATCAAAATTTAAAAACTGGCAAAATCTAGTGTTCAGGATCCAAATTTAGGAGACAAAACAAGAAATGTAGGGAAGTGAGAGTACTTGTTAAGTAAAGAGAATGTTTGCTTTTCAAGGAAAAAGGATGTGACTGGGGTAGGCACATGGATGTATTTAATCATTTTATAATGTATGCATATATCAAAATACCATGTTGTACATATGAATGCATACAATTTGTCAACTTAAAAATTAAAAAATTAGAACAGCCAGAATGAACATTCCCTGAAGATAGTAACCTTTATTTTTCTTGTTCACTGACATATCCCCAAACACTACAACAGTGCCAGGACACAGAAGGAATAAACATTTATCAAAAGAAAATGGGAGATGAAATTATTTTACACAAATTGAACTGCAAAGTGTGATGACAGTATTGATAAGAATATGCAGAAAAGAAAACTCTCATAATATTAATCTGCTGGAAGGAATATAAAGTGTACAGGTTTGGAAAATAAAGACACCGTCTTTTATAGGTAAGCATGAATATTCTCTGACTCAAATTTTACATCAAGGTACATATTTTTCCAAATAGATCACTATTTCTTTACCCATTTCATAATATTAATTTAGTGGGTCTAAGTAACATTTTTTCCCCTTTATTTATTTATTTTTATGTGGTGCTGAGGATTGAACCCAGAGCCTCACATGTGCTAGGCAAGCGCTCTACCACTGAGCCACAACCCCAGCCCTCAACTGATTTTTCTAACAGAAAAGATCAAAGTACATATCATATAAGTAAATTTTGTTTTGGCTGTGTTATGTGTTGAGTTGCAACGTATATTTTATCTTACTATAGGTCCTAGTCATAGAAAGCCACTGCCTAGAAAGAATGTATTAAACAAGTGTAGCAAGACTCTTAGGATAGTCACAACAACATTCTTTGTTAAAAGCAAAAAATTAGAAAATATACTTCATGGCCACCCTCAAAAGAATGATAAATTCATTCTGATACATTCATGCAATGAAATCCTAGAGAGCAGTGAAAAAAATCAATGAACTAGAGCTATATGTATCACCATGGATACCTCAGAGAACCACACCTGAGGCAAAAAGTCACAGTAGTATGACTGTTGGTGCTAAGCAAGGCAGGCACCTTCAGGGGAAAACTCCTGTATTAAAAGCACCTTCAAATTTGTACTTTCTTGCGGGGCACGGTAGTGCATGCTTGTAATCCCAGGGGCTTAGGAGACTGAGGCAGGAGGATCATGAGTTCAAAGCCAGCCTCAACATGTGCTAAGCAACTCAGTGAGACCCTGTCTCTATGGCTGAATATCCCTGAGTTCAATCCCCGTACTGCCCCCCACCCAAAGCCCATTCTTCAAAGTGTCTCTGAAACAACTTGCAGAAGACCAATCAAGGTCACCAAGCTACCCTGACTCTTTTTTGGGGATAATGGAGATTAACCTCTGGGGCACTTGACCACTGAACCACATTCCTAACCTTATTTTGTATTTTATTTAGAGACAAGGTCTCACTGTGTTGCTTACCACCTTACTTTTGCTGAGGCTGGCTTTGAACTTGCAATCCTCCTGCCTCAGCCTCCCAAGCCACTGTGATTGCAGGCATGTGCTACCATGCATGGCCTCCTGACTCATTATTTTAGGCAAACTGGAGTATACCTGGCTTGTTATAATACTGGACAGAACATGCCCAGAAGTGTTTGGGTCCACCATCTGAACCTTTTTGACCATGGGGACTATGAGCATGAGTTAAGCATGCCCACAAATATATCTGCCATCTTACATTCTTGAAATATGACATTAAACTGAGCATGCTCAAAAATGCACACCTTAAATTGAGCATGCTCAGGAACATGTCTGTACCTACAATATTTCCCTATATGAACATGTATAAACTCCCTGAATAAAATCCCCATGCTTCCATTTCTCAGAGGGCACTGCTTTAGAAATAACCTTAGAAATAAATAACACTAAGGTTATTTATTCCTTTCCTGCTGTGGGTGATAGTCTTTCTCCACTTTTTATCTCCTGCTTGTGGTTTTTGGCTTTGTGCTTACCAAGACGGGAACACATTACATTCAGTTACATGATGGTATAATGTACAAAGATGAAAAGTAAGCATGATTATACAACATGCTGATACAAATCTATATGCCTAATTAAGGACACAAATATTTCTGGGAAATCTACAAAGGAATTATGAAGGAGTTAAAAAGTCTACTAAAAAATGAGAAAGAAAAAAAAAGCACATATACAGTTTTCTAGATAATGATTACCTGTTGAGTGAAAGTAGAGGGAAAAGCACATAAAAACATTTCAACAGTGTTTAGTAATATTCTTTGGGGTAAAGTCAATTGTGTATTATAATGCTTTTTAACATATATTGGGTTAATCATATAAATAGGTCATTTTTGGAGGCTAAAAATGGCCATAAGTGGGCAATTTCATATGACTCAACTACTTAACACACTCTTTGAACTATACCAGTTATTTCATAAAAAAGTAAATCCTAGATCATTTATTCACTATAGATGCTTTATTCAGGGTTTTATAATCAAACGTACAAATCTTATATTCAGAGCCAAAAATACGTTACACCTTAAAGATAGTGACCTTAACTTTTTGTTATGGAAAACCACAAATGTTTACTGAATTAAACAGATGATAATAATAATACACACCAACTATCCTTAACAATCAAGTCATTGGCAAGCTTTTTACTTCAACTGTCATACTCCCATACCCTGTAATACAATGAAGCAAATGAGACAACATAATTGCTTCTATAAACATATTTTTTTAAAAAGTCCTTTTTAAGGGAGCTGGGGTTGTGGCTCAGCAGTAGAGTGCTCGCCTAGCACGTGCGAGGCCCTGGGTTCGATCCTCAGCACCACATAAAAATAAATAAAGATATGTGTCCAACTACAACTGAAAAAAATTTTGAAAAAAAAAAGCCCTTTTTTAATAAACAAAACCTTTTAATTCCTAAAATACATAAGCTTTAACACTACCATATATCTAGTCAAATTTCCCATTATTTAAAAGGAGCAAGAGAGCATTAAAAAGAACTTAAGAGGGGCTGGGTTGTGGCTCAGTGGTAGAGCGCTCGCCTAGCATATGCAGGGTGCTAGGTTCAATCCTTGGCACCACATAAAAATAAACAAATAAAATAAAGGTTTTGTGTGCAACTATAGCTAAAAAAAAGAACTTAAGACAATTTTCTCTCAAATTAAAAAAAGGGGGGGGCAGGAAGTCATTGGCTGGATGACATGATCACATCATCAGAAAAATATCTAATATACAGTGATTTTTGAAAGAATGATATATTCAAGTAAAAAAATACAAAGATCTACTTAAAATTAATCACAAGAAAAGGAAAAAAATGGCAGAAATTAGAAAACTGAAAAACTGATTCCTGAAAAAGGCAAAGTGTACAGGATAAGACTCACTGCTAGTTTAAGACAGCTAAAATAAAACTCAAGCAGGTGGTCAGTCCTAATGGCTTCCTGATGGCTTGAAAAGACACAACAGTATCCTGATTAACAATGAGGTGAAAATTTTTAGAATGGAGGGAGAGACAGAGGGAAATGTCCCAATAGATGGACAGAGAAGAAAGCTCTCTAGTCAAATCTCCAGCTGACCACGGACCCTGTTGCTTGGGGAGAGGAAACTGTAAGACCACTGAAAACAAAACCTAGATGGCTGAAAGAAATTATCTGCTCCCCAAAGAGAAACAGAATTTGGCATAAGGGGTCTGCTTGCTAAAATAAAAACCAACACCCTCAGAATAAAACAGAGTCCAGAATCTCTGTAACATATTGTCCACAATGCTGACTATACAAATGAAAAAAACTATGAGACATGCAGAGAAACAGATGGAGAATTGAAGAGAGAAGGCATTTGCTGGTGCAATGGCGCATGCCTGTAATCCCAGTCAATCAGGAAGCTGTGATAAGAGGATCACAAGAAGTTTGAGTCTAGCCCTGGGCAATTTAGTGAGACCCTGTCTCAGAATAAAATATTTTTTAAAAGGGCACAGGATGTACCTCAGTGGTAAAACACCGCTGGGTTCAATGCCCAGCGTACCACCTTCACCCTACAAAAAAGAAAGAAAGCATTCGATAGAAACAGACACCCCAAGATAACCATTTTGTTGGAATTAGTGACAAGTAAATGCAATGTGGGATCCAAAATAGTATCTTAGAACAATAATAAAGGATATTAGTGGGAAAACTAAATCTGAGTAAGGTCTTTAGTTAATAGTTATTGTACCAACGTTAACTTCCTGATTCTGTTAACTGTACTAATTACAAAAGCTGCTGATATCGTGGGGAGTATGGACAGACAGAAACTCTCTGAACTATGGTTTCATTTTTCCTAAGTCTAAATTAGACTTTCCTTTTCTTATTGAATACAGCTATCTACAAGACACTCATTTAAAAATTAAAGATGCATGGTCTCCAGGACCATAAAAATCATTCAATAAATGCATACAGGTTCTCTTTAAAGGATTCGTCCCAACTTCTTTTCTAATGTTAAATTTCAGATCTCCTGTGACCTTCTAGAAAATAATGGAGTAATGGAAAAACTATGTAAAAAAGCTTATGAGAAGATCAACTACAATCTGGAATAAGGACAAAAGCTTTTGGTATTTTGTGATGTGTTTGACAACATTTTAGCTTACTTAAGCACGAGAGATAAAAGCTAAGATCAAATTTTTGAGTATTCTAACAATGTTTTTGTATATTAAAAAAGTTTACTGTGATGATAAATTATGACCACCTCAGAAAAAATTTTAAAGTAACTGTTACATAGCTCATATATGCAATTTAGTAGCTCAGATATGCAATTTAGTATAAAATATGTCTTCCCTCTATGCCTCAAATGGGTAATCTAATTCTTAAATTTTCCATTTTGGGGAGTTCAGTGAATGAGAATCTATTTTCTATAAACCCCTAGAAATGCTGGATTAAATAAAACAAAGTTAACAACAACAATAACACACATGTACACACAGACATGTATGTCTGAGATGAAAGGATTTCCTTAGACCAAACACAAAGAAGGAAACAGCAAAGCAGTGGTTACAAAAGTGGACCCTGCAGCTGTCCTTGGAAAGTTTCCTGACTCAATGACAGATGCTTGGGACTTTAGACTCCTTCAGAGTCAACACAGGCCTCACACTTCTCCTTTCTATCTCCATTTCTACCTAAAGGCTCCTCAAAGGGCTGTAATCTCAGTGAAAAGGTAAACTAAATTCACCTACTGGAAGAGGGAGACAACACACAAGTTTATCTAGGCTTTGGGATACTAAGGAGAAAAAATTAGTCTCTCATAAGAATTTGTAACCAAAAGCCTTTCCTTAGCTGGATTTAGAATTTAAAGTCCCATTATAGAGAAGTGTAGATATCCCCCAACCAAAACATTTAACATAAGGAATAGTCCCAGGTCAGTGACAGCTCCAGGAACAACCAAAGCAAGCAGCCCCCAGAAGGGATATACCCACAACCTGGGAAGCAGTAAATTTCCACAGACAAAGCTAACACAGGCACGAACTTTCCATGCACAGATACCAATCAGCTAAGAAAACACACCACTGTAAAGGTTAGTAGAGATAAACAGAGAAGTATCCCAAGAACTTCAGATGATAACACAGAAACTATAAAATAAATTGCCCAAAATTACTTAAGAAACTTTTTACTTTTCTAACTAAGAATATGACACTAGGGTAAAAGCACATAGTTTGAAACAGAGCACATCTGAGAGAATTAGTGAGCTGAAATACAGACTTGAAGAAATCCCTCAGGATGGAACACAAAAGACAGGTGTGAAAACAGGAAAGGTTGAGACAAGCAAGAAAGAAGGCCAACTTTCAACAAAAGTACTATAGTAATTATAGAGGGAAAAAAGCAAAAATCATGAGAAAAAATATTTGAAGAAATACTGGCCAAAAATATTCCAGAATCGATGTGAAAATTAAAACAATTTCCTATTTAGAAAAATTATGTACTAAGGAACAGAATTTCAAAAACTAAGCATCAAAATTGTAAACAACTCACGTGATTAAATCTTCTTGTGAAGGCAACTGCATTTGGTGCAGAACTATATTTTTCCTTCTTATTCCATCCACAACTTGAAAGCTCCTGGAAAATCAGGGTGAAAATTAAATATGAAATAAAGAAACAGCCCTATTTTCTTGTCATATTAAGGATTTTTTAATAGTAAAAGAGTATATGTGCACTTTTCTGGAATGACCGTGCTTAATAAGAACATATCTAATATAACCATTCAGAACCCCTCAACCCAAAAATAGTTTTTTTAATTTTAGAGCTAAAGTGCATGGCCTTTTTCACAGTCTCAGATTTGGCAAGTGTGTGATGGGGAAGTCAGCACCTTCACATATCACTGACAGAATATAAACAGGTATAATCTTTATGGAGAGCAGACTGGCAATTTCTGCCAATATTTTAAATATGCCTACATTCAATACAGTAATTTCACTTCCAAGAATTTCTTCCAGATATATTTAGAAAAATACTCAATGATAACAAGGCTGTTTGTGCAGAACTGCTTGTAATAAAAAAAAAACCTGAAAGGTTAAATGTTTATCAATAAAGGGCTTATTAAATTAATTAGGGTAAATCCACCTAAGGAATACCACATAGTATGTGTGAGATGTTAAAATGTAAAAACTAACTAAGGGTCAACAAATAGGTCTTGGGGCCCAAATCCATCTCCTGCTCGTTTTTTGTTTACTGTGGTGCTGGGGATTGAACCCAGAACCTTATGCATGTTAGGTAAGTGCTCTGCTCCTGGGTTACATTCTCAGCCCTCCTATTTCTGTAAATAAAGTTTTACTGGAACACTAGAAAAAAAAATCCTATCTATCTATCTATCTATCCGCCCATCCATTCAGGAAAATCACAAAAGCAAATTCTGCTGGAAGAATATGAGAAAGCAAAATTATCTAACAGAGAAGTAAACTGAAATTCCACATACAGAATATTATGGAATCTTTGGGGAAGAGATTTGAGTCCTAAAAAGAAAGATGCAGAAGTAATGAAAGCTGAGTACCTCACAACTCACACTGAAGACTTCTAGTTGTCAAGCCCCATTCTGTCACCAGAGTTTCCACAATCAGCTTTACAGTATCTTACACTGAAAAAAAACCTCTAATCAAAGTGTTCTTAATCCCCCTAGGACTAATCATTCAATAGACTTCAAAAGGCCCAAGAACTTGAATGTAAAAAACACTTTTTACATTAACCTCTATTTGAAATGGGACATCTCTTTATAATTATAAATATAGGCTATAGATAACAATAGTATTGGCAATCTGTGTACTCATTGCCAATAAAAATCAGATATTTTCATATATTATAGTTGGTGCAAATATTTCG
Organism: Marmota marmota marmota; assembly: GCF_001458135.2. Taxonomy (NCBI): domain Eukaryota; kingdom Metazoa; phylum Chordata; class Mammalia; order Rodentia; family Sciuridae; genus Marmota; species Marmota marmota. The sequence continues at coordinate 14,445,370 of NW_026000019.1, forward strand.
AAAACATTTATACTCATCATTACTTCAAAATTATGATCATTGTTAGAGCTACCTCTTATTTTACTGAATATGTTAATAAACAAGCACATATACTGATATAGAATAGTTTTGAAAAATATTCAGATAAGTATATTTTACTAGAACAAATTTTCTTTGACTTTAAAGAATTTCTGTCAATAAGCTTCAGCATGCAAAAGGGGTCATGGTCTCATGTAGATTAATAACACTGTGGAATACAGGAATAGCTACCTGTGGGGGGGGGAGGAGAGAGAAGACCTTACCCTCTGCATAGGATTATTTGCCAAGTTTCTTTAGTACTTGGCCCTGGGTTTAAAACGCCCCCCTACCCCCAGTGTATTTCAGCCTAAAATATTGTGATTCTAACTAAAGAACTAGTACTCCTTCACCCTAGCCTCTTGGTGTAGTTATGGGTTTAATCTTGATCTTGCTCAGGTAATCAAAGGCCTCCCCAGTTCAAAGATATCTGGGTACCTTGTCTTTGAGCTACACTAAGCTAAAAGTCGAGAAAGCTGAAAGCCAAATAATCACCCTCTTTTAGATGGTGTTTCATTTCAAGTATTTTTTAAAAGTATACGAATTTGAACNGAGGGAGGGAGGGAAAGAAGAAGAGGGAGAACGGAGACACACACACACACACACACACACACAGACATACCATTCATAGGAAAAGAAGAAAAAGAACTCGAGTTAGGCCAGGGAACAGAAGAAAACTGAGAAAAGAAAAAGATAAAATCATATAATTATATGACGAGAAAAGCTTTTAGACGAGAAAAGCTATTGCATCCAATTAGGCAAAAATAAGAAATAATAAGAAATGGCCTGCCTAATGCTCAACACATTAAAAAAAAAAGATGTAAACTAGACAGAGCATGACATCACAAAATTGCAGGATACTGACGACAACAAACATAAAGTCTGTCAGAGATTCAAAACCAGAACAACAAAAAATAGATCACATATAGAAAAGCAGGAACCAGAAAGTATCAGGTATTTCAAGAGCAGCCCTGGAATTTATTAGACAACTGAAGGAAGCAGCACCTTTGAAATCCTTGAGTTCTGCATCCAACAAAAATATCAATTATAGACATTTTTAGACATAGCATCTCAATTTGCCTTCTATCTCAAGAGAATCAGTGTAACACCTGCTCCATGGAAATAAATTCACAAACCAAGAAAAGGGAAAGGAGTCAGGTGTATAGCATGTCCTTACCAAACAGAAGGCCCTGGTTCAATTCCCAGCACCAAGAAAGAAAGAGGAAAAGGAAAATGGAATACATGAGATCTAGGAAATAGAGGAACCAACATAGAAACAAGGTATTTGATTAATCCCTAAGGGTGATCCTGGGACCTTAAGAAGAGTCAAGAAACAAGCAAGAGATTTCTTTCTTTTCATGATATATATATATAGTTTTATTTATTTATTTATTTTATGTGGTGCTGAGGATGGAGCCCAGTACCTCACACATGTGAGGCAAACACTCAACCACTGAGCTACAACCCCAGCCCCAAGAGAAGAGATTTCACAAGAGAAAATCTAGAACAACGAAATCAAATTCCTGATGTGTTTGAACATATTAGGAAGAGAAATTGGTAATAGATACAGAGTGAGCTAAAGTAAATTTTCAGTGCAAAGAAAACAAAATTTGAATAATTACCACTCAACAGTAAAGAATATATAGTTAGTCAAAACCATGATATAACTAGAGGAGGAAAAAGAAAGAATTGTGCTAATTTATTATATAAATGGCAATCACCATGCCCTTTTCTTGAGTCTCATAAAATGTGTTTGGTTCCTGTGATCTATCTATTGTCAACTCATTTCATATGACTAAAATTATTGAACCCCTTTTGGGCGGAAAAGAGAAAAATTTTAACTTCCCTATAGTCTATTTTTCTTTTTGTCTTAGACACTAGGACCTCCTTCCAAGTCACACTAGAATATAATCTAAGAAATAAATTCTGCCACAAGTGTTATCTTTGTATTTACAGCTTATAGGCCTGGTCAAGAGACAAACCACCATATGACCCAGCTATCCCATTACTTGGTATTTATTCAAAAGAACTAAAATCAGCATACCACATTGATACAGCCACATCAATGTTTATAGTAGTGCAACTTACAATAGCCCAGTTATGGAACCAGCTCATCAATAGGCAAATGAATAAAGAAAAGGCAGTATATATACACAATGCCATTTTATTCGGCCATAAAGAAAAATGAAATTATATTATTTGCTAGTAAATGAATGAAACTGAAGAATATCATGCAAAGTAAAACAAGCCAGATGCAGAAAGTTAAAAGTCAAATGTTTTCTTTCATATGTAGAAACTAGGGGTTGAGGGTGGGAGTGGGGGATAGAAGGGATTTAAAAAGGTGGGGCAGAGAGAAAGACAAAAGTAGAAGACAAATAGAGTAGAGGAAGAGAACTGGGGGTGGGTGGGTAGGAACACATGGGGAAGTACTGGGGTATGAAATCTGTCAAATTATGCTATGAACATGCTACAATGAGTCCTGCAGACACACACACACACTTAAAAATGCACTAACAACAATAATAGAAAATTGATAGAGGAGAGCAAGCAGATCAGGGGGAGGTAAGAGGCAAAGGAAAGGGAAAGTACTGGGAAATGAGACTGTGGTTATTATATTATGTGCACTTACAAATATAGCATAATGATCCTATTACTATGTATAATTATAATGCACCAATAAAATTATTTTAAAAGATATTCTATACCAAAGCATCTCACATGAACACCACAAATTCAAAGCAAATTTAGTGACTCAAGGATGCTTTTCGTTTTTAGGATTCGACTTAAGAATAGGGTTGTTTAGGGTATACTTTGTGTTACGGTTTAAATATTAAGTGACCCCAAAAACTCATGTGTGAGACAATGCAAGAAAATTTAAAGGTGAAGTGATTTGCTTATAAGAGTTTTAACCTCCTCAGTGCATTAATCGCTTGATAGTGATTAAATGGGTAGTAACTGTAGGCAGGTAGGATGTGGCTAGAAGAGGGAAGTCACTGGGGCGAGCCTTTGGGGTACATATTTGTTCTTGGTGAGAGAAGTCTCTCTCAGCTTCACAGTGATGATGTCTTGAGCTGCTTTCCTCTGCCACAGAAATGTACCTCCCACCATGATGTTCTGCCTCACCTCCCACCATGATGTACCTCCCACCATGATGTTCTGCCTCACCTTAGGCCCAAAGCAATGGAGCTGGCTGTCTATGTACTGAGACCTCTAAAACTGTGAGCCCCAAATACACTTTTCCTCCTCTAAAATAGTTCCTGTCTGGTTGGTCACAATGGTGAAAAAGCCAACTGAAGCTCTATGTAAATGAGCTACCATCTTAGCAAAGGCTAAATGAAACATAGCGGCCTTAACACCCCTTACAATTTATTCCAATAAACTTAACTTTTCTAATTGTTTTTTGTAGTGCTAGGGTTCACTCCCAGGGCCTTGTGCATGCTATATCCCACCCCCCTTTTTTTAAAAAAATAATACTTTTAGTTGTAGATGGACACAATACCTTTATTTCGTTTATTTAGTTTTTTAATGTGGTGCTGAGGATGGAACCCAGTGCCTCATGCATGCTAGGCAAGTGCTCTACCACTGAGTCACAACCCCAGCTCTATCCCAGCCTTTAACTTGAAGTTTTAAGCTCAAATGGTAAAAAGAAATCTTTGAATAATAACTCAGATATATAAAGGCAATTTCTTAATGATCAATGAAAGTATATATGAAAGAATATTCATGGATTCATTTTAAATCATGAAAATATTAAGCCCAATTTTCAGTTGCATTTATTTTGGAAACACATGGGAAGGCAAAACCATACAACTGTTGACCACCTACCCTATGTAAGATTTACTGAATTCACAGGAGTCACAGCTTCTCTTACGTCTTGTAGGTCTGATCTGAAAAGGGAAATTCTTGATCTAAATTTCATCTTGTAGGTTCCAACACTCTTAAAAGGACTGTTCTAAGGGTGATGATGTAGGGATACCTATAGATAGAAGAACAGAAAAGGCCAATATAGACCAGCATGTAGACAGAGAGCAAGAGAAGAAAAGAAAATCTGATGAAGCTAAAAGGCTGGGTGTGTGTATTGGGGTGGGGTGGGGTGGGGTGGAGTGGCTGGAACGAAAATTCTCAGGAGGAAAAGATAACTTGCTGAGCAATCTTAATGCTCAAAAGTGGAAAGCTTAAAAAGAAAATGGTATATCCACTAGTATTCAGCTTATATTGCTACACAGAAAGAAATCTCTGCCACAGACTAAGTACTCACTACTGCCCCTACATTTTTAACCCACGAAATACACTTTGAAACTATACAACCCAATGTAATAGGATAAATTAAAATTTCCCCTTTCCTTTCCTAATGTACTCATGCCCTCTTTTCCTCCCTCTTCCCAGTATTTTAAAGTTATTTCTGAAATGAAATCAAAAAGAAAGAAAGGAGTTATCTTCTCCTTCCATAAATACCCTGATGTACAATTCTCCAAAATAACACTTTGTTCTTAACCTTCTCTAATCCTCATGTAAGCCTTAACTCACTACACATGAAGGAAGTTCACAGCAGCAACAATACACACTGACAAAACAGTGCATCTTGCTTCTAACAGGACAGTTAAGTTTATTCCAGTCTACAATTAAACCTTCAAGTCTGTGCTATTGCTATTTGGATATGAGGTATCCCGTAAAAGCTCCTGTGTGAGAAAATGCAAGAATGTGCAAAGTGAAAGGATTAGATTCTGAGAGTTATAACCTCATCGACCCACTGGTCAATCCACTAGAATGGATTAACTGGGTGGTAAACTTGTAGGCAGGTGGAGAGTGGCTAGAGATGCTGGGTCACTAGGGTGTGCCCTGGAAGGTGCACCTTCCCTGTGGCTCCTTCTCCTTCTGCTTCCAGGCTGTCATGTCCTAAGCTGCTTTCCACTGCCAGAGTCCTCTCCTATAATGTTCTGCTTCACCTTGGGTCCAGAGCTATGGGGTCAGCCAACTGTGGACTGAACCTCTGAAACCATGAGCCAAAATAAACTTTTTCTCCTCTAACTTGTTATTGTCAGGTCTTCAGATGCAGCTACACAAAGCTGACTAAAATAGCTATCTTCAAATCTTTCTTTATATTTGTAGATTGCTTATATTTTAATACAAATGACAGCTTTCATTAAAACAAGGATCGAATAATGATATTTTTGATGTTAGACCTTTGGATATTGCCCTGACTACAGTCTTTTGGCCAACACAAAAAATTTGCTCAGAGAATGCTTTTTACACATACTGCCAGAAAAACCTCAATTGTAAAATTTTCAGAAACATTTTTAAAAGAGTCAGAATTAATTAACATGTCCCTCACTTAACCAATAATCTTCTCAATCTCAAGTGTACCTCAGGTGTACAGAAGAGTCTTATTTATTTTTACTTAAGGTCTATTTATTACTATATAGTCTTCTCTCGGTATCCACTAGAGGATTGGTCCCAAGGGCCTCCCTAACCACGGGCAACCAAAATCTGCAGATGCTCAAGACTCTTATATAAAATGGCATAGTATTTGCATAGCAAATACTTTAAAGTATTTCTACATTATCTATAATACCTAATATAATGTAAATATTATGTAAATATAAGTTGAATATCCCTTATCTGAATGCTTCAAGGGATAAGTATTACTAAATTAATTCTAAAAGGTCTGAACAAATTTAAATTTACACTCCCACTAACAGTGAAGTATTATTATCTAGTCAAATTTTAATTTTCCTTATATGAAATGGTTGGGACCAGAAGTGTTTCAGATTTTGGAATATCTGTATAGTGTTTACAAGCTGAACATGCCAAATGAAATGCTCCAAAATTCTTTAGATTTTCAGATTAGATATCCTCAACTACAACTGTTGTACTTTGTTCAGGAAATAATGACAAGGAAAAAAATCCTGTCTATGTTTAGTAACAATGCAATTTTTTTTCCAAGTTATTTTTCATCTGTGGTTGGTTAAATCCCTGGATGCAGAATCTGCAGATACAGATGGCCAAGTGTAATCTAAATGACTTAGTGTATTGATCTGCTAGAACTCAAGTGAGGAACTTTCTTCTTTGAATTTAATATCTGTTAGAAGACTTTCAGGTGGAACTTGTCACTTTATGAACACTTCAGATTCTTCTAAGAGAGGTAAATGTTACCCAATGTAACAACTAAAGTGTGAATTTCAAGCACATCACCTTTTGCTTAAGACTAATTCAAAAGGCCAGAGAATTGCTACTGAGAGAAAACTAGATTGGCAAGCCACTAGTCTGTCATAACCTAACCTGTGCTGAATGACCCAAAATTCACTCTCAAGGGAAATACCACTGCTGTAATAAACGTGGCAATGCCTTCAGAAGAAATATCAGCATTGCAAAGCATCAGGGTATTCGTAAAACGCAAAATTAAAAACCTTAAGAATGTAATAACAGAACCTTCAGAATGCAGTCAAGGCTTCCCAACAAGAAAGAACACATGCAGAGAGGCCCTAGAATGCCCAACGGCTTTCTAATAGGAAAAGAAATCTTCATGGTTAAAAGAGAAATCATATGGGAAGATCTATGTATATAAGAAATGTGAAAAAGCTTTGGTAAAAGCTGAGCTTCAAAACTACAACTATCTTATATTTGATAAAGGGGCTAAAAGCATGCAATGGAGGAAGGATAGCATCTTCAACAAATGGTGCTGGGAAAACTGGAAATCCATATGCAACAAAATGAAACTGAACCCCTTTCTCTCGCCATGCACAAAAGTTAATTCAAAATGGATCAAGGAGCTTGATATCAAATCAGAGACACGCCGTCTGATAGAAGAAAAAGTTGGCTACGATCTACATACTATGGGGTCGGGCTCCAAATTCCTCAATAGGACACCCATAGCACAAAAGTTAATAACTAGAATCAACAAATGGGACTTACTCAAACTAAAAAGTTTTTTCTCAGCAAAAGAAACAATAAGAGAGGTAAATCGGGAGCCTACACCCTGGGAACAAATCTTTACTCCTCACACTTCAGATAGAGCCCTAATATCCAGAGTATACAAAGAACTCAAAAAATTAGACAATAAGAGAACAAACAACCCAATCAACAAATGGGCCAAGGACCTGAACAGACACTTCTCAGAGGAGGACATACAGTCAATCAATAAGTACATGAAAAAATGCTCACCATCTCTAGCTGTCAGAGAAATGCAAATCAAAACCACCCTAAGATACCATCTCACTCCAGTAAGATTGGCAGCCATTATGAAGTCAAACAACAACAAGTGCTGGCGAGGATGTGGGGAAAAGGGTACACTTGTACATTGCTGGTGGGACTGCACATTCGTGCAGCCAATTTGGAAAGCAGTAAGGACATTTCTTGGAAAGCTGGGAATGGAGCCACCATTTGANCCAAAAAAAAAAAAAAAAAAAAGAAAGAAAGAAAGAGCAACTAATAAGAGTTGTGAAGGAGTGTTAGTAATGGTTCAGTGTAGATTACAGAACTTATACCATGTCTTCTTTGTAATCACTATCTTTATAATTTTAGCAACCATTACTGTGTTTTCTCCCCATCACCAAGAGGAAAAGGCTACTTTTTGTGGTGGTGGTTGGGGAGGTGAATAGCAAAAAGCCTGGTCTTATGTGAAAGGGATCACGACACATAGTAAATGTGAATAAATCACCACCTGAAATAAAGTTACACATGGATACATATGATATGGTGGTCCCTTCTTATCCATGGGGGACTGATTCTAGCACCCCTCCCCCTTGAATACCCAAATCCACAGATGCTCAACTCTCTTATATAAAATGATGTAGTATTTGCACATAACCTAGGAATATTTTCCAACAGACTTTAAATCATCCCTATACTACTTATAACACCTAATATAAAGCAAATGCTATTTGATAGATGTTATACTGTATTGTTTAAGGAATGAATAATAACAACAAAAGATTGTTATGTGTTCAGTACAAACTCAATTTTCCCTCAAATATTTCTGATCCTTGTTTGGTTGAATCTATAAATGTGGATCCCAGAAAAACAGAGGGCCAACTGTATATATATAAAAATGGGCTCTGATTTGAGTAGTTTTGGTACAACTTAACTAATGATCTTTCAAATAGTTTCACAAAGTGTATGTATAGCTTTTATTAAGTTTTAATACAGATTTAATAACTGGTATAGTGGACAGAACCATGAAAATAAATTTACTAGTTACAGCCTCACAAGACAACCACTATTTTTCATAACATCTGAGGTTTAATTTTGATTTAACAACAAGAATTTCTTCACTCTTTAGTGAATGTAATATTCTAACTGCATACATGAGGAGACTGACACTATTTTATGCTAGTGAGACTAATACATGAGACTAATAGAGAGCTTAAGCAATCTTTCATGAAATTTATCAGTAGCAATAGCTTGACAAAATAATACTTATACAACCATTTTAGATAACATTTGGCAGTATTTAATAAATTTAAAGATATTCATCCCCTCAGCCAGTGATTAATGCACTAGAGCACATGTACCTATGTAAATTCTAATCAACCATGTTGAACATGAAAAGCAAACCGAATACAAAAGTCATAAGATAAAATTTATATAAACAATCTAAAACCTGCAATAATATATATTACTAAGGGATACCTATACTTATAGAAGAGACATAACTAACAGGACAGGAATGATATACACCAATATTAGTTAGTGTTTACCTCATAGGGAGGATACAGATGAACTTCTGGTTAGGTATACAGAGATTTACCTAAAAATTATTATACTCTGTGATATGTCTTCCATATTTCATACTAAATTAAGAAACATTTTTCTGCCAGATGGCAAAGTCCTGTTTCTGATAGCCAAATGGTCAGGAATGATAAAGACCAATATTGGTTAGTGTTTATCCCAAAGGGAGGATACAGTCATTCATTCTGAGATTGAACCCAGGGCCTCATACATGCTAATACATGCATGCTCTCCCATGGAGCTTCCCCCCTGCCCTGCATCCTCCCTTTAAATACCATCTCTCTCTACAGTGGCATCTCTCAAACTTATATTTCCTGCCTGGATTGGAAACATATGCCAGCACATACTGCTTAACTGAACATTCTCCTAGCGTATCTAAAAGACATGGAAAATAAGGACATTCGACTCCAGCTCTGGGCTCTAAATCTATTCCTCCAGCCTTTCTCCACAGGGCTGCATTCTACCTTATGTTCTATATGAATGGATGCCAACTACATGCTTCTGATGTAAGACCAAAAACTTTGGCATTGCCCTTGGCTCCTCTAGCATATACACTGACCACTTCTAACTCTACCACTCCCACCCTGAGCCAAGCTATCTTCATTTCTCACCTGTCTCCGTGATTCCCTGGCACTTCTTCCCTACCTATGCTCTTTCCCATACACCCTGGTCAGTGGTCAGAGAGACTACTTAAAACCTGAATCAGAAAACTAGTACCTAATATGAGACAGGCATTCAGTTAAGTACTTGCTGCATCACAACACAAAATGGAAAACTGCAAATGACAAGAACAATGAAGAAGAAGAGTGTCAAAAGAGCCTGTAGGAAAACAAAAAAGCTTACCTGAGAAAGTTAAACTTGATGAGACAAGTTAACTAGGATGTTTACAGGCTCGGTGGTGAGAGGGACTAAAAGAAGACCAGTGTAAATGAGAGCAAAAAGAGGTAGAAAAGGTATAGAATAAGTTTGGAGAAGAAAGGAGGAGGCAAAACCATGAAGTGAGCTGGAGATTCTACTATGATGGTTTATCCTTATCCTCAGAGCAATAGGAAACCACTGGTGTTTTAAGCAGAGAAACCACATGAGCACAGTTACATGGCCAGAGAGGGTTACAATGGCTCCCAGGTAGAGAGGAGTAACTTACTTTCAGGGGTCAGAGTAGAACATCATAGATCAGGTAAGAGAGAACTGCAGTAATACAATTAGGAGCAGATGGCATCTTGGGGAGTTGGTAGTAGAGATAAATAAGATATGCAGAAGGTTAAAAAAATAATCAATGAGATTGGTGTTGAATGATATTGAGGGAGTAAAATCAAGGGAATTTTAAGGTTCACAAAGCACTATTAGGGGAAACAAAATATTCCCTTAGAAGAGAAGTCTATGTCTTTCAGTAGTGGTAGCCAAGCCCCTAGCTACAAATGGGTACTGAGCACTTGAAATATGGTTCTTCTGAATAAAGAAGTATAGTAATTGTAAAACATACTGAATATCTAAGGTTTAATACAGAAGAAAAAAATGCAAAATATCTTAATTTTTATCATGATTACAAGTTGAAATGATATTTTAAATGTAACAGGTCAAATAAAATTATTAAAACTGACTTCATCTATTTATTTTTACTCTATAATGTGGTTACTAGACCTCCAAATGACCTATTTCTGTTGAACAGCACTACTTTCATATGAAAACAGCAATGTAAGTATTGCAGTTTATTCCAAAGGGGGGGGAAAAAAAAAAAAAAAAAAAACAACGTCAAAGGAGAAGATCCCTGAATTTTGGGGGGGAAAAAAAAAAGTAATTTTTATAAAGAATTTCATTTCTTTGGTTTTGTTCAAAAAGGTGAGGAAATTAAGGTTTTATTTTTTGGCATCTGAATACTAAAACCATTTTCTATTGATGTTATTTGTGGAATATATTATTTTGTCTATTGCTAATCCAATGATTCTCTTTAGAGAAGTTTCTGTATTACAAGAGAAAGGTTAGGAAAGCACATTATGGAGATGACAGGGACTCAGAAATCATTTGGGCCCACCCCTTCATTTTATAGGTGATTAAGTAACTTACTTGAAAAATTACTGGACTAATACCATTTATATTACATGTATGAGGGAACTCATTACAGTCATTGTAGTATTCAGGGACACCACAGATTTGTAATATATCACAACTACATTCTGATCCCTAAAGAGCTAAACAATCTATGCTACGTTACTGAATTTCAGGATTATCAAGGACTATTTTGAGGCACACAATACTATTTATATTCTTACTTGATAAGAGTGGGAAAAGCATCAGTTCTTAGAATCTGAAACCCAGTCTCAGCTGTTAGTCATTGCTGTGGTTTGGATATGGTTTTCGTGTGTTCCCCCAGAAGTTCATGTGCTGGAAGCTTGCTCTCCAGCATTGTTGTGTTGGGAGGTGGTAAGTTTTAAGAGGTAGAAGCCTGTGGGAGGTGGTTAGGTCATGGAGTACCACCTTAGGAATTTTTGGTCTCAAAGTGTATGGGAGTACTCAAAAGAGTGGGATGTTATTAGTTAGACACCCCATGTACTTGACCCTTGCTCTACATGGCTGGTCTCCCTTTCTACTCCTCTACCATGTTGTGAGGTAGCCATAAGAACTGACCCTCACTGAAGGTTAAACAGATAGGGTGCCCTCTGATTTTTGACATTCAGCCCTCAAAACTATAAGCTAAATAAATCTTTCTTCTTTATAATGCACAAGGTACTTTCTAACAGTAACACAAAATGGATTAAGACTGCTGCGAATCAAGGATAACTGACACCTGTTTCCTTATCAGTAAGATGGAGATGCTGCCATGCCCAGGTTGTGAAATGACAGGAATACTAAACACACACACAACCCTGCATATAGTCAAAATGTGGTTCCCTGACACTTTCTGTTCTCTCCAAAATGTCAACACAGTTCCACCTGTGATTCAATGATGCACAGTTATGAATGCCATGTTTCAGAGGCCTGAATAACATGAAGATGTTATGGCAAAAGCTTTAAACATCTTAGAATTAAATATTAAATATAATTTGACATTTCTAAAATGTCTTCATTTAAGATACTATAGTTTATCATTTTCTATATTAAAAAGAAACATTCTTAAAACTACTTACATCTGGTTGAATAGCTTTAAATACTGGGACATCCATTAGCGTTATCTGACCCTGAAATAAAAAACACCAACATTAATCTGTTCTTTGGAACTCCATGACATGACATATATTCTAAGTAAAAAATTTATTCTGTACTAAAATATTACTAAATAATTTTTAATTATAAGGGCTTACAGAAAAAATGAAAATTTAGTCCATTAAATAAAATTATTTCTATTTAGCTGATAGCTATTTATATTTTCTTGAGACAAATGAGGTAAAATTAGAAAATAAAGATAATTAAAAAAATCAAAAACAAATCATGTCTATTGGTTCATAGAGCAATGTTGTAATACTGACTAAATTATCACTCCTCAACTACTCATCGAAAATTGATAAAAAGGTTTTATTCCTAAGCAGGTGTGGTAATCCCAGTGACTGAGGAGGCTGAAGCAGGAGAGTCCAAGTTCAAGGCCAGCCTTAACAACTTAGCAAGAACCTGTCTCAAAATAAAAATAAAAACGACTAGGGACATATCTCAGTGGTAAAGCACTCCTGGATTCAATCCCCAGTAACTCCCCCAAAAAGGGTTTTCTTCCTCACTTATAATAAGTACTGATACTACATTTAAAAGGCAACATATTATACGGACTTTGTAAGTTAAGGTTATGGTTATAAATATAAAACAAAGTTTAACAATATATCAAAAAATTATATGCTCTGATCAAGCACAGTTCGTTCCTGGAATACAAGAGTGGTTCAATATCATAAAAATCAATGTATCCTGTTAACAGATTAAAGCAGATATAAATGAATATGTCAGTTAATAAATAAAAGATTTTCTAGATACTTGTCACAATATTCCAATGATATCTTCATATTTCATTTCTCAATTTTTTGTTTACCAAACAGTAAAAATACTTCTTTGATATGTCAATAAAGTACAACTGACTTGGGAAGATAGCATAGGTAGCAATGAAAGGAAATAACCTATTACTTACTAAATTAAAGGCCTAACTTATGAAGCTGCTCTAAAAACACTAGGCAGTTCTTCTTACCTTCCCCATGCCATCCTCCCCCTTGTTCCAGTTGTGCTATTCCCCCCCAAATTCCCATACCCAGCTTCTTTAACTATCTCCTCTGCTGAAGTTACAAATCCTAACTCAATAGCATCAGTATGTAAGTTATACGCAAAAACTGGAGTCAGGAGAGAGAGAAGGCTTACCGCATATTCCTCTGGTGTAACCTTAAGAACATCAAATACCACAGCATCAAAGCTTTTCTTCAATTCAGAGCCTTTGTCACTTAATGATTCAGAGCTGCTACTCTTCTGTTAAATTGAAAGAAAATATGGACATTTAAATATTATCTCACAGATGTCACAGAACCTAGACTGACCTTAAAAACTGAGGAAACTAAGAACTGCATGTTAACAAAGGCTACAGAAAGCTGAGCAACATGTGCTGCTTAGCTGGAAGAGTACTAGATGTGGGCCCAAGCAACCTGAAATCTAACCTCAAGTTTTGATTTTAGGTTCTTAAGTAACTTTTTTGGGGACGGGGAGAGAGAGAGAGAGAGAGAGAGAGAGAGAGAGAGAGCGAGCGAGCTTGTGTGTGTGTGTGTATGTATGTGTGTGTTTCTTCATCCAGGCATCCCATCATTTTCTACAGAAATAAAAGCCTTAAAATACGACAATGATTCTCAAATGGTATAAAGGAAAGTTGGGGAGAACAACATACATCCACAGTCAGGTATGAGGTACACGCTGAGAAATACGTTGTTAAGCAATTATGTCACTGTAATTACTTCACAGAATATACTTATATGATAGTAAATATTTATGGCCCAAATATCAACGCACCTTATTATATAAAAAAATATTTCTTGGCATTAAATCCCAGATAAACCCCAAAACAATAATACTGGGTGATTTTAAAACATCCCTTCCACCAAGACAGGTCATCCAAACATAAAATCAATAAAAATATTTCCAACCTAAATAATATGATAAATCAAATGGACGTAACAGACATTTAAAGAATATTTTGTGGGGCTGGGGTTGTGGCTCAGTGGTAGAGCACTCGCCAACATGTGTGAGGCACTGGGTTTGATCCTCAGCACCACACACACAAAATAAGTAAACAAAATAAAGGTATTGTGTCCACCTACACCTAAAAAAAAAAAAAAA
>NW_026000019.1:14463112-14470732 GCF_001458135.2 Marmota marmota marmota
GGGGGGGGGGGTAAATCTTGGCCAGCTAATCCTTTGACAGTGGATTAATATTTAGAACATAAAAAGAACTCAAAAAAGCTTAACCCTCCCCCACCAAAAAAAGAAGAAGAAGACAACAATGGGCAAAAGAACTAAACAGACATTTCTCAAAAGAAGAAACACAAATGACCAAGAAATATAGAAAAAATGTTACCACTCTCTAGCAATCAGGGGAATGTAAATTAAAACTACATTGAGATTTCCTCTCATTCCAGGCAAAATGGCAATTATCAAGAGTAAAAATAAATGTTGCAAGGGTGTTGGGGAAAAGGCACACTCAAAAATTGATGTGAATGCCAATTAATACAACCACTCTGAAAAACAGTATGGAGATTCCTCAAAAAACTACAAATGGAACCCAGCTATCCCAATCCTTGATACCTATTCAGAAGGACTCTAAAAAGTTCAATGATACACCCATATCAATATTTAAGGAACACAACTCACAATAGCCAAGTATGGAATCCCTCAGGTGCCTATGAACAGATGAAAGAATTAATACATTTTACACACACACACACGAATTATCCTAGCCATAAAAAAGAATGAAATTATGGCATTTGCTGGTAAATGAAGAGAAATGGAGAACATCATGCTAACTGAAACAAACCAGATTCAGAAAATCAAGGATTGAATGTTTCCTCTCATATGTCAAATCTGGAATTAAAGGAAAGAGATAAAAAGGAAAAGTAATGATCAGAAACCATAAGGATAGAGGGAATACCAATGGTGAAGAAGAAGGAGACTGAGAGGGAGAGAGGAAGGACAGGAAAGGGAGAGAGGAAGGACAGGAAAGGGGAGGAAATGTGGAATGAATGACAGAATTATTCTGTGCATGTATAAATACACCACAGTGAAATCCATCTTTAAGTGTATCTACAAAGCACTGATCAAAAATAGATAAATAGGGCTGGGGTTGTAGCTTAGTGGCAGAGCACTTGCCTAGCATGTGTGAAGCACTGGGTTCGATTCACAGCACTGCTTACAAATAGATAAATAAAATAAAGGTCCATCAACAAATAAAAAAATTTTAAAAAATAGATAAATAGAAGAAAAAAATGAATATATTTCTAATATGCTAAGTAAATATACATAAACAATATAATTCCTGCCTCAAGTAGGAAGAAAAGTTATGCATACATTTATACAAAACAAAAAGCCTAAAGATTTTTTAAAGTGATAGTTTCAAAAACAGGAAAACTCCCACCTTTTAGGGAATTAGAAAAGCTTTTATTAAAAGTTACAATGTTTGAAATACATTTCAAAAGACAATATCTTTTTGTGCAGTAAGGAAAGGGATACATTGGAAAGAGAAGAAAAATTCCGGACGGAAAATTTAGAACAGAAGTAGGCAAAGCTAATGATTAATATAAACATTTTTAAAAATGTAGTATTTTCAACAGAAGTTTCAAATAGGAATTAAATCCATTAGAAATAAAATTGGGAGCCATTCTGAGGAAAATATTGAATAATGAATGGCTGTGGGGGTATTCGAATATTATTAGTAGGCAATAAGAAACCACCAATAGTTTGGGGATAAGACAAAAGTTTAAAAACTTTATTTTAACAATGTTAATGGTAAATTTCAGACAAATGGAACAGAAACAATAGAGAATAGTAATGCAAAACTAAACTGAAAAGTTGCTGCAATAATCTAGACAAGAAATCATAAATAACCAAACTAGGATGGTAATAGTAGAAATAAGGAGATGAAGCCAAAGTCTGGTGAATAGGCTGCTCCAAGACAGCTGCCAAGGATCTGTACCTCTTGGGATTCCCACCTTTGTGTAATTCTCTTCCCTTCAGTGTGGGCAGGACCATGACTTGTTTCTAATTAGGAGAAAATGGCAAAGGTGATACGATGTCACTCCCATGATTACATCACTTAAGGTCATAATTTCTGTTTTGCTAGTGGACTCTGCTGGGATAAGAAAATGGTTGTGGCAGGCCAAGAAAAAGGGAGTAGATAAAAGAACTTAAAGATTTAAGTGTAGGTGGCTATGGAACTGTGGTACTACTAACAGCCTAAAGGTGGTGGACTATTAACTGTTATTAAAATACTTTGAGAACAAAGTGTTAAAGAGTCATAAATGTTGGTCTTCTCCAATATAGGAGAAAAACAAAGGAGAAACATAGGAGGCAAATGCTAAAACTACTAAGGTAAGTATTCTAGATTTGTAGACAGGCAAAAAAAGAAAAAGATGAAGTAGAAATAAAATCACAATATACTAATTAGAGAGGTGAACACCTGGTTCAGTGTTCATCTCCATCTACCTCATCAGACTAAGCCTAATAGTCCAGTCCAAGAGTTCTTTGATCTCCTTCAACAGGCTTGAAATCAGTGCTCTGTATGATGCCCAAAAATTCAGTGATTCCAAATAAACAATCTTTCTTTGCCTCACTTTCACTATTGTCCAAGGTTCACATAAAGTAGGAATACTCTAAAAGGAAATTATGTGTTTTCTCTAAAATTAAACCTAAAAGAAAGTTTTAAGTAATCATTTCTTATTATTATCTTTCAAGTATTTTAAATAGATGAGGACTATTTCTAAGATGAATAGTGAATACATGAATGACAAAACTGCAAGTTCTTAAAAACACGTAGCCCTTTATCTCACATTCTAATTTTAAAATGCAACCAAACAGTGAATGAAAAATCAGAAAAGGCAGGTGAGAAAATTTACAGTGAGGTTTTGTAAAATGTCTTACCTCAGAAGCAGTAGCTGCGATATTAACATTGCTTGCCTGTCCGTTCATTAGGTCCATGCTTCCCTCATCAGTCCCCACCCTATGTTTACAGCAACAGAGGACTGATTACTTCATGTCCAAGGCCACAAATACATTATGTCTGCAGAAAAAATATATATATAGATAGAAAAGTTAATATGTGCATCTTCCCTGAAGTTCAAAAACACCAATCCATGCCTACCACTATGCTAAGGAACAAAATAGTCCATCTTTGCTGAACTCCATTTGCTGAACTTTTATTTTAGCTAAGCCACTAAATCCAGATTGAGAACATGAGAACAATCCTATAAGCTATTTTCAAATAATCAGAAACACCAGATGGGCAGTATTCAATAGTTGTTACTGTTTTCTTCCTAAGTGAAGCATCACTTTTCACTGATTAAGTGGAATATGTGAGAATAAAATAATTTTTTTTTAGTTTTAAGTATAAAAATCATGTGGCAAAGTAATGGATGTCCTACACAATAAAAATTTCAAAATCCAAATGGCACCTCTAAATAAAAAATATTGAATAAGCTTTTCTTTTATTTTTGTGGTACTGGGGATTGAACTCAGGGTCTCAACCACTGAGCCACATCCCCAGCCCTTATTTTTATTTCATTTGGAGACAGGGTCTCACTGAGTTGCTTAGCACCTCACTTTTGCTGGGGCTGATTTTGAACTCGTGATCCTCCTGCCTTAGCTTTTAGCCACTGGAATTATAGGCATGCACCACCATGCCCGGCTAAGCTTTTCATTCCTGGTGATCTAGATAGTTGGGGACCAAGGTACTATAAACACGGAAAAATAAAATATGGAATGGGTCATAAAAATACCACAAAATATGACATGTTTATTTGTATAGGGCTTTAAGGTTTATGAATAACCTCAATCCATTATCTCATTTCACAGCTTCCAAGAACATTAGTTAGTGAAGATATTATACCTGTATAATACAACATAACAATAATGCTATTATTATTCCCATGTAATACAAGAAAGAAAACCTCTTGAAAAAAGGGTAAATGACGAGCCAAGAACAAGAGACAAACCATCAATATTAAATATTTTTTTCCATAATACTGTATTTTTTCTATTTTACTGGAAGTCAGAATATTTTCTTGAGGTTCTATTATCTTTACACAAATAACTTGCCGTACATCACTGAGTAGCTAACTTAACCTCTCTGACAAAACTTTCTCCTCTCTGTAAGTTGAATGGACTTGAAGGACCCTTTTAAGATTTCCACAATGTTTTTCATAATAGAATGGTAAGTGTCTATAATTTAGGTATTCTACTTTAAAGACTAAGTTTACGATGTCAATAGCAATTCCTTCAATACTAAACTTACTTTCTCTGATAAAGCAATGTAGGATAGCACCTGAAAAGCACAGAGCCTAGAACAAGATTGCCTATATAAAACCAGCAAACTTGAACTTTCCTGTGCTATTTCCTCATCTATAAAACAGGAATAACAATAGATACCTACCTGACAGAGTTGTCCTGGGGATAAACAAGCTAATATATGCAAAAGCACCTAAAACAAGTGCTGGTACATAACAAGAATGCTATTACCATGATGCAGACTTTTCATTACCATATACTTACTCTACATAAAGTTTAAATTCAATGAAGTCTTCTAAATAAAAAAGACAAAACCTTAGAAATATGCCTCTGGCAAGCACACACTGGTGACAAGTTGCTAAAATCCTAATTGTAAATGCCAATGAATAAAAATGCCAAATCTATTTCCTAAATGGAGCAAAACCTACTCCTGGTTTTCAAATACTTAAAAATTACTACTAATAATAACACTCCTTGGTCACATCCTAAATTTATCTTCATTTCTTCAGATTGCCTAAGTACCCAAGAGGAAAACATTGTGCTAGAATTAAAAAAAAATGTTTGAAATAATGGTGGTTTTAAAACCATTTCAAAGACATTTAGAAAATCAATAGGAAATGAATAAAGCACAGAAATACTATAATTTCATCCAATGGATATTATCTTATTCTATAAGCATCATTAATCTATGATAACACTGTTAATGATAAATTTATGTTCACCCTGTTACACAAAACTGGCTTGATAATTCTAATTTTCTTGACAGTAACATTCAGTTTGCAATGAAATATTTTCAAATAATTTCATCTCATTCCATATTCTATGCATAGACTAAGTATGACATGAATTCATAAATCAAGAGTGCCCCCTAGTGCTAAAAGATTCTTAATTTCATGGTTAAAGGAATTGTATCTTTACCTATTAAATATGTGAATTTAATTATTATTATTATTTACTGAAAAAAGGCAATGCAGACTGGGAATAATAACAATATATTTGCAAACTCCGATCATAATCAACTTTTCTCCATCTGTTTTTAATTAAACTGTTAAATATTCCATGATACTGGAGGTCACGTTAAAGTTCATACATGTTTAAAAAAAAAAAACAGAACATAGTATATCTTAAAGAAAATTACTCATAATTATTGACAAATATACTACATGTCAATTTTATTTAATAATGGTGAAGTACAAAGGGTTCATATTTAAACACTGCAAGCTCCAAGGGTGACCTGGGTCTATTCTTTTAGTACATGTCTCAAGACAAATTTAGCAAATTAATACATACTTTTATTTTTTAACCTTAGTTTTTAAAACTTATTTTTCGTAGCATTATACATGGCACAATCATTCATAATGACTATCAACATCACAGCATCTATTTTAAAATTCATTAGTTTCTACTCACTCTCTTTTCAACTTTTAAGATAGTTACCAAAACAGGGATATTGGTTCTTTCTAAGCAACATCCCTGATCAGGAAATCTTGAAGCATACATTCTTCCTTCTCAAATTCACAGAACTAGATTGTCAAATTGCAGGCACAATCATTCGGCCCCTAACTGCTTGCTCTCATTGCCTCCTCAAAAAACCAAGGCCTTTTTATAAATGAACAAGGGGTAAGCCAAAGCAAAAATTTCTCACTAGTCAATTTAATCTTATTTCACAGTACCAGCTGCATAGACTTTTCTAAAATAATTTACATAATCATCATCACGATTATGCTAAGGATTTCAGAGTTTTACAAGATATACTCTAGAAAAGTTAAGCAACAACTATAAGTAAACTGGTAGTGAACGTAATTAACTGGAAACTTTTGGACAGTATGGAACAGTATGCACAGGTCTGGTCTAAAATCTCAGTCCTGGAAATTCATCCTATCAAAACTGTAAAAAAAGATAAAACAAAAAACAAAACTCTATACAGAACTACTCAATCAAGCATTATTCACAATAGTGAAAATCAGACACAACTTCAATGACTTTGTATACAACTACTTTTAAAAAATACAACTGAGTATTTTTAGACATAGCTCAATGGAGAGTACTTCACTAGCAGGCACAAGGCCCTGGGCTGGATTCCCCAACACTGCCACCACCATCAACAAAAACAAATTTGCAAGGAGTGGTGGTGTGCCTGTAACTGAGATATTTGGGAGGCTGAGGAAGGAGTATCACCTGAGCCCTGGAGTTCAAGTCCAATTTGACAAAAATAGCAAACCTGTCTCAAAAAATAAATAAAAATAAACCAAATTTTAAAATAACAATTCAAATGGACAATTATAAGAAACAGGAGAACAGCAGAGACAGGTTAAATAACAGAAACTAAATCTTCTCAGGATAATATTTTTATAAAGTTTCAAGAGGAAAAAAGAACATAGGGTAAAACATAATTACAATACAAATATTTAAAAGTTACTACAAAGTTTCCTTTCCTTTGATATTAATTTTTAAACAAAAATTAAAGGTACACTTTAAAGGATATTCATGGGAGATTCAAAGAAATAAATAAATGGCCTGTGTATGGTAGCACTAAGACAAGCCCATTTTAGCACATGGCAGATCGGCCTTCTCCATTTTTTTTAATCTAAAAAAATTAGGCATAAGTCCCAAATTCCCCAGTACTTTATTTTCAATAATTATAGCTGGCTGGGTGTGGTGGTGCACACCTGTAATCCCAGTGGCTCAGGAGGCTGAGGCAGGAGGACGGAGTTCAAAGTCAGCCTCAGCAAATTAATGAGGCCCTAAGCAACTCAGTGAGACCTTGTCTCTAAATAAAATATAAAAAAGTGCTGAGGATGTGGCTCAGTGGTTAAGTGCTCCTGGGTTCAATCCCTGGTAAACCTGACCACCACCACCACCAAAAAAAATTATAGTCATAGAAATGCTGAGGAATAACAAAGAAAAGATTTTGGTTTTGCGATAATAGTTTTTAAGCTTTTTGGACCAAAGTATGATAAAGCAGTTGTCTCTTAAAACCACTAGTGGTACAGGACTAAGCAAAATTATCTTTGCTATTTGCCACTATGAAAAGTTTAAGTTATTAAGACAGGAACTTAAAAAGAGGTTGAAATGAGACATATAGTCTGGAGCTATAGACTGTTCCCTGCCCGCACCTCCCAAAGAGTTTATTAGCCTCCCACCTTTGTGCTTCCAGGGCTCTTTCATCAAAGTCTACTCCTGTATTTCCACACTGTTTATGTTCTCTTTCCTTAATGATCTTTGACTTCCTTGATTTTAGTTAAAGATCCATATTTATTTATTTATTTTTTTGATGGTTGTATTATCTTTTTTTTTAAAATTTTTTATTGTTGGCTGTTCAAAATATTACATAGTTCTTGATATATCATATTTCACACTTTGATTCAAGTGGGTTATGAGCTCCCATTTTTACCCCATATACAGATTGCAGAATTACATCAGTTACACATCCATTGATTTACATATTGCCATACTAGTGTCTGTTGTATTCTGCTGCCTTTCCTATCCTCTACTATCCCCCCTCCCCTC
>NW_026000019.1:14475879-14488250 GCF_001458135.2 Marmota marmota marmota
GCCGCGGGCCACTGGGCCTTTTCTGTCGGTGGTCACAGTTCCGCCTACCTGGCAGGCGCGGGGGGTGGGGGGCGGCTCTGCCCCTCAGCAGGCCGCTGGGCCTGCTCTGTGGGTGGTCACAGTTCCCTCTACCTTGCGGGCGCAGAAAGATCCATATTTAAAAACAAACAAAAACCCATTGTTTTTCATCTTGCATTCAGACACATATATAGCATAGTACTGGACTTAAATTACCTATTTAATAAGTATCTGTTCAAAGAAAGAATGAAGGAATAAACAATATAATCATTCATAAATGCCAGATTAACCATAAAAGTACAGGGAAAGTAGCCATCAAATAATCAATACACATAAGATTTAACACAGTGTGGTGAAAATTTCTACTTTGAGCAATACAGCTGACCAAAATCAAGTAAAACTGAGCTCCAAAAGAAATTTAGAATAGGGGCTTGAATTTTTATACTATTTGCAAAGAAAAAAACAAGGTCACCAAGAGACAAGAATGGAACTGAGACACATGCCCTCTCCTTCCTGCCACATCCCTACATATCCCAATAGTTCATCTGTGTGCTAAGAGGCTCTAGGGGGAAAAATATATCTGGTATAGAAAGATGAGGTGAGTTGTCTATACTAGACATGGCTGAAAGAAAGTATCTGTTCCAAAAATCTATCTTCTGGGGCGTGTTACCACACAGATACAGATTTTGAATTTTTTACCAGAATGGTTCAAGAACTTCAAGACAAGAAATTCACATAAAATATGTTTGCAAGCCAGCAAGACTGCTCAAAGCCAAGGCAGGTGGTGGGAACAAAAATTTAAGAGAGGAACGTGCCTTTCAAACTGGGTAATGTGAGATTCCCACAAATGAAGCCCCACTGACAAACTCAATATAAAAATATCATAAACTCTATAAGCTACCAACCTACTGTGAGACAGGAAACATCAATTATTGGGATTACTTTCCAAGAATTTCAAATGAAAAAGTATAAGAAATAGGAGGTAAGAAATGGAAAAAACAGTACATGATAAAGCAAAACAAACATTTGTAAAAGAATTTTTTTTTAAAAAAAGAAACATACATTCATTGGAGAATTACGCATTAGATTAAATCCCAATGAAGAGAGAATTCATGAAGTGAACTAAACAGAAAATTTTAATTATATAAAAATTCCAAAGAGTTAATGAAATGGAAAATGTGAGATTTCAAAGAATGAAAGAAAGGTAATATTTAAAAAATAAAGAAAGAAAGGCAATATTTAAACATTCTTAAAGAAAGAACAAACCACAAAATTAGTCCACATGGTGAGCAATTAAGAATATCTTACATGGTGACGGATATGCCAATTGTCCTGATCTGATTATTACACATTGTGTACATGTATTGAAATGATATACTGTACCCCATAAATATGTACAGCTAATATGTGTTAATTAAAAATAAAAATGAAAAAAAATCAGATAAAATAAAGAGTAGTATATAATGTTCAAAAGCGAAAAAAAAAAGAATATCTTATATGAAAAACGATTAACTCTTAAAGTAGAAACACCTGTCTTGGTTTCTGTTTACTTTTACAACAGTTAAAAATAAAGTTAGGTGTAAAAACAATTGTCTCAATCATGATTTCTGAGATGATTAATATTTTAAATTACTGTCAATGTTTTTAAAAATTCAAAATTAATTTCATAACATTGTAAAAATACCATTCTTCTTATATAACATACATATAAAAGATAAACTATCATATAAAAGATGAACTATTAATCTGTTCCTAGAAAATTCTATCATTTATTTTATGCACTGGAACACAGCACACTAATAAAGACTAACCTTTATAGGGTACATTCTGTTATCAGGCCATGCACTAAATACCTTTCCCTTAAAAATACCTCAACTCCTCTTCAACCTATGAGGTAATAACATTACATACCCTTTTTAGAGATCAGAGGCTAGACAACTTGTCTAAGCTTAGAGAGTAGGGATGGACAGCTGGAAGAGAGGAAGAAAGAGAAGAAAGATGGAAAGGGGGACTACAAAGTTGTTCGTTCCTACTCTGATTAAGTTTAAATATGGCGAGGAGAAGGAAGAAATAGGAAATCAAATATGGTACACAGGGCTGGGGATGTGGCTCAAGCGGTAGCGCGCTCGCCCCGCATGCGTGAGGCCCGGGTTCGATCCCAGCACCACATACAAAGATGTAGTGTCCACCAAAAACTAAAAAATAAATAAAAAAAAAAAAAAGAAAAAAGAAAAAAAATATGGTACACAGAGAAGATGTAACCCACTGAAAACTAAAAAATAAATTAAAAAAAAAGAAAAAAGAAAAAAGAAAAAAAAATATGGTACACAGAGAAGATGTAACGTGGAACACTGGCCTACTAAATACGAAGAACTTTCTGACGGGCTATGGTAAAGCTTGAAGTGACAGGACCAGACTGTGGAAGAATTTCAAGTGCCAAGTAGAGGAATTTAGAATCATTACGTTTTCTGAGCAGGGCCGGGTGTGGTGATACAAGTCTGTCAGGAAGACGGTGAGTTCCAGGACAGCTTGGCAAATTAGAGATAAAATAAAAAATATAGAAAGGGCTGGACATGCAGCTCAGCGGTAGAGAGCCCCTGGGTTCAATACCCAGTTTTCCCCAGAAAAAAAATTTCTGAGTAGGAAAATGATCTTAGGAAACTAATACCTATATTTAAAGACTTAACAAGCTAGGAATTTAGGGAAGGTGAGTAGTGAACAATATTTTCCCATCTGTTGCCAAAGACAGGAAAGTATCTGAAGTGATGAGCAGGACCCTTCCCACCAGGCCTCTCCAGTCTCTTTAGAACCTTCTTCTAGTCTTCTATTTGTATAAAACCTCATGCTCACATTTTACCACCTTAACTTCAATCACCTTTATTCTATCACCAGTCTTAATTCAAATCCTTCATCACTTGGAAATGGCAATTTCTGATAGATAATATTGAAAAAAAATTAAGTAATTCACATTAATTCATGAACAATCCTCACCACCTGTTATGCCCAAGGGACAGAGAAAGCAGTACAGTGGAAAAAACATGGGACACAGAAAGCCAACTTCAGGACTAACCAAGCGTGTTACGCTGAATACAGTATTCAGTCAGAACAACAACAACAAAAAGATGAATTTACAAATTTAAAAATATTTTTAAAATTTACAGTATGCAATACTAAATCACTGATGTAATGATGAGAAGCCCCTTGAGAGAAACACCACTCTATATCCACTGACTGATTTCTAAGAACAGGCTGTATACCCCCTATTCAAAATACTTGGAATCAGAAGGGGTTTTAACCTGTACAGATTAAATGCAATAATAATAATTTCAAGTTGTATATTTCTGAAAAAGTTTATAAAACTTGAAATTATTATTAGTTCTTTAAAATTAAAGAATCATTAATTAGTATAGAACTAAAATATATCCTAACGTACACTTAAATCTTAATAAAAGGATGGAAAGAAATTTTTAAGCAGCAGCAATTCACATGGAAAGAACACACCCAAACTGTAAGAAAAAAGGATGCGATCTGGAGAAACTTCCATCCCTGTAAGCCAACAATAATGACAAGTTCAGCAATTTCACACACCACCCAAGTTGCAAAAGAAAAAAGTTGATATTGTTGAAATTAATCCACACATTTAGAATAAATCATTTCCCATTTCACTAAATCACTTACCAAATTATTGTTTAACTTTAACATCTATTTATATTTTGCAGATTTTATATTTAATCAAGATGTGTGAGAAAGATGAGTTTCAAAACAAACTAAGCTAACATCTGAAATTAGAAGATGACAACAGAAAACTTTCATTTATCATGTAACCATCTTAATATCTACTTGAAGTAAAGTGCATAATACTAAAGACAATGGAAAAAAACTGGCCCACTTAAAATGTACCTTGTGCTGGGCATGGTGGCACACACATGTAATCCCATCAACTTGGGAGGATTCCAAGTTCAAAGCCAGCTCAATAACTTAGCAAGGTCCTAAGCAACTTAGGAAGACCGTGTCTCATACAAAAAGAGCTGGTAATGAGGTTAAGTGGTTAAACACCCCTGGGTTCAATTCCTGAGAAAGAGAGAGAAACAAACATACTTTTTGGTGCTGGAGATGTAGCTCAGTGGTAGGGTGCTTGCATACCATGCATGAAGCCCTGGGTGTGAGCCCCAGCATTGCAAAAAACAAAATATAATGTACCTCACCATCTTCTAAAAAGCACATATTATTTCTTCAAAGTGTAAAGAAAAGTTTAAAAATAATGAAGTGACTATAGCAAATTAAAAGTTTAATTTCAGAAACTTGAGTTCATCATTTATAAATACTAAAACATAGTCCATTCAAATTTATATTAAGTATAGGCAGAGGTTTGTTTTTTTTTTGTACCAGGGAACAAATTCAGGGGCACTCGATCACTGAGCCACATCCCCAGCCCTATTTTGTATTTTATTAGAGACAAGGTCTCGCTGAGTTGCTTAGGGTCTCGATAAATTGCTGAGGCTGGCTTTGAACTTGCAATCCTCTACCTCCACCTCCTGAGTTGCTGGGGTTATAGGCATGTGCCACTGCACTGGGCTTAGGCACAATATTTTAACAAAATGACATCTTTCCCAAAAGATCATAGACAAATGAGTTAATTGTCTCACCTAGAAAACTTAATAATTTGAATAAAATCATTTTAGCTTAATTTTTTTTAAAAAAGATTCCATATCTAAGTCTTTCCAGAAATGGTTTAGGTGCATTTAATACTACACGGCAACAATAATGGACTGATCCATTTGGGAAAGGGCTCCCATCTACACAGAAGGGTTATACCTAAATGGCCTGGAAATTAATAACTTATAGAGCAAGAAAGACTTTTAAACAACTAAATATCAAAGAGGAAAAAAATCTATAAAATAATTCATTTAAAGGTCATGCTTTATCTCTTGTATAGAAAATTCATGAAAACAATTTAATAAGTAATTCTAATACCAAACAACTTTGAGATCTCCTATGGCACTTGACCTAAGATATGAATATAGGTTAACTAGAAATTCAGACAACAGGAATAAAGTTCCAAGTAAAAAGATAAATTGTGCTCCAAACACATTTCTGGTTTTTGTTTTTGGAGAGTGTGAGCATTATGATCAGATTCTCTACTTAAAAGACTAAAAGTCCTTTTAATTCAAAATTCTACATAATTGAAATAAAGAATACATACCAATAAAGACATTAGCAATTAAAAGCATGGAAACAATACAAATTAATTAAACAGATTTAAATATTTGTCTAAAGTATGCCACTATGGACCTACAAATGGTCAGAGAACAGAACACTGTGTGTGAGGGGAGCTGAATCAACTATCAACTCTCTTAGGTCTCTAGCTTGCAAACTGCACATCTCGTCAGCCTCTGTGATCACAATTCCTCATTTGCTTATTTATATGTATGTACAGTGTGAGTGTGTGTGTATACAAAAATTAAGAAATGGAATTTCTGATATGTGTAGAATTACATATTACTAAGTATATTACAATTATATAAGAAGCACACATATATTTAAAATATGTATACACACATTTTATTATTTTATGTGGAGAACCCTAATATATTGTTCTCACAACTTCACTATTAGCTTGAAACTATTTCAAAATGAAAAGTACAGGGGAAGGGCTGGGGTTGTAGCTCAGTGGTAGATCGCTTGCCTCACATGTGTGAGGCACTGGGTTCAATCCTCAGCACCACATAAAAATAAATAAAGGCATTACGTCCATTTATAAATTAGAAAAATATTTTTTAAAAAGTACAGGGGAGGGGATGGGGTTGTGGCTCAGTGGTAGAGCACTAGCAGGGTCTCACACGTGCAAGACCCTGGGTTTGATCCTCAGCACCACATAAAAATAAATAAGTGAAATAAAGGTATTGCATCCAACTACAACTAAAAAATAAATTTTTTTTTAAAATTAGAAAAAAATAAAAGTACAGGGGATGGCTGGGGCTGGGGCTCAGCGGTAGCACACTTGCCTGGCATGTGTGAGGCACTGGGTTCGTTTCTCAGCATCACATATGAATAAATAAATAAATAAATAAATATCCATCAACAACTTAATTTAAAAAAAAAAAAAGTACAGGGAAAAACTATAAATTCTCCTGAATTAACTTGAACAATTTCACTGGAACTCAGAGCTACACATCCAATAAAAGTACAACACTTACTACCAACAGATGGCGCTAGTGGTCACTTATTTAGTGACAAAGAGCCAAATGAATTCATGAACAACTTTTTGGATCTGAGCTATATACATACAAATATTTTTGCCTCAGACTAATATAAAAAATGATACTAATAAATATTATTTAGATATCTCAACGTGGATGCACCTGAAGTCCCCTCATTTTGGTCTTCCCTTATTTTGACACTTGCCCTTTTTTTTAAACATCTTTAAAAATTCATTCTAGTTTGTTATATATGATAGCAGAATGCATTTCAATTCATAGTGCACATACAGAGCACAATTTTTCATATTTCTGGTTGTACACAAAGGAGAGTCACACCTTTCATGTCTTCATACATTAACTTAGGATAATGATGTCCATCTCATTCTATAATCTTCTCAACCTGCATGTCCCCTCCCTTCCCTTTGCCCTACTCAAAGTTCCTCCATTCCTCCCATGCTCTCCCCTTACCCCCATTATGAATCAGCCTCCTTAGATTAGAGAAAACATTTGGCATTTGTTTTTTGGGGATTGGCTAACTTCACTTAGCATAATATTCTCCAATTCCATCCATTTACCTGCAAATGCCATGATTTTAGTCTCTCTTAATGCTGAGTAATATTCCATTGTGTATATATACTTCATTTTCTTTATCTGTTCATCTACTGAAGGACATCTAGGTTGGTTCTACAGTTTAGCTATTGTGAATTGTGCTGCTTGCTATAAACATTGATGTGGCTATGTCCTTTAGGTATAGACGGAGGAGAGGGATAACTGTGTCAAATGGTAGTTCCATTCCAAGTTTTCCAAGGAAATCTCCATACTGCTCTCCATATTGGCTGCACCAATTTGCAGTCCCACCAGCAATATATGAGTGTGCCTTTTCCCCCACATCCTCGCCAACACTCATTGTTTGTATTCTTAATAGCTGCCATTCTGATTGGAGTGAGATGAAATCTTAGAGTAGTTTTGATTTGCATTTCTCTAATTGCTATAGATGTTGAACATTTTTTCATATATTTGTTAATTGGTTTTATATCATCTTCTGAGAATTGTCTGTTCAGTTCCTTGGCCCATTTATTGATTGGGTTATTTGGGATTTATTTGGTGTTTAGATTTTTGAGTTCTTTTATATATCCTAGAGATTAGTGCTCTATCTGATGCACATGTGGTAAAAATTTGCTCCCCAAATGTAGGCTTTCTATTCACTTTGTTGGTTGTTTCTTTTGCTGAGAAGAAACTTCTTATTTATTAATTTATTTATTAATTCTTAATTTTAATTCTTGTGCTATAGGAGTCTAAATAAGGAAGTTGGGGCCTAATCTGTCGTGATGGAGATTTGGGCCTACTTGTTCTTCTATTAGGTGCAACACTTGCTCTTTCTTCTTCCCAGGGCATGCTCCCCAATTCATGCACCCCCAGTCCCTGCAGACAATCATGGCTACAAGAATTTACTGAAAAGTGATGAGAAAGTATCTTTGAAATGTGCCAGAATGAAAGAAGGGGAAGGAAGAAAAAGGAAAGAAAAACAAAAATGAAAAAAAGCAAGTTGTGAAACCATCACATTAATCCAATCTCCTGATTTTACATGAGAGACCATGATCCAATACTGAGGTCATGATCTGGCTGAGCTCACTCGCATAACCAGTTAATGGGACACATCTTAACTACACATCTTCAGTTTGCTAATCCCTTGGTGCATTTTGCAAAACCAAACTAGCTTTCCCTACCAACCCTTACTTGAATGTTAGATACTGTGAAAATGAAGGAGTGGCCAAAGGTGAAATATCTAGTTTCTTCCTCTCTTCACTTTTAATAGTAGTTTGTTAAGTGAACAACACGACAAAGGAAATAACAGTAAGAGCAAAATCCAGGATTGGCAAAATATTCTCTCATATTCCAAGACTGCCAATAGTTCAAAAAGAGAGGAGAGCGCAAGATGCAAGAGATGGGAGGCATTAGGAACTGAGTCTGGAGGTAAAGTGTCAAGGGTGGTATCTGACACAGTAAAAACAAACAAACAAACAAACAAACAAACAAACAAACCCTGGACTTTATCCTTTACCCAATGAAAAGATAAGTCCTTACAAATGGACTTCTAAATTATATGGATCTTCAAAGTTTTATCCAGAAGGGTATGGGTGTATGTGCAGAGAAAGGGACCGAAACATAGACAAAGAGACTGTTTTACTGTTCCAACTGAACTCAGAAATTTCAACAAATGAAATCTGTGTGATGACTTCAAGTATAAGAGATCCTTGATAGTATGAGAAATTTGTCCCAAGACATTTGGAAAGGTACCCAAATTTGAGAATACTACCATGGTGTATAAAATATTAAAGTATAATTAATTTTCTTTTTACTCCTACATACATTTAATTATGAAGTAATTCATATTCACATTACCAAATATATTATAAAGACTCATCTGCATCATAAAATTAAATCATCACAAAACCCTATATTTTACTCTTTAATTTACCCCAAATTTCTCCTTCTGGATCTAATGCAATTTTCTTTTCTTTGGGTATTAGAAGTTGCCAGTAGGAACATAGTGCTGGCAACAAAAATTACTATAAAAATATCAGAAATTCATAATGTGGGCAGCTAGGGAAGAAGAGAGATACTGTGGGTTAGACAGTGGGAAGTGAAGGAAGGGGAGGGGATAAGAATGATAGTATTAGAATGAACTGGACATTATTACCCTATGTGAATATATGATTACAAGACTGGTGTAACTACATCATATACAACTAGAAGAACTAGAAGTTATATTCCATCTATGTGTGATGTGTTGGGCTGGGGATATAGTTCAGTTGGTAGAGTGTTTGCCTAGCATGAACAAGGCCCTGAGTTCAATCCCCAGCACCACCAAAAAAGAAAAGAAAAACTATGTATGATGTGTCAAAATGCATTCTACTATTATGTATAACTAGAACAAATTTTTTAAAAAGTAAAAAAAAAAAAATAGAAATTACCAAATCATAAGAGATTTGCCTACTAGGTAGTAGACTAGGATCAAATCTGTGCTTAGCATATTTATAAATGCCATACACTCTTCACAGTAACTTAGAGAATACTGAAAACCATAGTGTTAACTTGTAAAAGCCAGAGATCTATTCTATCAACAACCAACTAGTCCAAAAAAAATCATATGTTCTAACATTAAATATCCCAACAGGTAATATTTAAGATACTACTTTAAAGTAACAATGTTTGGGGCTGGGATTGTGGCTCAGCAGTAGAGCGCTTGCCTAGCACACGTGAGGTCCTGGGTTCGATTCTCAGCACCACATAAAAATAAAATAAAGGTATTGTGTACAACTAAATAAACAAA
Organism: Marmota marmota marmota; assembly: GCF_001458135.2. NCBI lineage: Eukaryota > Metazoa > Chordata > Mammalia > Rodentia > Sciuridae > Marmota > Marmota marmota. The sequence continues at coordinate 14,485,432 of NW_026000019.1, forward strand.
ATATTTTAAAAATAAATAAAGTAACAATGCCTATTGCCAGGTGTGATAGTGCACACCTATAATCCTAATGACTTAAGATGCTGAGGAGGGAGGATCCCCAGTTTGAGGTAGCCTGGGCAATTTAGCAAGACCCTGTCTCAAAATAAAAAATAAAAAGGACTGAGGATGTTGCTCAGTAGTACAGCATCCCTAGGTTCAATCTCCAGTACCGGGGGGGGGGAAGAATAACAATGCCTATTAAAAATATAAAGTAGTCCCATATTCTCAGATTCAATTAACAACAGATTAAAACTGTTAAAGCTGGGGAAAAAACTGCAAATGCATCTGGGAGAGCTGAAGCAGGCAGCTTTCTGCTGCAGGAGCCTAGGAGTTCACAACAAGCATTACCCAACTGTGTCTACATGCACCCATTGTGAAATCTAGAGAACTCCTGGCAGGGCTCCACTGGGGCAGACACAAAGGGGACTGTACCTGGGGGAGCTCAGGATGGTGTACAGAGCATAGTGCGGCTCGCTTTCCCATTGGGTTTGGTGGCTTGCGAGATTACTCTGAGAACTCAAAAACTGGATAGGTTGATACATTTGGTCTGATTCTAGGAAGATCATATTTACTAGGATGATCATATTTATAGGCAGTGGAGAGCAGAAAGTTGGCTCTTTTGCCTCCAGAGTGGAGTTCTCTGGAGGTCTCACAGATCCAGATGCCCAGCAGAGATTGACAGAAAAAGCAGATACTCAGGAAGAAGTTCCAAAGGTCAGTCAGAACTATACAATAGTCGGCAAACCTCACATGTAAAATGCATCAGCCCTGCCCTGGGAGAGCATCTACCTTGTTTGCACAGACAGAACTCCAATTGTCACTGCTTCCCATTCAGTCCTAACAGTGTTTGGGGCGGGGACTGTGGCTCATACTTCCCATTCTGTCTTGTCCTTGGCAAGATGAGAGCCATTACTACCAGCTTGGTTCCAAGTCACTTGATCTGACAGTTTAGTGAACAATCAGAAGGGAGGTTTAACAACCTCCAACCCTCTCTCCCCCTAAGAGGTATACAACCTAAGGAGAAAACAGAAAGGAGAACAGTAAGTAAGGCAGAGCAGTGAACATCCATCCTTGTCAACAGTGTTGACAGTTTTGACCATCTCAGCAGAGTCAAACCCTTCATTTTTCATTGGAATGTCTTTCCTGCTTTTTCCATTGAGCAGGACTATGAAATGTATACATGTGTGTGCTAGTTGTGTTGACTGGCTCATGGAAGTAGGTGTGTGTATGTGTGTTCTTATTTTTTTCTCATCATTTTTATCACTTTTCTCCTTCTTTTTTCTTCTGTTTCAAAGAACATCCTCATAAAAGAGGAAGAGGAATCCACCTCAACAGACTTACGGGTAAGTCCAAGATCTGTGAAAACATGAGAAAACAGGCAAACTTCTGTGTACTCCCCCCACAAAAGTTACAATTCCCACCAAAGGAACACACAGACATGGAAGAGGATGAAATTCCAGATAAAGACTTAAAAATTGATTATTAAAATAATTAATGAGCTAGCTGAATGCAGTGGTACATGCCTGTAATCCCAGAGGCTTATAAGGCTGGAGGCAGAAGGATAGTGAGTGAGTTCAAAGCTGGCCTCAGCAACTTAGGGAGACCCTAAGCAACTCAGTGAGACCCTGTCTCTAAATAAATATTAAAAAGGGTTGGGGATGTAGCTCAGTGGTTAAGCGCCCCTGGGTTTGATTCCCAGTTTTAAAAAAAGAAAGAAAACAATGAATTAAAACAAAATCTAAAAAATGAATTAAATTCACCAAGATGGTGCCAAAAGCTAAGAAGGAAGCTCTCGCCCCTCCCCAAAGCTGAAGCCAAAGCAAAAGTTTTAAAGGCCAAGAAGGCAGTGTTGAAGGGTGTTCACAGCCATAAAAAGATGATGATCTGCAAGTTACCTACCTTCTGGCAACCCAAATATCCTCGGAAAGCACCCCCAAGAGAAACAAGTTTGACCACTATGCCACCATCAAGTTCCCCCTGAGTACTGAGTCAGCCATGAAGAAGATTGAAGACCACCACACACTTGTGTTCACTGAGGATGCCAAGAGCAACAAATACCAGATCAAAGAAGCTGTATAGAAATTGATGTGGCCAGGGTTAACACTCTGATCAGGCCTGATGAACAGAAGAAGGCATATGTTCGACTGGCTTCTGATTATGATGCTTTGGACATTGCCAACAAAATTTGGATCATCTAAACAGAGTCCAACTGTCTAATTCTAAATATGCCCTTTTTTCAACATAGAAAAAATGAATTAAGAGAACAATTACAGGAGGTGAAAGATGACTTCAATAAAGAGAGAGTGAATCCAAAAAGAAACCAATCAGAACTCCTGGAAATTAAAGACACAACAAATCAAAAACTTCACTTGAAAGTATCAACAATCTGGACTTGGTGGCACATGCCTGTAATCCTAGTAACTCAGGGATCTGACAGGAGGATTGCAAATTCAAGGCCAACCTCAGCAACTTAATGAGGCCCTAAGCAATTTAGCAAGACACTATCTCAAAATAGAAAATAAAAGAAGACTGTGAATGTGTGGATGTAGCTCAGTGATAAAGCACCCCTGGGTCAGATCCCCGGTACAAAAAAAAAAAAAACGAAAGAAATTGTTGACAACAAATTAGATTACATAGAAAAAGACCTCAAGCCCGGTGCAATGGTGCACGCCTGTGATCCCAGTGGCTTGGGAGACTAAAGCAGGAGGATTTCAAGTTCAAAGAGGCCTCAGCAAAAGCAGTGAGACCCTGTCTCTAAATTAAAAAAAAAAAAAAAAAAA
>NW_026000019.1:14488667-14509642 GCF_001458135.2 Marmota marmota marmota
CTGAAAAAAAAAAAAAAAAAAAGCAAAGCAAAAAAGAGCTGGGGATGTGGCTCAGTGGTTGAGTGCCCACGTTCAATCCCCAGCACAACCCCCACCCCAAAAGAAAACAATCTCAGGCCTCAGAGACAGAAGACTCTATTGACAGTAAAGGGAAAAAACAAAAACAAAACAAAAAGCCACAATCAGAATACACAAGAATTCCAGAACAGCATTAGGAAACCAAACTTAAGAATCACTGGAAGGACCTGGGGTTGTAGCTCAGTGGTGGAGCACTTGCCTAGATTCTCAGCATCACATATAAACAAACAAACAAACAAACAAACAAGGGTATTGTGCTCACCTTTTTTTTTTTTTTAATGAAAAATCACTGGGAGAGAGGAGGACATAGAAATACAGGCTAATGGCATTAAGGAACTTTTCAGTGAAATAACAGCAAAAATTTCTCCAAATCTTAGGAACAAGATGGACATTCACATATAAAAACCACATAGGACCTCAAACAGACAAAATCAAAAAACAACCTAAGACACAGCATACCCAAATGCCTAACATTGAGAATAAGTACAGAATATCAAAAGCTGCATCAGATTATATTTAGAGGTAAACCAATAACGCTCACTTCAGACTTCTCAATGATGAATATAGAAAAGGAAGGCTTGGAGTAAGATATTCCAAGCTATGAAAGAAAATAATTGGCTAGTTAAGGTTGCTACATCCAGCAAAGTCATCATTCAAAATCAAATAAAATCAAATAGAAATAAAAATGCTCCAAGATAAGAATAAACTAAAAGAATTCATGACACTAAGCCTGCCCTGCAGAAAACAATTAACAAAATACTAGACACAAAAGAACTCAAACCTCAGAGCTCTCAAATGGATGAAGCTCTCTAGAACAGCAATAGGCAAATGAAAATTAAAAATAAATTAAATGTATGAGCAAACCAAAAGGACTGGAAATAATACACATCTCCCCATAATAACTCTGAATGTAAATGGTCTCAACTTTCAATTAAAAGACCCAGACTGGCAGGATGGATTAAAAAAATAATAATAATAATTAACCATGTGCTGTTTGCAAGAGACTCTTTTAGGCAAAGATAGCCACAGACTCTTAAGTGAAAGGGAAAAAGACATTCCATGCAAATGGAGTCCAAACATAAACAGCAGTAGCTGTATTTATATCTGACAATGCAGATTTTAAGCAAAAATTAAATCTGAAGCGATAAGGAGGAAGGCCACTATGTAGAGTATGTTGACAGAGAATGGGAGAACAGTGACTAAGATTGGGTGTCTCCGATGACTTCATGGCTATGGAGTGGCTGGTGGCTGGGAATGTTTCTGTGCAAGGACATAGAATGCCTACCTGCTATGGTAATGCCCTGCATGAAGAGGCTCTGCAGAAGAGTCTTCTCAGCGTCAAACTTGATCTCAGGCACACAGCTTCCAAGGATACAGGAATTCTCATGCTAGACAATCACAATGTTTCCCCAGCTCTGCTACTCCTAAACCTGCCTACTTAACAGTAACTTTAAACAATGGACCTTCTTGAGTGTTACACAAAGCTCCTTACTCTGCACACAGCCAACTGTGGATAACAATTGCAGATGTTTCAAGCTCTGTAACTTTTCTCCAGAATTGCTGTTCTGGAGCGCTTCATCCATTTGAGAGCTTTGGGGTTTGAGTTCTTTTTTGTGTAGTATTTTGTTAATTGTTTTCTGCAGAAAGTGAAAGAATAATGCTTGCAAAGTCTTTAACCTGATAATGAGACATATATAAATAAAGATTGCTGGTATTACTCTTAATATCTGCTTCTCCATCAGAGAGCAGCATTCTACCTGATCCCAACTACACAATCTGTGTGTGTGAGTCTTTATTTTCTAATCCCCCATCCCCCCTCACCAGAGCCATGCTGGTTGCAGTGCCACTACATACTGTTAAATAATCCAACAAGAAGATAAAATGATAGTAAATATTTATGCCTCAAATGTCCATGTATCTAATTACATAAAACAAATATTTCCTGACTTTAAGTCCTACACAGACCCCAATAATACCTGGTGATTTCAACATATCCTTCTCAAGAGAAGGGTCAACCAAATAATAAAACAGGTCACTTCTGACCAAAATGATACTATGAATCAAATGGACCTATTAGACAACCACTGAAAACCCTTTCTTCTTAGCAGCTCAAGGAACCTTTTCCAAAATAGGCCATATTGTAGGACACAAAACAAATCTTACAACCACATTATCCCATGCATTTTATCAGATGATAATCAGGATTAGAAACCAACAGCAAGGCGGGCAGAGTTGTGCACACCTGTCATCCCAATCTTAGGAGGCTGAGGAAGGAGGATGACAAGTTCAAAGCCAGCCTCAGCAATTTAGCAAATTCTTAAGCAACTTAGCGAGACTCTGTCTCAAAAGAAAAAGTAAAACACACTGGAAATGTGGCTCAGTGGTTAAGTGCCACTGGGTTCAATCCCTGGTACAAAAAAAAAAAAAAAATTAAAAAGTTAAAGAATAAAGAAAGAAAAATCAACAACAAGAAAACATAAAGAAAGCACATAAACATACAAGGAATAGACAATAGAAAAAATGAGAAAAGAGAATTTTTAAAATTCCTAGAATCAAACAAAAACAATGATACTATGAAGACAGTACTAAGTGGAAATTTATAGCATTAAGCACCCACATTAAAATTAGAAAATAATTAAGATCAAAGCTGAAATTAATGAAATACAGAATAAAAAATGAAAGGATCAATTCAACCAAGGTGGCTCTTCAAAAATAACCAAGATTGATAAGAGCTTAGCTAACTAACCATATGAATGAGAGAAGACCCAAATCAACAAACTGGAGATGAAAAAGGAGATACCATAGACATTTCTGAAATCCAGAGTAAAATTAATATTCTAATAAATTGGAAAATATAGAAGATATTGAAAATTTTATATATATTTATTTATTTATATGACCAACCCAAACTTACATATGATTGACCCAAACTGAACCAACAGGATATAGGAAACCTAAATATACCAATAGCAAACAACAATACTGAAGCAGTAATAAAGTCTTCTAACAAAAAAAAAAAAAGCCTAGGACCAGATGGATTTTCAGCTGAGTTCTACCAGAACTTTAAAGAAGAGCCAACACCAATTCTCCTCAAATTATTCCATGAACTAGAAAGGGAGGGAACACTCATAAACTAATTCTATGAAGTCATTATCATCCTGATACTAGCCCAGACAAAGACACAGCAAAGAAAGAAAACTATAAAGCAATATGCTTGATGAACATAGATGCAAAAACCCTTAACAAAATACCAGCAGCCAACACTCAACAACACATTAAGACTGTATACCATGATCAAGTTGGATTCATTCCAGGGATGCAAGATTGGTTCTATATACATAAATCAATAAACATAGTTCATCACACAAACAGAATCAACAACAAAAGTCACATGATCATCTCAATAGATGCAGAAAAAGCTTTTCACAAAATTCAGCACCTATTCATGTTTAAAACCCTGGAGAAATTATGGATAGAAAGAAGTTAACACAGAGCTGAGACTGCAGCTCAGCATTCGTTTAGCACATGTGAGGCACTGGGTTTGATCCTCAGTACCACATAAAAAATAAATTAAAAAAATAAAGGTGGTGTGTCCATCTACAACTAAAAAACATTGTTTTAAATAAATGAAAAAAAAAAAAGAAGGAACTTACTACAACATTATAAAGGTTATATATGACAAACCCAAAGCCAATATCATACTGAACAGAGAAAAACTGAAAGCATTTCCTCTAAATTCCCAAACAAGACAGGATGTCCACTCTCATTACTCCTATTCAATACAGTTCTTGAAACTCCAGGGAGAGCAATCAAGCAAGAGAAAAAAATTAAAAGAATATAAATAAGAAAAGAAGAATTTAAACTATCCCTGTTTGCTGATGACATGATTGTATACCTAAAGTAATCAAAACAAATTAAAAAAACACAAACTGCACTGAAAACTTCCAGATCTGATAAATTCAGCAAAGTATGCAGGACACAAGATCAAATATAAAAATCAATAGCTTTTGAAAGGAAAATCAGTATAGTAGAGGAAGAACAATAAGGAGAGGGAGGAGAAGAGAAAGGGGGAAATTGAAACTAAATTCCTTGCACAACTATGTATAACTATAATGCGTTAATAAAGAATTTTTAAAATAGCTTTTTTTTTTGGTACCAGGGATTGAACTCAGGGGCACTTGATCACTGAGCCAAAACCCAGCCCTATTTTGTATTTTATTTAGAGACAGAGTCTCATTGAGTTGCTTAACGCCTTGCCAATGCAGAGGCTGGCTATGAATTTGAGATTCTCCTACCTCAGCCTCCCCAGCCACTGGGATTACAGGCATGCGCCACTGTGCCTGGCTAAAATAGCTTTCTTAATATTCCAGTATTGAATCTGTCAAGAAAGAAAACTATTCCATTCATAATAACGTCAAAAAATTTAGAAATAAATCTAAGGAGACAAAAGACATCTACAATGAAAATTATAAAACACTAATGAAAGAAATTAAAGGCGTATTAAGAATTGTATTGCAAAAAAAAAAATTAAAGACTGCTTAGAAAATGGAAAGACCTACCACATTCGTGGATAAGCGGAATTAGTGTCAAAATGGTCATATTGCCAAAAGTAATCTTTGGACAATGCAATCCCCATCAAAATATCAATGACATTCTTCTTAAAACTAGAGAAAACAGCCCTAAAATTTATATGGAAGAATAAAAGACCCAGAATGGCCGAAGCAATCCTGAGTAATAACAGCGAGATTGAATACCTCATCACGAATTATACTACAGAGCTATAGTAACAAAAATAGCATGGTACTGCAAAAAAACACATATGAAGACCAATGGAACAGACTAGAAGACACAGACAAATCCACATAAATACAGTCATCTGATCCTTGGCAAAAGTGTCATAAGTATATGTAGGAGAAGAGATGGCCTTTTTAAAAAATGGTGCTGGGAAAACTAGATATCCATATGTAGAAGAATAAAATTAGGTCCTAACTTAGGAATTAGATCAGAAACAATGAAACTTCTAGAAGAAAACACAGGGGCAACACTCCAATACACTGGTACAGATATAACTTCCAAACAAGACTCCTAAAGCTCAAGAAATAAAATCAAGAATCAATAAGTGGGATGTCATTAAATTAAAAAGTTTCTTCACAGCAAAGGAAACAAAAGCATGAAGAGAGAAACTACAGATGGAAGAAAATCTTTGCCAGCTATCATTCAAACAGGCAATTAATAACCAGATAATATAAAGAACTTAAAAAACTTAACATGGAAAAAAATTAGTAACCCATTGAATAAAGGGGTGAAAAATCTAAAGAGACATTTCTTTAAAGGAGAAATACAAATGGACAACAAATATATAAAAAAAAGTTCAACATCCTTAGCAACTAGGGAGATGCAAATCAAAACTATACTGAGGGGACTGGGGTTGTAGCTCAGTGGGACAGCGCTTGCCTAGCACATGTAAGGCACTGGGTTCAATCCTCAGCACCACATAAAAAAGACTAGGAATGGAACCACCATTATGATTGTTATTCCATTCCTTGGTATTTACCAAAAAGAACTATAATCAGCATACTATAGCAACAAATGTATACCAATGTTTATAAAAGAGCACAACTCACAATAGCCCAAGTTATGAAACCAGACTAGGTTGGATGGATAAAGAAAATATGGTATATATACACAAAGGAGTTCTACTCAACCATAAAGAATGAAATTATGTTATTTGCTGGTAAATGGATAAAACTGATGGACATCATGTTAAGTGAAATAAACCACATTCAGAGAATCAAGGTCCAATGTTTTCTCTCATATGCAGAAACTAGAGACAAAAAAAGAAATTTTTAAAAAGCGGGGTAGCATATCTCATGAAAATAAAAGGGAGAGAAGTAGAGACCAGGGGAAATGAGGGGAGAGGGCAAGGGGAAGAACTGAAGAATGCAGCTGACCAAATTATGCTGTATACATGTATGAATATATCACAATGCATCCGCATTTATATATAATTATAATGCATCAATGGAAAAATAAATAAATAGAAGTACTGGGGATTGAAATTGAAAACTGTTTTATTCATTTATGAATATCTCAAAATGAACCCATATGTATAACTATAATGTACTATAATATATATGGCAACATAAAAAATGCATCTGTATTGAACATGTACAGACTTTTCCTTATCACTACTCCCTAAGCAAGACAGTATGACTATTTACACAGCATTTATATTAGATTAGGTATTAATCTAGAAATGATCTAAAGTATACAGGAAGCATCACTGTATGAACATCTGCAGGTTTTGTAACCAAATCCCCAAAGACAACAAAGGATGAATTTACATAGGGTAGGTACATGGTGACTTACGGTTTACACGCATACCTTACTTTCAAAAAGATTTCAAAAAAAACGTTCAAGTAAATTTATGCCATTTTATATTAAAACATTTTTACTGAAAACTGAGTACCAGCTCTCTGGTGATGCATGTACTCTTGCATAAGTTCCTGGCTACTCAATGACCAGGAAAAGGCAGTTTTCTACATAAATATAGAGGTGTTATGGGGACTGGAACATTGGCCTTCATTTGTTCTAGTAGCCCTCTAACATTATTATATTATATTCGACTTAGGAAATCGAGGCTCAGGTTACAAGGAGGGAGTTCTCTCTCAAGAAAGACGAAGAAATAGTCTTTTGATTATTTCTAACCTCTTCACTGTCCCCCAAATGGAAATTTCATTTGCTAGAATCCCTTTATATTTATTTACTCCTGCCAAAGAGGAAATGTCAAGATTTTCACAGAAAATCTTACATCTGAAATGAGTCTCAAGTAGAAATTGAGAGAGAAAATTTATGGCTAACAGCAACTCAAGCAAGAGGAAAATTATTATCTGAAATGCCTCAGAATGAGAAATTAGAATGACAGAGGAATGTTGGTTAATTCTTGCAAAAAAAGCACAAGGGTATGTATGTGTACATGAAAGATAAACTGCAAAGGCAGACTCTAGCCAGATCATGAAGCAAGGACAACAGCATAGGACAAAACATGCACATTATTCTCAAGCAAGATTTCCTAACTAAAAAACCATAAATGAAACTCCAGGGTCATGAACTGTCCAACTCTCCAAAATTCAAAAAAACTGTGTACATGAGCACATAATGGGAAAAAACAAAAAACAAAAAAAAACCCTCATTTTCCTGGATCCATAACTATCAAATCAGTCTCTAAAGGGAACTTAGGAATAAAAAGCAGTTAAAAACCACCATTCCGGGAGACTGGGAATTCCTGTATAATTATAGAAAAGGAGGGAAGTGTGTCATAAAATTTCTATTTTAAAAAGGGTACTTAAGCAACATTTATGAAGGTTGATGGATAAGAGAGAGAACTTTAAAAGCAGAGAAAGCAAAAAGAAAGTTATTGCTCTACTTCAGTCAACTGATTGTAAGCTCAGTAAAAAACCTAATCTCCCATTGCCAAAGGTAAAACTGCCAGTTTGTTGACCATCTATATGAGCTGCAAAAAAAAAAAAAAAAGTCTGCTTCATCATTCCACTTCTCATTTAAAATTCCTGTCGTTCACTCATTCCATACAATTATTGGTAAAAGCAATTAATGCAGCAGAGTAGCTGCAAGTCAAAAGCCATTTTCTTCTATTGCAACCAATGATCACTGGAGAAACTAACCAGAAAATAACAAATGTCCCAACAAGGAAATGCTGATGGCTTAGAACCCAAGTTCAAAAACTAAATCCATTTTAATAAATGCAGTTTTAGTGGAACACAGTCACACTCATCCTATCATCTATGAATACAAAACTGAATACCTCAGCAGAAACTGTATGGCCTACAAAGCCTAGAGTATTTATTGAGCCTTTACAGAAAGTTTTCCAACCACTGCTCTGAAACAACAATAGACTCTACTTCAGAAACTACCGCTTTGGTACAACAGATGGAAGTATATGCAAAGGAAGGCTGCACTCTACCCCTGTACAGGGACCAAATCTTGCCATGTAGTCCTCAGCTTTCTGAAGTAGCTGCAGATAAGTCTGCCCTAGGTCCTTATCAAATTGAATTTACAAAATTCCAAATATTACTACATTAGGAAAAATACCCCTACCTCACAACATTTTAGGGGCAATGTTTTCAACCCATCCAAACCATTGTCTTCCCCTATTTCTAGCCCCCATTCTTCCACTCGAATCTACCTTCTCTCTCCTTAAGATTCTCTTATAAAATGATTTTTTTTTGAGGGGGGGAGACTGGGGATTGAACTAAGGGGCACTCGACCACTGAGCCACATCCCTAGCCCTATTTTGTATTTTATTTAGAGACAAGGGTCTCATTGAGTTGCTTAGTGCCTTGCATTTTTGTTGGGGCTGGCTTTGGACTCACGATCCTCTTGCCTCAGCCTCCCAAGACACTGGAATTACAATTGTTTTTAATCTATCAGTTAAAATAAATTTAAATGTAAAAAGTAAAAATAAATTGGAAAAAGAAGAAATTACTAAGAGCCAAGTGACATCAGGTGAAATTTCTGATGCTGATGAGAACCAGTGTCTTGGTCTATGGAACAATGGCAAAAAAGTTGAATAAGTAGCCTTTTAAATTAATCAATCTTAAATATAAATTTCAGACTCCAAAAGCCACCAATTATTTCAAAAACTAAATCTTAGCTCACCAGTTAGAATTAAGCTCTAGTGACAGCCTCCATTAGACTAGGCTGGGAATTATGTATTTTGTGGTGGTTGATGTGTCAACATTTTTTTAAATGATAGGAAAACAACTACTTCACATCCAAACAGAACTCCAGGTGGCTATATGAAAACAATTATTTCATGAATCACAGTCTTGTAAACGCATCATCCACACATTCCTAAAGACCTAAGACATAATTTTCTCCAAAGGTTTTTGTTTAGCAATCTGTTTTTCCAATAACATGTTCAACAAAGGAATGTATAGTAATAGGAAGTAAACAATAAGCAACTTCAGATATTCTCAGCACTGATACTACTGACATTTGGTACTATTTCATTCTTTATTGAGGAACTCTGTTGTGCTTTGTAGACTGAAAGGCAGTACCTCTGAACTTTACCCTCCAGATGTTAGTGACAGATGTAAAAATCAAATGTCTCCAGGAGGACAACTCACCCCAGTTGAGAGCCAATGTGACAAAAGAAATATTTTTCTTGATGATTTCTAAGAACCAATCTCAGCCAGGGGGTGGTACACACCTATAATCCCAGTGACTCAGGAGGCTGAGGCAGGAGGATTGCAAGTTTGAAGACAGTCTCAGCAACTTAGCAAGACTGTTTGAAAATAAGAAATTTTCAAAGACAAAAATGGCTGGGGGTTTAGGTCAGTAGTAAAACACCCATGGGTTCAATCCCCAGTACCACCACTACCACCACCAACAAACCCCTACAAAATTCATTCAACTTTTTCTATTTTATGTATTTAAAATAACAGCTTTTTATTTAATACAGATGGCATGTGGTAATAAGCTACACGTGTTCAAAGTATATAATATACACAGATGAGAAAAATATCTACAATGAAGATAGTGAACATACTCAGCTACTCCCAAAATGCCTGGTTTCTTATACCCACCACATTTCTTTTGAGATTCATCCCCACTGTTCATATCTTCATACTGCTAAGTTGTATGGATCAATCAAAATTTGTTTATCCATCTATCCATTGGTGGCATTTAGAGCTTTTATAAATAAGGCTGATGTGAACATTAGTAAGCAAGTCTTGTCCCTTCTATAAATATCTCAAAGTGAAACAGCTGGAATGTTTGAAGAAACAACCAAACCATTGTACCATTTTACAATCTCAACGGTAAGTATAGAATGTTAGTTCTTTCACATACATCCAACTTGGTATGGCTGGTTCCTAGTGGTAGAGCAACATGATTTAAATTTACATTTCTTCAGTGTATAACTAATGACAGTATAACTAATATGAAGACAAAGCATCTTTTTCATTGTACTTCGTAGCATCTTTTTCATTGTACTTCGTAGCATCTTCTCAATGTACTTTGTATATCTTCTTTGGTGAAACATCTATCAACCCTCTTGCACATTTTTTTTTTTTAAATTTAGGTTGTTGGAACTGAGAGTTCTTTATATAACCTAGAAATAAGTACTTATATTAGATACTTGATTTGCAAAAATTTTCTTCCATTCTGTGGCCTACTTTTTCATTCACTTTTTATTTTGAAAAGTTTACTGTTTAACTTGATAAACATTATTTTAGCAATGTGTTGTTTTATGGATCATACTTTTGATGTCATACCTAAAAAGGCTTTTCCTACCCAAAGGAAATGAAGATATTCCTGGTTCCTGTTTTTGTCTATAAGTTTATAATTTTAGGTTTAGCATTTAGGTATATAATTCTCTTTTGTCGTCGTTGTTCTTTTGTGGAACTGGGTATTGAACCCAGAGCTTTGGACTTGCTAAGCAAGTGCTCTACCACTGAGATATACCCCTACCTACATGTCTTTTTAATGCTTGCATATAGTATAAAACATAAATTGACTTTCATTTGCTTGCATATGTATATGCAATTGTGCTAACATAATTTAGTAGACTATCTTTTCTTAATTATCTTTGCACCTTGTCAAAATTCAGTGGTCCACTGACTTATTTCTGAACTTTGTTCTATTCCATCAGTCCATTTTCCTTGTTTATACCAATACAACCCTGTTTTGATTACTTTCACTCCATAATAAACTAAACTGTGGTATCAACTAGTAACAGCCCCCCACACTGTTCTTTTTCAAAGTTATTTTGGGTATTCTAGGTCCTTTGCACATCCATATGAATTTTAGAAACAGCTTGTGTCTACAAAAAAGTCTGCTAGGATTTTGACTGAAATTATATAAATCAAAAGATCAACTTGGGAATAATGGTCACCTTAGCAACAATGAGTCTTCTAAGCCACATTTATCAGTCTTTGTTGATTTCTTTCTGCAATGTTATACAAACTGTAGTATTTCCTATCTGTTGCTATTATCAATGGCATTCGTTTTCATTAAATTTCAGCTTAACTAAAAATGTTACTGCTAAAGAAATGCAACTAATACTTACATGCTATGTAAACCGTTAACTTTACTAAACTTACTAGTTCTAGAAAATTTGTACGTTCCATCAGATTTTCTATATTTTCTATGCAAAATGTCAACTGCAAAATGACACTTTTTACTTCCTTACGATCCAGTATGTTTTGTGCTTGACTGCACTGGTTAGAACTGCCAGTGAATTGTGGAATATAAGTGGTTACAGTAGATACCTTTGTCTTGTTTCTGGTCTTGGGAAGGACAAATTCAGTCCTTCACCATTAAATACAATCCTATCTATAGTTTTTTGACTTTTAGAGATACCCATTATTGGGCTGAAGAAGGTCCTTTTTAATCCCACTTTGTTCTGAGTTACTATCTAGCATGAAGTATTGTCAAATGTTGTTTGTTCCATTTACTGAGATGATCGTGGTTTTGGGGGGTTACTTTTTTAAAAAAGTTGGTTAACAGAGTGAGTCACAAGGACTGGGTTTTTTATTTTTTAAGTTGTAGATTGATAAATACTTTTATTTATTTTTATGTGGTGTTGAGGATCGAACCTAGTGCCTCAAGAGTGTGAGGCAAACACTCTCTTGCTGGGCCACAACCTCAGCCCCCAATGACTGCTTTTAAAATGTTAAATCAACCTTACATTCATGAAATCTCACTGGTCATGATGTATTATCATTTAATAAATTACTGCACTCAATTTGTTGAGACATGTTTAGAAATATTGCATCTATGTTCATATGGATTGTTTCTGGTAGACTTTTCTTATAACATTTCTGTCTAATTTGAGTATGAGGATAACCCTACCCTAACAAAATGTTAGGAAAATTCTTCGTCTCCTCTGCAATTTCTGCAAGTGACTGATAGAATTGGTATTTTTTTTCTTGTTTAAATATTTAGAATTTACTTGTGATGTCACCTGAGGCTAAAGTGTTTCCTGTCTTTTGGGAATATTTTAATCACAAATTCAATTTATTTGACACTGGGTTTTTCCGGCTACCTACTCTTCTTGAAAATAGCTTAATAGTATGTATGTTTCAAAGAATGAGTCCCATTTCATCTTTATTAAAAATTTATATGCATAAAGTTGTTCATACGGTTCCTTGTTATCCTTTTGCTATCTGTAAGCTCTGGTTATGTCACCCATTATTCTTGATACCAATTATCCAGTAAGACCTTTATCAAAATTATTAATCCCTCCTAAAAAAAAGTTTTTGTTTCACTGATTTTGTCTAATTAACAGGAAGCAGGAAAACAGTAATTTTCGCTTGATATTTACTGTTTCCTTTCTCATAATTATTTAATCTGCTCTTCCACTTTTTTTTGCTTTTTTATGTTTTAATTAGTTATACACAACAGTAGAATGCATTTATGCACTTTTATATATCATACATAGATGGGATACAATTTCTCATTTTTCTTAGTGTACATGTTGTAGAATCATATTGGTCATGCAGTTACATATATACATAAATTAATAATGTCTGTTTTGTTCTACTATTTTTCCTTTAAAAAAAAACTCCAATTTTTTAAAAATTTAAATTAAACACTTACAGAACATTTATTTCAGAACAAGTCAATACATATTTTTTAAAGCTAATCACCAAAGATAAGGGTACACAGAAACACTCATACACCATGAGCGAGTATGTAAATGTATTTAACTTCCAACCATTCAATTTTCTTTTCAGGAACTCATTAAAGGGATTACAAGAAACACATAAGACTGCCTACAAACACAGATATTAGCTCTATCACTATAATATGTAAAAGTTAGAAACAACCAAAGTTAGATTGCTTAAATTATGATATGCACATGACAGGACACAATGCAACCATTAAAATTGATAGACCCTGTCCTGGAATGCAATATGAGAATCCTTAAAAGTAAAAAAGACTTTATATATAAGCTCTAGAACTGCTTGTCTGCAGTAAAATGGATCAAACTGGAAGACATTATGTTCTGAAATAAGTTAGAAAAAAGAGGATTGCATGGTTCTCTCATGTTGAAGTTCTTTTCTTTTTTTAATTTTTTTTTTTTTAGTTGTAGTTGGACACAATACCTTTATTTTATTTATTTATTTTTATGTGGTGCTGAGGATCGAACACAGGGCCTCACAAGTGCTAGGCAAGCACTCTACCGCTGAGCCACAATCCCAAGCCCTCTTGTTGAAGTTTTAAAAAAAAGTTTCATTTTGATTTGATGTTTCACTGCTTATTGCAATATACATACATATCGTAATGTGCATCTAGCTGAGGTATACTGTTTGATGACTTTTTGACTGGACTTTTTGGCTCAACATTTTGTCTGTGATATTCACAGGTGTGTAATAGATAGCTGCAGCTTTGTTTTTCACTACTATATAGTATTCCACTGTAAGATGATACAACAAATTAGTTATCTTTTTTTGTTGTTGCTGTTGTTGATGGACATTTGCATTGTTTCTAGTTGGTAGTGATCATGAAGTTGTTATGGGCAGTTTTACACATACCTGGTTTTGGGGATTTCCAAACTTATTTTTATTGCCTAAATTTTAGATGTTTTTATTAATAAAAAGAATCAACCAGAAAAACTATTTTTAAAAAACCCCTTTTGCTATCCCATCATATAGACAACTACTAACATTTGCATTGTAACACTTATATTTTACATAATGAAGATCTTTGTTGGAGAGTTGACCCTTCATACCTGTGACTTCCAAATCTATCAACCATGAACTTAAAAAACTGCACACAGGGAGAATTCTAGAAAGTTCCAAACAGTAAAATTTGAATGTGCACACAGCACGAGGCTTAATCCACACAATGTCCTGGCATACCATAGCCTCTTGTCAATTCAGATTCTCAGCCTCTCTAGCACTACTTCTTTCCAATCTTGTTTTTATACTATGCAATTAGGTTTATAATGGTTGTGTACAGAACCTGTACAAGTTTTCTTATTATTCCCTAAACAGTACAGTATAACTAGTCATATAGTGTTCACATTGTATTAGGTATTATAAGTAATCTAAAGATTATTTAAAATACAGAGGAAGATACATAGGTTACAATGCAAATACTCTACCATTTTTTATATGGGATGAAGAACCTGTGAATTAACAAGAGGCAATATCATTTGTGCAGATAAGAAATCTGTTATAAAATCCTCAAATTCGGTATCCATGGGGAGGGGAGGCAGGTGGGGGGGGTCCTAAAACCAAGACAACTGTGAATGCTGTTTTTGTTACTGTCTCTTTTTCTCTCCTTCTCCCCACTTTAGTTCAACAAGATATCAAACATTTCACTTGGTATGTAACATTTTTCTCCCCTTACAAGATCACCTGCACACATGCATGGGGGTTTTGTTGTTTTTTTGCTTAAAAAATGGAATTCCATATATTCCTCAGCATCTTGCTTTTCTCAACTAGATATGATGGCAATGTTGCCACACTACTTATTATTTATTCCCATATTCTTTTTTAAAACTTTGATATCTAATTCACATATATCATACAATTTGCCCATTTAAAGTATACATCTCAATGGTTTATAATATATTCACAGACATGTAGAACTATCATCAGTTTATTTTAGAACATTTTCACCATCTCAAAAAGAAATGCCCTACCCTTTAGCTATTAACTTCCCTGACACACCCTGGCTTCAGTCAAATTACTACTAACCCCCCTCCTAGCTCTATAGATCATTCTGTCATTTTGTATAAACAGAATCAGTTAATATATGGTCTTTTGTGATTAGCTTCTTATATCTACCATAAGGTTTTCCTCCTTTCTTTCTCTTTTTTTGGTACTGGGGATTGAATCCAAGGGCCCTTAACCACTGACCATATCCCCAGCCCTTTTTATATTTTATTTAGAGACAGGGACTAACTGAGCTGTTTAGGGCCTCACTAAGTTGCTGAGGCTGGCTTTGAACTCAGTCCTCCTGCCTCAGCTTCCCCAGCAGCTGAGATTACAGGCATGCGCCACCATGTCCAGTTAGCATAATATCTTTAAGGCTCATCCATGTCACAGCGTGTATCAATATGTTATTTTTTTTTTATGGCTGAATATTTCATTGTATGGGCATACCACATTTTGTTTGTCCATCCATTGACAGACACTTGGTTTGTTTCCACCTTTTGCCTACAAGGAATAATGCTATTATAAACATTCAAGTGTAAGTTTTTGTGGAGAATGTTTTCACGTTTCATGTCTTGCGTATATACCTAGGAGAGGAATCATATGCAACTCTACATTTAATCATTTGAAGAAGCATCAGACCATATCCAAAGGAGGTACACCATTTTAAATTCTCATGAGTATATGAGGGTTCCAATTTCTCAACATCCTTGTCTTGTTATTACCTTACTTTTTCACTTGAGTCATCCTAGTACTATAAAATGGTATCCTCATA
Source organism: Marmota marmota marmota (assembly GCF_001458135.2). Classification (NCBI taxonomy): domain Eukaryota; kingdom Metazoa; phylum Chordata; class Mammalia; order Rodentia; family Sciuridae; genus Marmota; species Marmota marmota. Next base: position 14,504,208 of record NW_026000019.1, read on the forward strand.
ATATCAAGCCCGTGTATGTTGTACTTATCTCATAATGTCAAGCACATGTATGTTGGCTATTTGTAGAGTTCTCTGGAGAAATGTCTATTCAGATCCTCTGCCTGCTTTTAAATTGGATCGTCTTTTTATTACAGAGTTTCAAGAGTTTTCATATATCTTGAAAACAAGGTTCTTATTACAGACTTACCAATATTTCCCCCCACTGTTTGACCTACCTTATCACTTTTTTTTTCTTCCCAGTACTGGGGATTTAACCCGGTGCCACTAATATTAGCTACACCCTCAACACTTTTTATACTGAGATGGGATCTCACTGTCCATCTAGCAGTCCTCCTGCGTCAGCCTTCTAAGTCACTAGAATCACAGGCATGCATCACTGCATCCAGCTGTCATTCTGCTTTCTTGATGGCATCCTCTGAAGCTCAAAAGGTTTTAGTTTCAATGATGTTCAATTTATCTATTTTTTTGTTGTTATTCTTGCTGTAGGTGTCACTTGTTGTCAAGGTCATGAAGATAGACCAATTTTCTTTTAACATACATGTATTTTGATGCATGTACATACTGGTTTCTACTGGTCCTATTCCAGAAGTGAAACTACTGTATTATAGCGCATATACAGAGCATCAGCCGATGCTCCCGAAGAATCTTCTAGCCATTGTACCAATTTTCAAACCCACCAGCAATATGTGGGATGTTCCAATACTTTGTATTTCAGACATGTATGTAACAGTGTCACACTCAAACTCTGTCATATATTATTCTCTTCTCAAACCTCTATTACACACTCCCATTCTTCCTTACTCTGAGCTGATGATTCTGGTTATACACTGTGATAAATACAAACACCCGGATGAGAACTTCCTCAAGCTACCACATCATGTCCCTATCCATATATTCTGTCTTCTCTCCCACTTGTATAGTAACTCTCCTTACTCCTAGAAAAGCAAAAGATAACAATCTTTGCATCAGTGCACAGATCAAGAGTCAACAAATCACACCCCATGCTGCCTGTGGATGCTTTTATTCTACAATGGCAACTGAATGTTAAGAAACCAAGATTGTATTGCCCACAATGCCTAAAATACTTACCACTAACCTTTTAGAGAAAATTGTTTGCCGAAGGCCTACTAAGTTTCATGCAAAGAAATGAAGATTCCAACAAGACATGTAAAATATCAGGCATATCAGATAGATATACCCCTGACAGTGAAAAGAGCTTGAAGCTAGGTCACACATAAAGGATGAAGACTTTGGCATTAAGACTTTTCAACAACCACTTGAAGCTAAAAAACTATAGAGCAATTCCTCATATTTTAAGAAAAAAATTATTTTCACCTTGGAATTTTTTATCTAGTCCAAACAAATTATCAATGAAGCATCAAGATAGGAGGAAAAATATTTGCAGCAATACAAACACTTCCAAAAGTTCACCTTACCATACATTCTTTTCTTTAAAGTTACCAAAAGATACTCACCAAAACAAAGAAGTAAACTAAAAAAGAAGACAACACGGATACAGAAAGCCTGGGTTCCAACAAAAGAAAAAGTCAAAAAAGAATTCTCAGAAACATGATGAAGTCACAAGCTAAAGCTATACAGCCTACATTGAGCCCAAGAGAGAGATCAGAGCAAGAATATAGAGCTCAAGAAGTATTTTCCCAATTAAAAAAAAAATTGAATGATCAATTATCTAATGTGTTTGAAGATACTTGGGAGAGTGTATAATGGTATAACATTAGAGACAAACAGGAAACTAAGGGGAAAAAAGGAATTTTAACCCCAAGAAATATAATCACTGTACACTGCAAAGTTGAACTGTAAATTTAATTCCAAAGTCTTAATAATATAAACAATGAACTTTCATTTAACCAAAAGCATAATTATATTAGGAACATAAAGGGAAAGAAGTTCAATATGGCATAAGAATCCTAAAGCACAGATTCATCTTCCACAGTATGAATCCAATAGAGAACACAAAAAATTAAAAAACAAAACAGTAGAACCATGTATTCAAGACTGAAAATAAACCAAAAAAATCTAAGAAAAGAAAATAAATATCAGAAGAAACAGCTAAAAGTACTGAACATGTTTGCTCTGAGAGCAGGACCTGGGAGGAAAAGTTAGAAGTGAAACAGAGGACCAGGGTTTTCAATATAAGTCTTGTAAGTAAGACTTTCTTTTTAACTATACAGCTGTATTTATTACTTAAAGTATTAATAAAAAAAAGTTTTCCTATCGCTTATAACCAATAAATTCAGACATTCCCCAAGTATCTGAGCACTAGCTAAGTGTGTCAGGCAGGTACTATTGTAGGTGCTGGGAAAACAGCAGTGAACAAAACTAAGTCCTCATCCTCAGAAAGCTTACATTCAGACAGGGAGGGCAGATAACAGTACATCAGACAAATCAATACCACAGAGGAACAAAAGGCAAGGTATGGGCACAGTGTGATGTGGATGCCATTTAGTAAGGTGTTCAGGAAGGGTCTTTCAAGAACAAAAGGAGAGCAAACTATGAAACAGAGAAGAAAAATCTGTTCTGAGAAACAAAAGGTATCTACTAAATTCAAGTTAAAGGCTTCATTTCAAGCCTGTCTCAGTTCAAAGCAATGTGTCACTCAATAGTCAGTACCAGAAGTTTTCTGCAGTGGCATATGTAAGTTGTCAAATCTCCTCAAACTCACTCGTAAGAACACTGCTGTATTACAAAATACAGACATGTATATCAGTCCATATTCTTCTGATAAATCTAATTAGCCATACATTTTAGATACCAGTGTTATATTCCTATTATATAAGTTTTCCTAAATCAAAAGCTGAAGGCATTAACCAAGAAATATTCCATTATAAATTTAGTGCACTCCTGCATTCCCAGCCACACAGAAGGTGGAAGTAGGAGGTTCTAGAGTACTAAGCCAATCTCAGCAACTGAGGGAGACCCTGTCTCAAAAAAGGGCAGTAAAACTCCCCTGGGTTCAAATTCCCAGTATCGTGGTGGGGGGCTATTCCATTATAAAGCATTAAAAAAGGGGAAAGACTAATTCCAAGACACTAAAATTTATCACAGCCAGTCTTCATTCACTCCCTTGAGAAACCAATGGGAATGCAAAGCACATTAGAGAAATCATTTATAGGGTAATGCAATACATTAGTTTTTCTTTCTAAAGACTTCATTCAAGCCATCTAATTATACTCTCACGGAAAACCAAATAACTTTAAAGAAGTAACCACTTTACTTCAAATACACAAAAACCTCATATTCAAAAAATCAGGTCCATTCTAATACATCTTATTCTCAAAAACTTGTACTATTAAAGATAAACCCAAACAACGTGTCTTCATTTTATATCTCTTTGATAGAAAACATGCTTGTTGTTGTTATTGTTGTTTTTCCAACACTGTGACTGAACCCAGGGGTGCTTTGTCACTGAGCTATAACCCCAGTTCTTTTAATTTTTGAGACAGGGTCTCACTAAGTTGCCCAGGCTGACCTCAAACTTGTGATCTTCCTGCCTCAGCCTCCTGAGTCACTGGGATTACAGATAAGTGCCACTATGCCCAGTTAAAATAAACAGGTTTAAATTAAACCTACAAAAGAAAATAAGCTTATTAAATTCTAATTAGCAGTTGGATTTAAGGTTTAAAAGTATCTTAGAAATGTCTGGAAATGCAAACCAATAGCGTAGTAGATGCTGAGTTGTAGCATCAGGTGTTCATGTTCTCCCCATCAAACTCTACACACTCCTGAGGGGGACTATTACATTCTAGTAGAAGCTATAATTCCAGTTTGGGTTCACTGCTTGCTTGCTGGTGGTTTGCTTACATCTCCAAACTTTAGTGTCCTGACCTAAATTAACAAGATAATAATACCTACCAAGTATCAATGTTAACACTGCAAATAAGGAGTAATAAAATATCTAGGTATAAATAATATATGAAAAGAGTTTTCAAAGTTGTAAAGAACTATACCAATATCTGTCATATTTTCACTACGATGAAAACTAAACACTCCAAGTAAAAATTTTCTTCATTTTGCCAGTGAGGGTTATGTGATTCTGTGGAAGAACAGGGCACTGGTTCACTAAAAACAAAAGGTGATTTTTTTAAAAAACACACTGTGAAAAAAAAATTAGACACCCTTGTAAACCAGTAAATTCTAAGAGTATTTTCAACAAACATTTAACTATATAAACCAAAAGAATAGGATTGTTTAGCCACACATAAACCATGCATCTGACTTGAGGTAGAATGTTTATCCTTGATATATTTGGAAACCAGACACCTAATGTGTATAAACATAAGCAGTTTTTAAAACAGTTGTATTAATGCTTTTGTTCACAAAGTAATAACTCTCTCTAAGAAGAAAAACATGAACAATATTCAAGTAGTTTTCACTTCTGAAGCTTTTAACCTAACAGATTTGCCCACTTACCATTTAGGCTCCTTCAGGGCACAGACCTGTCTTTTTCCCTGATGTATCCCCAACATCTGGAGGAATAATTGGGACCAAGTAGGTACCACATGAGCTAGACCCCTAGAGGCCAAAACTAAGTGTTTCAAATTGCAACAGAATTAATTTCATCTATATATCATTCACTACACCCTATAATGTAATGTTATGACATAAAAAACTGAAAAAGATGTACTAGGTATTTAAATACACACAAATATTACTCATAAGTGCATCTAATTTACAAAGCCAGTTTTTTCATATTCTGTCTCAGAGAATTTTTGAATATTCTTTATATTAGAAATAAATGTCAGAAAGGCATATGACAATCTAGATATATAAGCATTACCTTTAAATTTCTGTTGTAGTCTGGAATAATTAGGCAAAGTTAGTAATATTTCCAGAGTTCCACCCAGAGAATGTGAAGTCATATTCCTTAATTCAATGAAAGGTGGAATATAATGGGAAAAAGACAGATCTTACCATTTTGAATTAAATTTAAAAGAATTACATTTAAATTATTTATTCAACATGGCATCGAAGGAAAGACCTTACATTTGATCTATAGATCTATCTGGCTAGGGCATTTTCCAAATATTGGACGCCACACAATCAACTTCACGTCTACAAAGTAGAGGTTATTTTTATTAAAATAATACTTTGAATATAAGTTCCTTCATAATTCTCATGACTAAGATATTCAGCAGTAATACTAATACACTTATTATATTTGATTCTACCGCTGGTATAAGCATATTATCTGGGTGGAACACGATTATGGCTTGAGGATATGTTCGGTGTCACGCTGCAATACCCTGCAAGCACGGATTGAAAAGTTTCCCAAAATCCTAATGGTCATCTTCAAAGAGACCTGACCACGAGTCGATCTGATGGTAAATATTAACAAAGCACCAAAGTCAACTAATAAACACTGGCACGAAAACAAAGCTCTCTATAGCAACTACAGAGTTTGGGGGGGGGGGGGC
>NW_026000019.1:14509659-14518897 GCF_001458135.2 Marmota marmota marmota
GACCGGCGGGGTCTTCGCGCGCCGCCCGCCCGCGGCTCTTGGGCCCGGCGGAACCCAACTGCCGCTGGGCACCGGTGTCCGCAGCGCGCACCACCCTCCCCCGCACTCCCGCCGCGCGCCTCTGCGGGGAGGGGCTCGCCCCGGTGAACGCGGCAGCTCATGGCTGAGAGACGCACAGGTGGGGCCCCGCCACCGCGCCGGCACCCCGCCCGCGCGGCCCTCGGCGGAGTCGGCGGTGGCGCTGGGGCTGGGCGCCTGCACCTCTCCTGCAAGACCCGAGAACAAAGTCTGGCCCCAAGACTTGAAGCAAACGCTCGGCCCAGATCAAAGCTCCAGCACGCGCCCGCGGTGCCTTTAGAAGTCGCGGCGGACAAGGAGGGGGCTCCTGAGGGAAGAGTCGCCCCACTACCGTGGGGCCGTGAATTAGGGTGTTGGTACTCCGCCGCGTTGACCTTCGGGAAGGCTCGGAGTGGGCCTTTGCAGGTGTTGTGCAGGGTGTTCCTCCTCGCTTAAGGACCAGTATCAGATGGGGCATCCCCACCCCTGCCCCGGGCTCAGATTGATGGATCCCAGGCGAACCGTGTTTTCACGCACACGATTCTAAAATGTTAACTATTTCCCATGAATGAAGAAAAGGAGTGATTCCTTATCTCGGTGGAAGGGTGGTGTTTCAGTGGGCGCACTTTCGTATGGGTGGCCTACTTACAATTAGCACCATTTGAGGCAGTGTGACTTTTAGTGGAAGGTTGTCAATGAGCCACCCCTGCATATGCTGTCCTTAGCGCTTGTGCAAAGCAATGATTATTTGATGTTCTGCGGCCCTTTCTTGTAGGCAACGTGCAGTAGAATGTGGAAAGAATACTGTGTAGCAGCACTGAGTATAAAACATGAAAGGACCAGAATTGTTCCTGCTTGGTTTCTTTAATAACCAATAAACAGATCTGATGACTGTTGTGCGTTGGAGAATGCTAACTAATTTCTCCTTGGACTACCTTCTAGAATACCCTTGAACTACGTTCTCTCAAATAGGGTTACTTCTTTAAAGGGCCGCCACCTAAAGGTACATTAGAACAAAAACAAAACAAGAAACAAAGTTCATAGTGTTTCATATTTATTCCATTTCAAAGAAAGTCTTGAATCATGATAAAAAAAAAAATCACTGAGAGAAGTAGAGAAAACAAATGGTCCCAAAACATTCCAGAGGAAGGAAAAACTATTGGTTAAAAAGGGTGGAAATGCTTTATGAATACAGGAAGCTTTCCCATACATGCTAATTGCTTCAAGTCCCAAAGAAACAACAGGCAAACTGAATTAGCACTTGGAGGAAAAGTCCCTTCCAGCTATAATAGAGCTGGGTAAATGTTTAGTCTTTTTTCGGAGTTAGTAAGAGATTAAGGAAAAGGTGGTTGGCTGTGTGCCAACAATAATACAACAATTTTATATATATATATACACACACACACACACACACACACACACATACACATATATACATACATATGTATGCCATTAACACAAATAATTAACTGCTCTCAAGAAATAAGAAAACCGAGGAACAGGGGATTCTATTTTGTGCAACTGTCTTGCAATTACTTTAAACTTGAATTAGAGCCTCATAAAAACAAATGAGCCTGTGTCCTACATCTGCCAATAATTTTCACAGTTTATTGTAAAAGCAGTGAATTTTTCATTTGGACTTTGATGAGAAAAAGCCATCTGACTCATGAGGTAGTAGGCCTTGGATACACTAAATTCTCATGTCTACGAAATTTCTGAATTCACAATAAGAACCTCAAAATCTGTTTCTTATGTTGATAACCTATAAAATCATACTTAATTTATTAAGTTTGAGTTGTCTTAAGTATTTGTATATAAAAATACATAAAAGTTCATTTTCAATGTTATTGTTTGGTTGGTTGCTATTTTTGTTTGGTTTTGGATATTTTTGTTATGGTTTGGAAATCATTTTACAAAGTCAGTGACCCTTCCCATTCTTTGATATGTAAATGAAGCAATGACTTTTTACACCAGCACCAAACTTTATGTATCAGAGCACTAAAGCTGCTTTATGGATTCCATTTGCTTTTACCAAAAGACAAGAAATATGCAAAGTCTTAGTAGAACAAAAAGTGCTAATGTATAAAATAGAAATGCCATTATATAAAATCGAAATCAATAAGAATTCAGTATGCTTAAAAGTCATTTCAGAGGAATCACCATTATGTAATGTTTTATTACTGTCCATCAAAATTATTTCCCAGGTGTAAGCCAAGGAACTAATGTAGATACAGAACAAGCAGTTCAAAGACAAGAGACCACCACTGCAAAAAAAGAAATCAACAAACAACTCATTGTAGCTGTCAAACTGGCATTGTAAGAAAGATTATTTCCATAAGACTGAATTATATTACAACAAACAATTTCAGTAAGGTTATTTCTCTAACCTTCAATCTTTTTTCATATATATATATATATGTATGGTAGCTAGACAGTTTGAAGACATTTGTTGGTTGTGTTTTAAATGTTCTCATTTAAGGCAAAGCAGCACACCCCAAATTTACTTACTTTTAAAGGATGCGTAGGAAAAAAAAAAAGGATGCATAGGAACTGACAAACAAACAAGAGGAGTCTGCCATGATTCCCAATTATACAATTTACACTTGGGTTTACAATAAAGCTGCTTCTCACAGGGGCAACTCTATGCAGGGTGTGGATCAGCAGGGAATTATTTACTTAATGGTGATTAATGTTTCCCTGAAACAACTGGTGAGGAAGCCAGTTAGTGTATAAATAAATGTTTGCACAGACTCATTCTTTTCAATATTAACTTTAAAGACAGTTTTAGAGCCAGTTGTGGTGGCACACACCTGTATCTAAGCTACTTGGGAGGCTGAGGCAGGAGGATTGCAAGTTCAAAGCCAGTCTGGTCAACTTAGTGAGATCCTGTCTCAAAATAAAAAGAGTTGGGGATATCTCTTATTGATAGAGCCTCTCTGGGTTCTAACCCCATATTGCAAAAAATTAAAATGAAAAATAAAAAACATTTCAGCAATGCCTCATCTTACAGGATTAGAAAAGGGGCTGTTGGAGGTTGAATATGATTAAATATTTAGGTAAATCAGGTTTTCATCTTGAAGCACTAGAAAATGTTTAAACCACTTTTATTGATTTTTTCCCACCAACATCTCACCAACTTTTCTTAAACTACTAAAACAATATAACTGAACCTATTCCTCATAACCCAGAGGTATCTTGAAAAAAAAAATGGAAATTGACAGAATGATGTCCTCCAGGATTTAGGAGTACTTAGTACTCATCACCGCTCAGTAAGTAGTCCTAGCCCTGTGTGTTCCTGCAGTCCCTTGAGTCTCATCAATCTGGGGCTCACAACTAATCTTTCTGCTCTTCCTTCTTGTTCCTGCTACAAGACTGCCCTCTACACACACATTCACACACACTTGCACCCTTGAGTTGTCTCGTGTAGAAAGGTGTAGAAATACAAATAATATTTTAAATACAAACAAAAGAAAGAAATGCTAAAATAACACCAATATTAGGGAGGCATTTATACTTAATATAAAGACTTCGCCTACTTTCATGTTTTTCTCTAAATTGGGATAATTGCATTTACCAGACTTTTTTTCCAAATAAGTGAATTAATTCATAAAAATTATAGGCAATTATTTTTCTTTCTTTTCTTTTTTTTTTTGGGGGGGGGTGCTGGGGATTGAACCCAGGGATCCTTTACAATTGAGCTACATCCCAGTCCTTTTTCTTTTGAGACAGGATCTCACTAAGTTGCTGAAGCTGTCCTCAAACTTGTGATCCTCCTGCCTCAGCCTCCTGAGTTGCTGGGATTACAGGAATCAGACTTTTCATTCTTAACAGAGGGAAATAATTTTGGTTAATAATCTTTATCACAGTTTTTAATATAGCCTACATATAAAAATAGGTCAAATATTTTTAAGAAGAAAGTTTTAGTATCAATAATGAAACAGATAAATGGAGAAAAAGGAAATATTCTTGCTGTGGTAGGATGTTGAGAAACTACTGGAGTTGGAAAAATCATCATTTTGCAACCATAATGGCAGAGAATAGGTAAGGCAGGACCCATGATTGGATCAAAATGTAGGAATAAATTTAGATGAGGAACAAGATATTTGTATGATTTTAGAGGGTTTTCTTACATATTTCTTATTAGTTGCAAGGAAAGATTGATTATACATTGGAGAATTTGACAAAACCCTGACCTGGTAATCAAAGTCAACATCACAAATGAGGGACAGATTGACAATATTTACCTCCAGATGTGACTCCCTAAGATAGCATCTAAACGAGGAAATGAAGAATGTGAAGAGGAAATATTGGATCAATCCAAATGAGAAATATTTCATTTTGTTTTATTTAAAAGGGTACTGTATTCTTCAAAGATAAAAATGTCATAAAACACAAAGGCTATAAAAAAAATATTCCAGCTGAAGAGCCATGATAACTTAATGTAAAATGAGATACTAGACCGGATCTTTTCGAGGAGGAAAAAATGTTATTAAGGACATTATTGGGTTAATAGGAAAACTAATGGCAGATGGATTAAAGTATTGCATCAATGCTAAAGTCACTGAAATTGGTAATTACTGCAGTTATGTCCCTCTTCTTAGAAAATATATACTGAGGTATTTAGAAGCAAAGGGCCAGAGTGTATATATGGCTCAGGAAAAAAAATACACATGTATAATACATGTCCCTATATTTATTATGTGTGTAGAATATATACACACACACACATATATATATATATATATATATATGCACATATATATCAAGAGAGAAAACTAAAATGATAAAATATTAACAATATTTATCCTTGCAATCTTTCTATGAATTTGAAATTATTTCCAAATAAAAAGTTTTAGTTTTTTTTTTTAATTTTGGAATTTTATCTGGGCACAGTGATACCTGTATTCCCAACAACTCGGGAGACTGAGGCAGGAGGATCACCAATTCAAAGCCAGTCTTAGCAAGGGGCTAATCAACTTAGCAAGACACTGTCTCAAAGTGAAATATAAAAAGGACTGGGGAGGGCTGGGTTTGTAGCTCAGTGATAGAGTACTTACCTAGCACATGTGAGGCACTGGGTTCAATTTTCAGCACCACATAAAAATAAATAAATAAAGGTATTGTGTCCATCTACAACTAGGAAAAAAATAAAAATAAGGACTGGAGAAGTGTCTCAGTGTTTAATTGTCCCTGGGTTCAATCCCTGGTACCATAAAATAAGGGCTAGGGCTGTAGCTCAGTAATAGAGTGCTTGTCCAGCATGCGCAGGCCCTGGGTTCAATCCCCAGTAATGTGGAGGGGAAAAAAAAGGTTAGAATTTTAAAGAATCAGGCAAAGTAAGCAATCCATAGGCTATAACATCATAATTATTTTATTTTTCATTTGTTTATTTTTGGTGGTGATGGAGATCAAACCTTGGTATGCTTTGTGCATGCTAAGCATGCACTACTGGAATTATAGTTCCAGCCCCCATCATGATTTTTCTTAATGACCATCTATGGTAAAATCCCATATGCTTTCTGAAATTGTCAATTACTTTCATGGAACAGTCTCATCTCTTAGGTTAAATTGATAGAAACAAGGAATTTTATACTTGAAGAATCATTCAACTTTTCATCTTATATATAAGGAAACTGAGGCTTAGAGATTCAAGAGATTTACCCCAAGTCCCTACACTAGTTACCATGAAGAGGCAATCTCTATAACTGCTTAGCTATTACTGCTCAGTTTCTATCACTTTCTCCTTCTTCTCCCTAACTCTGGATTTCCTAAGGGCTTTATATTCTACTCTTTCTAGGATTTACAGGGAACTTATATGCACTTATGCTTTCAACTATCACTGCTCCACTGCTATTTCTTACCCAGGCTTCTGTACCACTTCTCTGATTGCTTCTGTGATGCTTAATCAGGACTTTCCATCATCACTTAGACTTTTGTGAGCTCAAAACCAAAGTAATGGTAGAAGAAAAAACTTTAAATGCCTAAAAAAACCTATGAAAATATATTCATCCCTACTGGTAATTAAGGAAAAGCACATTAAGTCAGGTACAGTGGTGCACACATGTAATCTCAGCAACTAGAAAGGCTGAGGCAAGAGGATCACAAGTTCAAGGCCACTCCAGGCAATTTAGATCCTGTCTCCAACATAAAAAAATACAAAGGCCTGGGATTTATCTCAGTGGTAGAGTGCCTATAGGCTCAATCCACAGTATTGCAAACAAAAAGGAAAAAATTAACACAAGGTACGTTTTGTCTAATAGATTTCTCAGTAAAATTTGTAATATTCTACTTTAGCAAGGATGTGGGCTACACACTCATATTCCACAAGTATAACTGAGCATTACTTTTTGATGAACAATTTACCTAAGCCAAGGAAGAATTTAAATGTGCATAGCCTTTGACTCAGCAATTTCACACATGGATTTTTGCCCTATCACATCATTACTGTGATAATATTCAAAGAAATATATGACTTCTCACTAAGCATGGTAATAGCAAATTTTGGAATATTATTTGTTCATCAATGGGGGAATGAATTAATACAATTAAAATAAATTCTTACTATGAAAAGATACCTCTAAGTGAAAGATACTAATATGGATAAAAGAAGGAGAAGAGAACCATGTATACTAGCATTCTATTTCCTTTTCTTTTAAAGTTGATAGGAACAGAGAAATCAGCCTACAAAGCTATGCAGCAAATGATCACAGTGGTTATTCAAAGAGAATGGAAATGGAATTAGGGGGTGGAATATAGGACTGTAATTTTTCTATTTTGTATATTCCCATTGTTTGTTTGTTTTTACCTAGAAATATGTCCATGTCTTATGAAAAAAAAAACAAGCTGGGTGCAGTGGCACATGCCTGTAATCCCAGCAATTTAGGAGGCTGAGGCAGGAGGATGGCAAGTTCAAGACCCGCCCCAGCAACTTAGTGAGAACATATATCAAAATAAAAAGTATAAAGGATTAGGGATGCAGTTCAGTGGCAGAGCACCCCTGGGATCAATCCCCAGTACCTAAGGTGGTGGAGGCATTGCTTTCTGTTCAACCTGAAAACTTCTATCTCCTGACTTGGCACCCTTCCAGCATCACTGTTCCCATGATTTCCCCTCTCTCCCGAACTTTAGAAACACCTTTCTCTCTCTCTCTCCATTTAGGCCTGAGTCTTGTAAATTCTTAAAATTCTATTTTTTATTTTTATTTTGCAATTAGCCTGAATTACACATGCAGAAAGTTATTCCTAATTGATTTCTTGGATGAAGTACTTTCCACTCCTTCTGCACCACTAAATGTCACTGTGCCACATATCTTCTCCATCCCCCTCATCTCCCAATTCAAAAACCCCCAGTTGTTCCTTATGCTTTACTAACGTGGCAGCAAGACAGCCATAACCTTACCCTACCCTGCCAGTTTCCCTTGTCACCCTTTACACACTAGCCAAACCATTCTTTGACTTACTTATTCAATAAATAAACACTTATTCCTCCTTACCGAATATGCACCTGCTCTTATTGTTTCATTTCAGTACATTTTTGTTCCACCCCTCTCTCCATTTCTCCAGAGTCTGGCTTAAGGTCCGTCTCTGCTCCTTCTCTGAGGATATGCCACCGGCACATCCATTTCACACTGACATCTCCTTTCTTTAAACCCTGTTTAGATTATAATTTGAGATCCTCTCACTTTTGCAATTTATTATACAATGTCTTATCGTTTTATCAATGTGTGCATTTCTTAAATGCCCAAATAGATTGTAAGACAATCCCTGTCTTGCTCTTTGGATTCACTTTTATTAAGTGTTTACAGTAGACAGACATTACAGTAAATGCCTTCCCAATGCTACCTCATTCAGTTCTCACAATAACCTGGAAGTTAGCTATCTTTACCACATTTTGATAATGATCATGCTACCAGGAAATGGCAAAGTTGGGAATCAAATTCCAGGCAGTCTCCATGCTATACCATCTACCTATAAAAGTATTGCTTATATGTTCTTATAAATTAATAGCTCAATATCACATATGTCAATGGTCCCTGGAAAATACTTATTGAATACAATACGCTAACAATGATCAGTCCAACATATGATACCTGATGTATGTTTAACTTGAAAATAGTAATTTTTTATAATTTGTTTCTGTTATGGAAGCTTGTTTAAGAGTCTCAAAGAGTAAAACTGCTTTCAAAACCTAAATACTTTTAGAATAATGGAAAAAGTTAAATTGGGAAAAAAAAGTTAAATTAGGTTCAGTTTCTTATTTTGTCCATCCAATTGTTTAAAAAAATATATTGTAGGAGATAATTTTCTACCAACATCACACAGTAATAAAGTTGGTTATCACATTACAGATGGGAAAGGCTTGCTGTACAACCACTAAGCCCATCCCTGGAGAGATGCAATTCTATCTGTGGTTTCACATTCCAGAAAGAAATATTCTTAATCCTTCTGGAAATTAGTAATGTAAGCATTTTAAAGTACTTCTGTTCGATTAGCCAATACATTTCATGTAATTTTTACTGTATTGAGACTTCACTTAGCAAGACCTTCTTAATTATGATACAATTCTGCATCTACAGATTTGATGCTCATTGTTGAGTACTGGCTATTATATTTGCCATTAAAAGCAAGACATAGTAGTTACTACTTAAGAGTATTCCACTTAGGAAAACATAAGTGGTAGTAAAATTAGTTATAAATTGACTTTCAAACTGTGATTCCAGTTAGAAAATGACTTCAAAAATAAAAAAGCCTGCTATGATAATCACTTATCAAAAGATTGTTGTGAATTTACTATATGTTCAGCATACACACTGTACCTTAAAACCACTTTAAAACTAATAGGTTCTGGGTCTGAGTTACACTAAACATAAATACCTGCAGAGATTTATGTTTTAGCACTTTTCTTTTCTATCAAAGTTATTAAATTTGAAATACATCCGCAAGAGAAGAACTTCTAACAGATTAAAAACAAACTTATAAACTATTTTCTATAATTGGCAAATTGAATATACATATTTATCTGTACTACCTCCCAAACTTCCCTAAAATTATAATAAAGAACAAAAAGAATGGGAGAGATGATAAGATGTTTTGGGAAGATGAGGAAAAAGGGAATAAATAGTAATTGATTTAGCTAGCAAAAACAACAACAACAAAAAAAAAAAAAAAAAAAAAAAAAAAAC
>NW_026000019.1:14518922-14657931 GCF_001458135.2 Marmota marmota marmota
AAAAAAAAAAAAAAAAAAAAAAAAAAAAAAAAAAACCTGTCTTTAGAGACAGAAGACAAAAAGAAGCCAGCTGATGTGCACAGAACTCTGGAAAGTTCAGGAATTGGCAGCACCAAGTAGTGAGGAAATGGGGATAAGAAATGCCTCCAAAAATGATTGGATAGAAGTCTACAGAAGAAGAGTGAACAACTTGACCTGGCCTCTGTCCTACCTCAGCTACCACCTGCTCCCTCCCCAAGGTGGGAAAGGACTCCTGGTCTATGGAGAATTAAACCAGAGATGGAAAGAAGGAAAACCCAACTTTTAAAAACTATTAGTTATGGAACACCAAGCATTTGGGACAAATCTTTCACATTCTAGGCAAAGCTTTCTCCCTCTACCTCTCATTCACCTCCTCTTCCTACACATACAAATGCAGGAACAGGAAAAATTTTTTAAAGTTTACCATCTTTAGAAAGACAATATTTCATTCATTAAATAAGACTAAAATGCTATGAAAATGTTACAAAAAACAGAAGAAAGATTCTTATAAATTAAAAATATAATAGCCAACATCCAGATAGATGTCAACAGGGGATTGGAAAATAAAAGTTGAAAATATTTCTCAGAAAGTAAAAGACTCAGGACCTAACCATACCATAATTCTGAACAGAGCTAAAAATGTGGAAAACCAAGAGCTGTTATAAAACTGTTGATTGGAAAGACAAATTTCTACTAAAAGAAGTTTGATAATTTCTTTCAAAATAAAACATGTTTAAAATTCCTTTTCTAGGAATTTTGTCTTACAGATAAACTCACTTGTATATAAAAAGAAGTATATGCAAGGATAGGAGCTGGGGATATGGCTCAATGGTAGAGTACTTGCCTAGCAGGGGTCAGGCCCTGGGTTCCATTCCCAGCAATGAGAAGAAGGATACACAAGAACAGTAACAGCAGAAGACTAGAAATATACTAATGTCATCTATACAGGACTGGTCAAAAAAGTATATTACATCCACACAATGAAATGCCATGTAGCCATTAAGGGAATGAGGTTGCTCTAGATGTACTCCTACGGAATGATTTCTAAAGTACACTGGAAAAAGCAAGATGTGAAAACATGTGCTTATATTCAGAGAGCACATTGCCTAGAATGTTAGAGATTTGCCCCAAATGCTTGGTGTTCCTTAATTGATAGTTTACACTTAAAAGTTCAGGTATCTCTTTTTTCTTTCTCTGGTTTAATTCTCCATAGACCAGGAATCCTTTCCCACTTGGGGAGGGAGCAGATGGTAGCTGAGGTAGGACAAAGGCCAGAATTAATAATGGCAATTACTTCTAATATGGGGAACTAGTGGCTGGGGTATATGTAGGAGACTAAAATTTCACTGTGTGTCTTTGTATCTTTAAGATATCTAGTTTTAAAATTTTATTTTTATTTTTTGTAGTGCTGGGAATTGAGCCTAGGGGTGCTTTACTACTTAAGCCCTTTTTATTTTTATTTTGAGACAGGGTCTCGCTAAATTGCCCAGACTGACCTTGAACTTGCAATGCTCCTGCCTCAGCCTCCCCAGTTGCTGGGATTACAGGCATGTGCCACCACACCCAACTGATAAACATTTTTTTAATCTATTGAATTAAGGCCTCCATTTATCTTTATTAAAAATATCTAAATTTCCAATCAAAATTAAGTTTGTAATTCTTCTCTGAATCATTTCTAAATTTATTAGGATTTTTTTGCATACACTATTTTGTTGTTGAAATGCCCCAAATCAGACCCTGTATTGTAATAAACAATGCTCTTGCACTGAATTTGGCATTTTATCATAATCAACAAAAAAAGATTGTCTTCTTTTTTAGTTTTCAATTATAAGGGTCGTATAGATAGCTTATGACCACATATTCTATCTTAGTTACTGTGCACATACCTCTTTACCCCTCTTCTGCCACACCAGCAGGCCCTGCTAAAATGTCTGTGAACAAGTAAACTCTCCTCTCCAGTCCCCAGGATGATGCCCTAGGCCACTCTCAACCTTTGTCTTTTCCCAGTAATGTAGAATAGATCAGGATCACAAGGAATAGTCAATTAGCCTTGGGAACCAAACCTTCCAATGTATGAGCAGAAAAGAAGAAAAGAGTAGGGAAAGGAAGTCAGACTCCAGAGAGCAACACAAGACTGAGTGGGGACAGAAGTCACATGAGAGACAATCCCTGGCTTCCTGTTCTTGGTGCCTAGGGTCTGCCTGGTTGTCTGCCTTGCCTGTTTGGCTAATGTAAACAGGTCTCCATCCCTTGCTCCAAACCGTTTCCTAGCTAGAACAGCAACCATCATACATACACTATTTTCATGCTTTTTATTAACAACTGATCCTTTATTTATTAATGCTTCCATTATTTATCCTCGTAAAAATAATATTATGGTGGCAGCATGCTGATCTGGGAGTTAGTCATCGTTTTCAGTAAACCACCATAAACCACTCAGCTTTCCTTTCTGTGTCCAGTTTCTTTTACTTTAAAATTAGAATAATATTTGCCTTTTCTTCCTCTTATCTTTATTCTGAGGATTAAATAATATTACAAAAGCAAAAATAATTTTCAAATGTTGAATATCATAATAAGTAGTAGTATTTGTTATGTGTCATAATTTATGAGCACTTTCCTGAATCTCTGAAGTTAATTTGAATGTTTGGTGCAAACTTGAAGTTGTAAGATCTATGCAGTCTTAGTGTCCCCATTTTCTTCCCTTTATTTCCAAATTGCTGCCCCACACCATTAAATCACTGATTAGGTCGGGCCATATTTGCCTCGTCCCAATGTTGGCCCTCAACACTGTCTTTCAGATGACTTCCAATTCTCTACTTCGACAACCCCTGGCTACTCCTTCCCTGCCCATGGCCAGGTCAGTCTCCCGGAGAAAATTCAGATAAACTTATCTGGGCAGCATTTAAACAACAGCCCCATTCTTTTCAGAATTTTTCATTTGACAAACCCTCGTTAGGCTCCAAATCACATTGTAGAATCTCACTCTCTTGTCACATCTCTGCAATATCATGGGGAGACAGTCAACTGTCAGGGTCAGAAAAAAAGAGGTCATCTATCAACACCTACCCTGAGTCAAGAAGGGCAAAGCTCCAGCCCATCCTTCTTACAAACATGAGGTCTTTCCTGGCTTCTTTTCCTTTGTGATTTATTTCCATTTGACTTACCTGAATACAACTATTTTCTACCAGGCGGGGCACTAGTTTGATTTTCTCAGGTTTCATACAACCTTGTAAGGACAGCCAAATGGATGCCTGACTACAAATGAGTTAGGTTTCAAATGAGATATGAATCTATTCAATTAACCAAATAAAATTTGTTATATAATCAGCAAATAGAAATCCAAGTTTACAAAAAACTAAGTAAAAAAAAATCTCAGCCTGAAAACAGTATTCAAGATCTAGGACAAAATATGGAGACAAAAAGGAAGAGGGGCTGGGGTTGTGGTTCAGTGGCAGAGCACTTGCATAGCATGTGTGAGGCACTGGGTTCAATCCTCAGCACCGCATAAATATAAATAAATAAAATGAGATATTGTTTCCATCTATAACGAAAAAAAATATTTTAAAAAGTCAGGAAGGGGCTGGGGATATAGCTCAGTCAGTAG
Source organism: Marmota marmota marmota (assembly GCF_001458135.2). Classification (NCBI taxonomy): domain Eukaryota; kingdom Metazoa; phylum Chordata; class Mammalia; order Rodentia; family Sciuridae; genus Marmota; species Marmota marmota. The sequence continues at coordinate 14,522,548 of NW_026000019.1, forward strand.
AATGTTTGCCTCACATGCACAAGGTCTTGGATTCAATCCCCAGCACCATTAAAAAAAAAAAAAAAGGCTAGGGATGTGGCTCATTGGTTAAGTGCCCCTGGGTTAATCCCCAGTACCAATAATAATAATAATAATAATAATTATTATTATTATTCAACTTCTAGGATACTATTTGTTTTCTATAGAAAGCTTCCAGTATCCAGTGTATCCCTTTCTATAGTAGAATTTGGAACACACTAATAAGAAATTAAATTTCCTCCTTGAATGTCATCAGGAAAAAACTAAAAGCACAACCTACATAAAATGAGCTACCCACTTGGAAATTATATGCAAATTTTTTTTCATTAAATGAAAAAAATGTGTCATAACAGAAAAAAAAGTATAAAAAGAGGTGTAGAGAAAAGTAATTATCCAGACACAAAAATGGTCATGTAGTTAAAATGAATGTTCTTAGAGTAGAAAATGTCCATATACCTGACTCACACCAATCAAACTCTTGGTATATAATTTATTCCACAAATGACTCTTTCTACCAAGAATTGTGGAGGGCGGAGATAGAGAGAGGGGAATCAGGGGTTGTGGAGATGGTCAGTCCTATTGTTTAGTTAGAAATCTAATAAATTCTCATTCTGATTCATCTCTTGCTCATTAAATGGAGGTCTCATCAGCCTCTGAGAAGCCTGGTTAAATTTCCCAAAGCCAAGGGAGAACTAATTCCAACACCTATCTTACCCCAGAGGCCCCTCCAAAAAGAACTGCATTCTCCTCATGTCCAAGCTTACATTAGACACCTGGGTTCCTTGGTGTGCCAAAGACTAACCCACTTCTTTACGTGCTTAGTAGAATTTCTGGATGCCCCTGGTGTTGCTCTTCCATGTTAAGTTCTACCTCGCCTTTTGATTCTACATAATTTCTTATAACAGATCATAAGCTCCTTGAGGATAAGGGCGCCTTCAGATTTAGTCCTTCAATACCACGATCCCAGTGTCTGGCACAGAGAAGCCTTTCACTAAATGAATCAATGTGAGTAATAGTGATAATGGACCAGTCACTTTATCAAAGTCCTTGAATTAAAATTTCTGTAGTGGTAAACCACAATTTCAAAATCCAGGTCATAGCTAGCTTTCTGCACAAAGCTTTCTCTTTGATCTTTTATATCCTTAATTATTATCTTGTCAGTTTTTATTAGGGATACAGTATTGTATACCTTAATGGAAGGAGCTGCTATACCTCTTCCTGAGGCACATTATACATAGAAGCTTTCTTTTTCCAGTTACTTTCTACATTTCCTGAAAGTGGAGAACCATACCTTCAATGTCATCACATCATTCATACGCTGTATTTACCAAGTGCTTTTCCAGTGCCAGGTGCTTTTGTGTGTGTGTGTGTGGTGCTGGGGACTGAATCCAGGATCTTGTGCACTCTACCAACTGAGCTATATCCCCAACCCCTGTACCAGGTGCTTTTAAAACATTTGGTATGAATTTAATCATTTAACCCTAGCTAGCTCAAGGTCACACTACTACAAAGTGGCAGCACCAAGATTTAATCCATAGCAGTTTTGCTCCAGAGCCGGTGGTCTTAATCATTCTGTAGCCTCCCAGACAGAATGCATTAAAACATATCTGCTCTATTGCCTTATTGGCAGAAATCACTATAGTAGCTTCCTGAACAAGTAGTTTAATCTAAAACATTTATTAAAGGCATGGTTTTATTTTTATTTTAAAAAATATTTACTTTTTGGTTGTAGTTGGACATAATACTTTTATTTTACTTATTTATTTTTATGTGGTGCTGAGGATTGAACCCAGGGTCCCACACGTTCAGGGTGAGCACTCTACTGCTTAGCCACAACCCCAGCCCCTAAAGGCATGGTTTTAGATAAACAATAGTTTGTACTATAATATGGTAAAAGAGATTTTTCTGCCCCATTTGTTGTATTTTTAATATTTCTAAAACATTTCCCTTACTACTTTAATGTGATTCTATTTTTCATGGAAGTCTTAGACTACCACCAAGTTATCCATAAAACCACAACCTCTTTGCAGTTTGGGCATTTCTGACACTAGTGTATGTCTCAGAACATCAATCTCAAAGCCCCCTACTGCTACTGCCTCACTCAGGAAAGAATCAACTGACTTACCAGGGGGTGAGTCTCAGCCCTGCTTCTTACCAGCTATGGGACATTGGGCATGTGATTCACATAATTATTGCCCCAGTATAGAGGTATACTTAAAGGTTTGCCTGCTCACTGAACTTAACTGGCAATGTCTTCTTGTGCTGTTGTTAAAATTGATCAAATTGTAAACCTTGCTGATGCTTGTACCCCATTAATCAGGGACAATAGTTCCTGTATACAACCACATATCGTTGCCTTAACTCCCAGTCTCTCCAGAGAGTTTGTTATGAGGTGGCTGGTCATTTCCTTGGTTATTTCCTTGGCTTCCTTAACTAGATCCACAGCTCTCAAAAAGAAAAAAACAATGACAATATTGATCTTGGGATATTTCTTGCAAAGAAGAAGTAAAAATTCCCCCATCACACTCCTAATGCAAAGTTGTTTATACTGTGTCTCCTAGTTCCTGCATAACAGATAAGGCAGATTGTACAAATTAATCTTTGTCAATGAAGAATCACCATGATCCATGTTGCTGCAGTACCCAGAGGAAAAAGACAACAAGTGACTGATTCTTACTGATGCCTATTATAAAATTAGACAGTCTATTAGGAAGTAGAATGAAAGAATTTTGCATTTGGAGGATACCTGAGGGTCTCCCCATCTCCTCCTCTCTTCCACCTCCTCCTTCTGAATATTTGGATTCCTCTACACAGTCTGGCAAAATGTCATCCAGCCTCAGTGTCATCCCTGCCATGCAGCTCACGTGAAGAAAGACAAATCCCAATTCCTAATTCCTAGCTGGCCAGCACTGCTCACAAAGTCAGATTCTGTTGCCTTTTTTAAAGAAGTAAGTACTTCTATGGCATATAGAAGTATGGTGTGGTAGATTAAATGTATGCCACTATTCTGATTTATTGAAAGCCTTGGTTATGAAAGTAAAACTACTCAACTGGAAATGTGGCTCTACTTATAGCTGAGTCATTAGTCCAGAGAAGTTCACTCCTGCAAGCTCCAGCTTCTTGGATTGCAAAATGCTGACTCTCTTATCTGACCTGCCCAGGTGCAATCTTTCCCCTCAGCCAATAGGGAGGCCCTGGCTGATAAATGGATCCTGTTCCAAAAGACCACTGAAGCCTGTTAGTTGGAACTCAGAAAATATTTCCTGTTGAAATAACACTATAAATGATAGTTGGGATCTCAGGTTTGTCCACACAGCAATCTATTTCATTTATAATGTAGTAAACTGTGATTCTAGTCCAAGAGTATGAGGGAGGATGGATGCAAGTCAACACCAGACAAAGCCCTGAAATATGTGCTATTTACTTTGGCACTTTCCCAATTCCTGTCCGTTTCCTCTCTTCCTTCTTCCTAATGTCCTTTACTCCAGGGGCCCAAAAGCTCCAATTGTAGCATCCCAGTCACTCTGCAAAGTTCTAGGCTTTCTGTGTTCTATTTCCACTCACCCTTCTCCTACTTCTCTACCATCCCCCAACTCTATCCTCTCTAGCTGTCCCCCTACCCCCCACCTTGTCTTCCCATTAAGCTGCAGACAGTTTGACTCCAGAGCCCAGGCTCTTGGCTACCATGTCACATTGCCTACATTTAAGTGACATGTGGACCATGCTTTTAATATACTTCATTGCAATGTATTCACTTTCAAGGTTAATAGTTGCATCTATGAATAAATCAGTAAGGTATCTGTATTTATCAGAACTCCTTCAGTTGCAAGTATCATTAACCTAACTCAAATTATTTTTAATGCATACTTGTATCAGGGTGCAAGAATACAATGACAGACTTGAACTAAATCTAGGTACCCAAGCAATAGCATCAGGTCCCTCTTTCGATCACTTAGATCTTCTTTTTTCCTACAGATGAGAAGATAGCACCCCATATTCACATCCTTTCAGCCCATAAGTCCCAAAATGAGGGCAGACTTCCATCTCAGCTCTTGCTAAAGTCCTGGACTAGGATGACTTACTTTGATGGGCTCATTTTGCATTGTGTATTTACCCCTGAGCCAATCACTTTATCTGAGGAGTTGGGTTACCTGGCCTAGATATTTCCTTGTCACCATGGCTAGGGGGAGTAGGCGGCAGAGTACTATGATTGACAGCCCCACCAAACTCCCATAAAGAGGGAAGAGACAGTTCTCCAAATAAAGGGGGACTCTGGGCAATAAAAAACTATGTAGTCTCCTATAATACCTCTAGTTTGAAGATTAGAAAAATTAGAGACAAAAAAACTTACAGTGGATAACTCAAAAAATCAGAGCCAGCTTTAGTATGGATACTTTGTATAAGTAGTATTTATCTTCATAATTATGACAAATGATAAATCAAAAGTGAAAAATTCTTCCAATCATAGACATGTTGAAATGTTTATATTGGCATCTTATACAAAATAAAGATAACTGACTGACTTCCTTTATTTTTTTGTGATCTGAATGTTTTAATGTTATTTAAACCCAATTTAATGTCATTTAGGATTTAGAGCATGTAACTTTGAATTATAATTACATGATTAAAAATAAAATCATTGGATTTTAACAAGCAAATTTATTGTCTTGTGCTACACTTACTCTCACAAGCTGGAGCTAAACTGGAGTTTATCTTCAACTCATATAAGATAAAGTAGAAAAGTTGCCTAGCCATTATTACATTTTCAGGACAGAGTTGAACAAAAAACTAAAATCAAGAGATAACCTTTATTTGAAAATTGTTGAAATCTTTATAAGTCTTTGCTGTTTTTTTTACCCACCATTTATTCAATTGATAAGTCATGCAATTATAAGACGTTCAGGGAATATTCTCTTCAAAGTTAATACCTGTCTGTTTCTCTTTCCTCATGTTCACTATCATGACAGTGTGCTAAATCTCCAGATTCCCAATTGTGATGTAGTATGTGAAAGTAAAATTAGCATTTAATTTTATACATTAGATAGGTTTATTCGCTTATTTGCTAAAAATAACAGATTTATCAAAGTTATACCATGGGCCAGACCTTTGTGCTAAGCATCACACACACATACAACTCATTTAATCCTCACAATAATCATCTGAAGTAGATAACATTTTGGTCCTCTACTTCTAATGAGGAAACTGAAGCCTAAAGAGGTTATGAAAATTCTCGTTTGAGACGTAATAGGGGTAGAGCTGGGATTTGAGCCCAGGTAGTCAAATGCCGTGCTTAGGCTCTTAATCACTATTCTCTGCCTCTTCCAATTGTTAATGGTTAACATATTGTCAAGTATACAACCTCTAACAGTTAACCATAAGATATGTATTAAACCTCCTTCTAGGATATCCTTGGTCAAATTCTTCTTTAAAAATCTAAAGTTGCACCAACACTTTTCCTATATTTTTTCTCTTTTTGGAAAAGAAAATGGAAACAACTAATAGTAATTCCAAATTATCGTTCTTAGATAAAATGCACCAAATATGTGTGTACATTTCTCAGAAAGACAAATTCCACAATATTGCAGTAATAGAACATCTAATACTTGCTTGTTCCTATGAAACAAATGACCCATTTTTTTCCAGTTTCCTGCTTAATGCCATATGTACAGAACAGAAAAGGACCTACACATTAAGTCATTTAGACCTACTGCCAAATGAAGTGGTGGAATTGTGCTCCAAATCTCTCCATAAGCAGTCATTTTTGCTCCAAAAGAGAAGTTCCTCAGTCCCTTCCCCTTGAAGCAGATACCAGTTTGTGAATAAAACTTTGAATATCTGCAAGTCTCCAAAAAGCAAACACGGGACATCCAGATGTGCTTGGATATATGAAATACAGAAAACTTCTCACAAACAGAAGTTGAAACCACTGAGACATTGTATGATGTATTTACTACTCTCATGAGATTGCACCCCTGAAGGGCCCCACCTAGAATGAAAATTGGTTTCAGGGAAACCTCCTTCATGATTAAAGAAGGCACCTTAAGTTCATGAGTCTTCCTGACTTTTTGTGTTTTGCCCATGTCTGAGAAGGGTGAAGCTTCAAGTTAGAAATTGCTGATTTCATATTGAGATGTACTAAATTCAGAACATTTAAAGCAGTCTAGGTAAGTAATTTTTAGTCTTTTAGATGAAACTGGAATATTTTAAATTACGGATTTTTAAAGATACTTCATAAAACAAATGGTTTTATTTAAAGTGGGATTGCTTTATTCTTTTTTTTTTTTTTTGGCATTGAGGATTGAACTTAGAGGCACTTTATCACTGAGCTACATTCCCAGTCCTTTTTATTTTTTATTTTTATTCTGCTGAGGATCTTACTAAATTGCTGAGACCAGACTCAGAACTTGCAATCCTCCTGCCTCAGCCTCTCAATTTGCAGGAATTACAGGCATGAGCCACCAAGACCAGTTTTATTCAATAAAGAAGTCAATTATATTTCAGATGTCTATATAATCTTACCCAAATATATATCATTTATGATGTATTGGGGCATGTCATATAATGCATTCCAATTTTAGTTAATCCTCACTTTATAAAATATTGATATATTCTCTATTAGTAAGAAATCACTTATTTAACTATGTGATGCAACCTGTACATGTTAATTTAAATACACCTAAGGGAGCAAATATTTTCCAAAATTCTTGTGTAATGCAATAATCTACACATTTTGAATATCACTGTTTTATAGAGAGAAAATCCCAACTCCTTCCTATGACTTTCAAAATCCTTCTTAATCTGTACCCCACCTTCCTTTCCAATTTATTTTCTGTTCATATCTTATGTGAGGTTTTTAAGAATTCTAAGCAAGATAAATAAAATTTTAAAAAACCATATTTGGACATGTAGTATAACTGAAGAACAGCAGAGATAAAGAAAAAATCTTTTTAAAGTTGAAGAGAAAAGAAACATCTTCAAAGGATGAAAATGAGACTTAATAGTAGCAGTGGAAGTCAGAAGGTGGTGAATACTTTCAGTGAGTTGAGAGGAAATAACTATCAACCTAAAAGCGCATCACCAGCAAAACAAAACAAAATACTTTCAAGAATTGAGGGAACTTGTCACTTTACTAAAGGAAGTTCTAAAGAATCCACTTCCAGCAGAATTAGCATAATTCTGAAAGGAAAGTCTGAGATTGTGAGAAGAGATGAAGAGCCAACAGAAGTGCTGAGAGGAAGCATGAGCAAATGTAAGCAGAGCCAGCCTCAGCACAGTGCAACACCTGCCGGCTGAAGGCCAACATCAAGCAGAGGCACAAGAGCAAGTACACCAGGCATGGTCAGAAGGAGAGCGCTCCAAGGGCAAAATAAGGTACTGATAAGGCTAGACTTAGTATAGTATATGGTATAGTGCTAGTGTATAGCTTTCTAATTATTATAGGGAAAAATAATGGAAGGAGAAAAAATATATCCATATATACAATCAGTTGGCAGACAAGAAGAAAAGATAGGGGGAAATATACAGGAGGAAAAAAAACGCAAGACAAAATAAGATGGTAGAAAAAAGTCAAAGAGAGCCATAGTCTATATATACGTATTAGTGTCTGTGTGTGTGTGTGTATATATATATATATATAAAATAATTATAATAATTATCAATATCATACATTGTTATAGACATTGTATAATTATAATATATATTTATATATAATTGTATTATACATGTTATATATTATTATATAGTAGCCCATATAATGCCAGAGAGTATATTGCATCTATTCATTTTCTTGGTATAGTCCAATTTCACTAACAAATTCATGAATTCATTTTCTTTGTACAGTTCAAATTTACTAACAAATATCAAAAAGATAACTAGAAAAATGTTCACATGTGTAAATTAATAAACACATTTTGAAATAATTCAGGGATAATAAATCCAAAGTAGAAAGAAGAAAATAGTTAAGAGAAAATTAATGGGGAAAAAATTAGATAAAAATTAATAAAACTAAAGTTGGGTTTTTGAAAAAATGAGTAAAAATTGATAGAATTCTGGTAGGCTTTTCAAGTAAAAAGAAACAATATTAGGAGTGAAAATGTACCATGTCACAGGTATTGCAGACACTAAAAGTGATACAATACCATAAACAATTACATGCAATGGATTTGAAAATTTAGGTAAAATGGAAAAACTGCTGGGAGAGTATAATTTAACAATACTCCCTCAAGGAGACATAAGAAGTCCGGCAGGCACAGTTGCACATGCCTGTAGTCCCAGAAACTCTGGAGGCTGAGGTAGGAGGAGTGCAAGTTTGAGATCAGACTCAGCAACTTTACATAGACCCTGTTTCAAAATAAAAATTTAAAAGGGTTGGGGACGTAGCTCAGTAGAGCACCTCTGTTCAATCCCCACTACTAACCAACAAACATATATACATATGAAAACTGAGTATATGAATTTTAAAAGTGGAAAATACTTCAAAATCTCTCCACTAAACCAAAGGAAGCAAGTAGCTCCACCACTACCTCCACTATGTCTACCAAACATTCAAGGAACTCACAGTAATAGGTAAACAATCTTTAAAACTTATTTCAGACTATAGCAAAAGAGAAAATAGTCCCTAATTTATATTATTTGGTGAATATAACCTTAGACTCAAAACTAGCAATGAAGAACAAGAAAAAAAACCCTTGAAACTCAGTCTCACAGACATGGAAGCAAAAATATTAAGTAAAATATCTGTAACTGAATCCAGCAGGTTGGATTTACCCCTGAAATATAAGGTAGCTTAACATTAGAAAATTGATTAATAGGACTTGGGGTGTCTCTCAGTGAGAGAGTACATGCTTATGTAGAAGGCTTGGGTTCCACCTGTAACATTAAAAAATCAATTAATATAATTCATCACATTAACAGATTCAAAGAGTATCCTATAACTATTCTAGATGATACAGTCACTGTCTAATTATGATCACAATTCTAAGCAGTCAGTAAAGGATAGACTCTGTGGTAGACTGAAAAAGCGGGCCTTAGAATCTTGCTTCTCCCCCATCAGGAAGTGAGCTCTATTTTCTTTCCTCCTGAGAGTGAGCTTCCGACAGAATGCAGTGGAAGTTTCCTTGTGTGATTTCTACATCTAGTCTACGAAGCCTGGCTTCCACCTTCATCTAATTAGAAGCCCTGAGATGTTCTGCAAGAAAATCCAGACTATCCAGCTGGAAGGGCCAGGCAGAGGGGAAGGTCCTAGAGGAAGTAAGACCATGAGGAAAGGGAGAGGCCATCTCAAAGGCCGTAAGGCCATCTTGGATTCTTCTATGCAAATTGCAGCTGGCTCTAGGTAGAAGAGAGAGCTGTTCAAATTCAGTCCCACAGTCAATGCATAGAGTCATGAAAATAATAAAACATTTGTCATTTCAAATTATCATGTTTTGGAACTGTTTATTACACAGCATAAAATACCTTGGTACGTAGTGCTTACAAAAAGTCTACAGCAATCATCATATTTATTGGTAACACACTGGAGGCATTCAGTTTATACCTCTATCACTATCTCTTCCTAACATCAAAAGGAGGTCCTGACCACAGCAATCATAAAAGAAAGAAAATATAAAGATTGGAAGGAAAGAAACTAGTAAATATTGCAAGGAATTTATGAATAAAACTATTAAGAGTTACTAGGAGTGTTTAACAAGGATGATGGATAAAAAGGAATTTCATTACTAAATGCTAGCAACAGTGAGAAAATGCAAACATTTAAAATATATTTTAAAATAGCGTAAATAAGGCTTATATGAATACATATACAAAAGAAATACATGACAAAAATTGTACTTACGTTTATCAAAGCTGTTAAAGATGACTTACAAATGGAAGGAAATACCATTGTATGTTCGAAAGTCTGAATTTCAAAAACATTATTTCCACCCAAATTGTTTTAAAAGTTAAATGTAATTTCAACCAAAATTATAACACAGGTCTTTTTCTTTTGGAATTTGATAAGTTAATTTAAAAACATATATGCTAAAGCAAGAAGGCAAGAATAGTTGGAGAAAAACAAGGTTGGAAGTGTGGTGGGTAACTGCCTTATAAGATAGCAAGATTGCTTATATTAAGAGTGTGCTGTTAATTCAGAAATAGACAAACAGACCAATAAGACAGAATAAGGAGCTTAAAAACAGGTCATGTCATGAGGCATCAACAACTGGTGCTGGACCGTGGTTTATCCATTAGAGAGTAATGAACTTAGGCCTCTGCCTTGTACCACACCCCAATTTAATTCCCAGTGGAGTAAACATTTAAAAAGGCAAAACCATAAAACTTGTAGAAAATAATATAGGATAATATCTTCATGCTCTGGATAGGGAAAGATTTAAAATTGCAAACCCAAAAGAAATCCTGATTATTTAAAGACAAACTACAAACTCAGAGAACATGTTTGTAAAATATGACTGACAAAGAATTTATAACCAAAATATTTTAAAAATCTCCTGCAAAGCAAATAAAAACACTACAGCTCAATAGAAAAAAGGCAAAACAGTACAATAGGCATTTCACAGGAGAAATCTGAAGTGTTCAATAAACTTAAAAGGATGTTCAACCTTATTAGTAACCAGAGAAGTGTAAATTAAGATCACCATGTGACACTGCTATACAACCAGTATGAATAAAACTAAAAAACTGACAATATCAACTGCTGATAAGGGGAGGGATAAAGAATGTCCACACGCTTCTGCCCTTTTCAATGTTTTATTTACTCAAATCACTTAATACAATTTCACTCTATAGGTTCTTAATCAAGGAAAATGACAATCCTTAATGCTGGGCACTGCAATAGACATAATCAATTCAAATCAAACACTTCTAAGTTAATTCTAAGCACTGCAAACACACTTAATCCGACAGACTCATTACAGACATTCCCTCGGCATGCTAAGCTCAAGTGCTAGATTTAAAGTCTTAAGTCTTAGGTCTCAAGTCCAGGAGATGCACACTTCTTCAGAGGCTTTTCCTGGGGTGGAGTTGATGGCTGGCTGAGGAGATGGTCGTAAGGAGAAGTCCTTTTCTCACCAGAGTCAAGAGGCTGCTGTAGAGTTTGAGAGTGGTGAAGATCAGGCAGATGAGAAGTGTTGGGATGCCAGTCCAGGCCCTCATCTGGCTCTCAGGCTTGTGTGCATCAGTGTCAGCTGGCTGAATGTCCATTTGCTCTATTATTTATACCAAATTTTGGGGCTTCTGACCACCCTTTCAATCCCTATCAGCTGCTGCCATTCATCCTGAGGTTAAAGCATCTGGTCTGGTGGTCCCCACCCTGATTTTCTCGCTTCTTGCTCTTATCAGGGTGAGGGCCATACGCCAGAGACTTCACTCTTGAGTTTGTCAGGGTGGGAAGAAGTGACTTGTTTGTGCCTGAGGACCACATTGTAGGGCTCCATAAGTGTGCCTGGTGAGACTGCAGATTTCAAACTGGAGTTTTAAAATGGAAACCTGAAGTATTCAATAAACTTAAAAGGATGTGGCTAAGGCCTAAAGCCACCCTTACATAAGCATATTGAGCAATAGGGAGAAGCTCTTATCTACAACTGATAAGCATGTAATTAGCAATAATTTTAGAAAATTATTAGTATTATCTAATAAACTTGAAAAGGCACATCATTCATAAACTAGCAGTTTTACTACAAGATAAATACTTTAGAGAAATTTTTATGTGCTGGGTGCAATGGAGGACACACACCTGTAATCCCAGTTACTTGGAGGCTAAAACAGGAGGATCTAAATTTGGAGGCCAGGCTGGGCAACTTAGTGAGACCCTCTCTCAAAATAAAATAAAAAGGGATGGAGGTATAGCTCAGTGGTAGAGTGCTCCTGGGTTCAATCGCCCAGTAACACAAAACAAACAAACAAAACAAATATAAAATCGAGAAACACATGTATACCAGGAGATACGTAGAAAGAGGATCAGGTGGTATGATCTGCAAAAGCCCAAACCTGGATAAATCGATAATGGCATGTTTCATACTACCAAATGCTATACAGCGATAGAGATCAATGAATTACATGTCCATAAATTCATCTTAGGGACATAATTTTGGCAAAAGAGCAAGTCACAGATGAACACTTACCATGTGGTTCCATTTGTATCAAGTTCAGTCACCTGCACAACTAAACAGTAGTGTGTTCAGGTGAGATGGACATGATAAGACTATCAAGGAAAGCAAAGGAATGCGATTTACCAAATTCAGGATGATCCTTACCTCTGAGGGGAGAGGGAAGGGGAATGCATAGGGAAAGTTCATAGCTTAGTTCTTTAACTTCTTAAACTTGAAAGTTGGGTATTGACACAGTCTATCTATCCTGTCTACGTATTTATTTTTTTCAATCTACTCAATATTTAGATTCTGTCAAGTGTTCAAAACAAAATCTCACATTTCACCAGGTTGACCTCAGGAGGCACGGCACTACAGGAATGCCGTTGCAAGTAACAAAGCCTAAACTAACCAACTGTGGTGGACCTTGCAGAAAGAAGGCCTTGGAAATAGAAGACCTGCTCAGCCTCTCCAAAAGGACCACAGCAAGCAAGAATGGGGCGGCGTCAATCTGTCCAGTTCCCCAGATCCACTCTTTGATACTTTATCCTCTCTCCTGGCCTGCTAATTTCCCTACTCCTTCTCCACTGTATTGAGTTCAAATTCACTTCTCCCCATTTCAAGTAGGTCAACAGGCCCTTTCCTACTTTATTTTAGGAGGCTGGCAGCAGGTTGTGTCTAGGGAAGCAGGACCTCAGCACCAAACGCCAAGCCTCAGCAAAAAGTCCTGGACTGAACATGGGTATGAAGAAACAGAGTGCTCCTGGCCTTTATGGGTCAATGGCAGTGGTGACCATGACAGCTGAGAGGTGAGAGGCTCTGCCATCTTCCAGGTTCCCAGTGAACATCTCTACATCCGGGCATCTCTGGCAACAAAAGGATTCCAACTGGAATTTCCCATCAACTTGGAAGATGGAGGCTTATAAATTGATAAAGGAAATAAATAGATACTTGTTACGTTTCTCAGTTTGTGGACTGAAATTCACACCTTGTCTGTAAGCTTGGTTGAAATTGCAACAATGTACCACCTTAATTTATCTACTTTCCTGCTTCCTCAACTAAAGATAGTAGTTTTTTGGTCATCTCTGCCTCTAGAATATGCAGCTGAGCAAATGGCAGTTGCTTAACCAAGGGAAGATCCAAGCTTGTTCTTTAAAAATCAGAAGACAACCTTATAAACACAAATTTAGGTACAAGAGTAAACTAGTTTGAAGAGAAAATAAGTCACCACCAATACATTTTAAAAAGCGAACAAATACCACAAACTCCCAGAATTCAGGGGGGGAAAACAACAACATGGTATCAATTAACTCCCTAAAATACTTTTATAATGTTATTTTCCCCTGAATTTAAAAATAGACAATCTCAATATAACAACAGTTTTGCCTTTTCATTTTATGGAGAGAGAATAGAAAGGTAATTCAGTCTTCTAGCTGGGTTTCTCAAAAAATTTTAAGTACTGATGTTTGGGATGCATTAAGTACTCAACTTCCCACACAGTTATATTTGTAGTTTAAAATACAACTCTCTGAACACATGGATTCTGATATTGCCTAATTCTCATCAAGAAAGAAAAAAGTATGGTGAGTTTATAATTGTATGTACTGCATTATTAAATACCCGTCCGATTTCAGGGGTGGGGGTGGGGAACCATTCATTTTGAATAGGCATTAATTAAAGATAACAGAAATTTCTTTTTTAAAAACATTTTTTGTAGTTGTAGGTGGACATCATGCCTTTATTATATGTGCTTATTTCTGTATGTGGTGCTAAGGATCTTGCTGGTGGGGACTCTCACACATGCTAGGCAAGCATTCTGCCACTGAGCCCCAGCCCTAGCCTCAGCCCCAGCCCTAGATAACAGAACTTCCTCCTTAACAATTGCTGTAACTGAATCCGTCAGGGTCACTCTAGGTGAGAGGAGGCAAGAGAGGCAGGCAAAGAGAGAGAGCTCGCCTGAAACCCTCCTGTTTATTGGGGGGGAAGACATTCGAGAAAGTTCCTCCCAAGTAAGGAAAGGGAGTGGGTTTCAGGGCGTTGCTTGGTGATATCTTGTGGTCAGCAGATTGATTGACATCTTCAAAAGCCACACCCATCTCAGTTGCTGTGTGGGGATCACAGGCAGAGTGAGTAAAAAGGACACATACGTCACACAGCCCAGTCAGAGCAGCAATGTCAGGCCAGTCCCCTCATGTGCTCAAATGAGCATAGCTCACACACAGCCCGTGGCTGGTTCGAGACATACAACGTTACATGTGTGATGGCCAGAAGGACTTCCCATGACTGTTTGTTTCCAATCTTCTTTCCCTTACACTCCACATGCCTTCCGTGCTGCAGACATGCTCATATTGTAATATGGCCTCTGGCCCAGCACCTAAGGATTCCTGGTGAGCCGGCTCAGTGGGTGGTAGAAGGATTCCCAGAAGCAGTTCGGATATGGGGAAGCCACCAACGACCTATTTTCAGAAGTGATTGTGAACCACTAAACCCCAACAAAATGTATCCTCCACTCAACTCCTCCTGTGCCAGGTCCCTCTATGCCTGGGACAATTGCAACACCACCCACCCAAGGGGAAATATTTCTGAGGGGACGTTGAAGTACCAAGAGACAGTAAGGAACTGCACTTAAACTATCTTAATTTTGCAAATTCTACCAAAATGTATAAATATATGACCATTTTACCAAAGTCCTCTGGTGGTCTTGAAAGGGCCCTGGTGAGGAGCCAGGAAACCTCAGCTTTAATGGTCTCTGTGAATCTGCTTGTGGGCTTGACAAAGGTTTGCTGAATAAATAAATGAATCAAATGTGAGGCACTTGTCCAGGTTTCTCTTTTGTAGAGTAGGGATTGTTCTACTTTGCCATCTCTCAGGGCCTGATATGATGTATTTGCTAATGGTGCTCATGAAACATTCTGGTTAAGAGCCATCCCCCAACTCAGGTTCCTTTTTATAGGGAAGGCAGGACCAGATGCACCCCCGAGTCTCCTGGCTATGGGGAAAGTGCGTGTCCTAGGGTGCCCCGCCAGTTTCAGAACTCATTAAGCCAATGCAGGCACCCAGAAGTGTGGTGGCCCAGCGTAAGGCCAACCACAAAGCCTCATCACAGCAGCCAGTTGGCCTTTCCAAGGGGATGCATCTCTTAGGTGCTGGGTTTGATCCCCAGCACCTAAATAAATAAATAAAAGTATATAAAAAAATTCATGCTGTTTTTGTGATAACTTACTTGCCAGTATATGGGATGTCAGTTCATTTTCTGTTGTTATAACTAGTAACACAGAGTGATTCATAAAGACAGAGGTTTATTAGGCTCATGGTTTTGGGAGGTAGGTCTAAGGTCCAAAGACCTCTATTAATGAAAGCCTTCTTGGTGGTGGGGACTCTCTGCAGAATCCTAAGGTGGCCCACGGTATCACATCATAAAAAGGAGAGCATCCAAGAGACAGACCCAGACTGGCTTTTATAATAGACTCATTAATCCATAGGTGGATTAATCCATTCATGAGGGCAGATCCCTTATGTTCTAATCATCTCTTAAAGTCCCACCTGGTCCCTCCTTTTAACACCTCACAATGGGGATTAAATTTCAACATGAATTTTGGTGGAGACATTCGAACTATAACATGGAGGAAGAAATGTTTGCAGTTCTGGGAAGCAAGCAGTTCTGAAACCCACAGGACAAAAGAGCAAATTCCTTAGCTCTAAAACTGCTCAAAGACATATCAACTATGGGTTCAAGATCATAGGTTCAGGGCTGGGGTTGTGGCTCAGTGGTACAGCGCTTACCTAGCATGTGTTAGGCACTGGGTTTGATTCTCAGCACTGCATAGAAAGAAAGAAAGAAAGAAAGAAAGAAAGAAAGAAAGAAAGAAAGGTCCATCGACAACTAAAAATATATTTTAAAAAAGAAGATCATGGGTTCAACAATGCCTCAAGATCATGGTCATATTCTTCAGTCCTTCAAGGTTTGGGTGTTTTTGGAGAAAGTACCTTTTTCTTCATTCCTTTCTTGGATGCTTTTGGACAAAAAAGGAAAGACTGGGATGACATTGACATTCACCATTTAACAACCGATTCCATTCTTAGGAAAAATTTAAGACTACAAGCTGAAAGATCACTGCAGCTAGCAACCTCATCTTACAGACAGAACCTAGAACCAAGGGCAAGTTACTCCTGCAAGGTTACGTGGCTAGTGATAGACAGTGGACTCTGGAATGGGTTTAGGATATTATTTTTAGGCCAAAGAAATTCACACTCGAGTATCACAGAGAAGATGTACATTGAGCCATCGCCTGTCCCAGATTGTTCGCACAGGGCATTCAGATTCCCACCATCTCAGCCAAATTAACAGCTGCTAGCAGTTGGAGGCAACGGTCAGTTCTTAGAATTTTGAGCTTGCAAAAATCTTGCAATTAATGATATCAGGGAACAGTTGCTCCTCTTGGTCCTATCCATCACTCATCAGAAGGTGACCAGGACCACCAGCTGTCACGAACAGAGAATGGAATTGAAAGGGGGATAAAACCAATTTCAACCCACAGCAAGTTGGCTTTGGAAGAAAAGACCCTAGGGGAGATTGCCTTGTCTTTTTAGAGAAGAGATAGGAAAGAAGGAGAGGAAAGGATGGCAAAGCAAGATAAAAGGGCCCAAACACGTGTCTCCAGGGAAACAATGAAACAGTATAAGAAAATGATAATAGAATATCTCTGGAAGGATAAAGAAGGAACCGGTAATTGCCTCCCAGGAGGGCTACCATGTGTTGGGGGTTTATGCGTGGGAGAGATTTTCCACTCTACTGTATAACCTTCTGCACATTTATACATTTGAATTGCATGAGTTTTTAATCTGTTTTAAAATTTCATTTTAAAAAAGAAAATAAGAGAAACTTTCTTAAGATTATAGCCGTTGAGAAACAATCCTTGTGAAACAAGGATCTGATCAGTTTGGTAAAATCCAGACCTAATCTGGGCCTTTGCAGAGATGTGGAGACAGGACGCCCAGAGCATGCTGCCTCGAGCTAGACAGGACAGCAGGTTCTGACCAGAGAATCAGGCCGGGCATGCTCCTCGTCCTCCTCTAGTAGTACTTGTGTTAACTACTAAATGCCTCTCTGAAACTATCTCCTTTTTTGGAGAAGGATTAAGTATAGGCAAAATTCTATTTTAACAGCTATCATCACACTGTCCAGTTCAATATAACAAAGTTCCCATCCTGGCCAGCAGCCCACACTAGCATAGTTTAGCTCCTAGTTATTGGTATATGTTGTTAGATACGGAGACAACAGTAAAGGATTTTACAAACACACCCACACATACTCATATGTATACATTATATTTTTTCCTTAAAAATTATATACACATGTGTATTGTATATATCTCTGTGTATGTGTGTGTATATATATGTATATATGTGTGTGTGCACATATATATATGTATATATATGTGTGTGTATATATATATAACATTTTTAAGAAAAAGATTTCAGAGACATAGCATTATAAGAAATCAGATCTTCTAGAGGGCAGCGCCAATAGGATATGAAGTAATGTATTATGTAGGATATAGCGACAGAGGTGGGTTTACACCATGGAAAAGCACAGTTTTCAAGAGGCAGTATAGCAAATGATTCAAGGCATGGACTCCGGAGCCAGTGCCTATGAATCTCAGCTCTACCATTTAACTGATCATGCAACTTTTAGCACGTAAAATCAGATTTGTGACTTGGTGTTACCATCTGTGAAAATGGGCTAATAATAGAATTTCCAAAGTTTATCATGAAGATTAAGTTGATTAATGGTTAAGGTGCCTAGAACAGTGATTGGCCATATGGTAAGCACCATCATGTGTTAAGTATAAACAGTTGTCATTCTACAAAGAAAACTTTGGCAGTGTGGACCATGCCACAATTCCCATGTATGATAAAATATCTCATCAGGGTCTTTAATCTCCGGGGGAAATGGTCCTCACAACAATCCACGCCCTCTTTCTTTTTTTTTAAACTTTTTAATATTTATTTTTCAAGTATTGGCGGACACAACATCTTTGTTTGTAAGTGGTGCTGAGGATCGAACCCGGGCCGCACGCATGCCAGGCGAGCACGCTACCGCTTGAGCCACATCCCCAGCCCCCTCACGCCCTCTTTCTTAATCCCACCCTCATTGGCAATTATCTTGATTGCTAATCCAAATATCTGCATTGTGAAGGAGACACAGGTTACCAGTCTCTGCCACAAAGAATCATTTCCATTTAAAAATTAATATTCTGGCATTCTGGCTGATATATCCATCTCACATGAGTTCCTCTGGGGATACACTCATAAAGTCTAATTTGTGGACCTGCCCAAGTGAGGTCCAGAATCTGGACCTTGGTAGTACAGGACATATCATCCCAGACCCACCTGCAGCCAGTCAGCTGTATTCTTTTCCAGGCAAGAGTCCTGAAGCTGTTAACTCACTCTAGGTAGCAACCATTCAACATGGTTGCAAAATATGCTGGTCATTTTGCTTAACAAATGTTATTTTTAATGTGGTATTTAGGTACAGTAATTACACATTGGAAAACCCATGGTTTGTTAAATTCATGCGACAACACTGAGCCAAGAAAGGAGTTGGTGATTCTGTTTCTGAAAACTAAAGGAGAAACAGAAGGGATGTGCAGCCTTTTTATATGGAAGCAACGAGTTGAAAGTCTATTCTAAAACACACGTTCCTCGTTTCTCCTTCAAGCTCTTGGGAGTTTAGGGTTTGTGTGTTCATGAATAATTTGTGAAAATAGGTAATTATCCGGTGAGAGTTGTTGGGATCGGGATGCTCAAATTCCTAGAGCAGTGTGAGATTCAGACATAACATCACATTTGAATCTAGGCTAACGAGAGCCCTCTGGGAACTGCACGGCTCAGTCTCCATGTGGAAGAGTAGGAAACAGGGTCATTGACAAAGTGGCACAGGAGGGAAACCATGGAAAAGAACCATCTCCTATGTGTCAGTCAGGATATTTTAAGCTGCAAATGACAGAACACTAGAATCATATGGGGCTAAGCAAAATAATTTAATGGCTCCTAACAGAAATCACATAATTCTTTAAGTGAGGTATGAAGTATTTTTTTTTTTAGAGAGAGTGAGAGGGGGAGAGAGAGAGAGAATTTAATATATTTTTTTTAGTTTTCCGCAGACACAACATCTTTATTTGTATGTGGTGCTGAGGATCAAACCCAGGCCGCATGCATGCCAGGCGAGCGCGCTACCGCTTGAGCCACATCCCCAGCCCCAAGTATGAAGTATCTTTAAATGAGAGGCTCTTCTGAGAGTTCACATAATATAATAAGGACCCAGATTTTTCTCTCCATTTCTCTACTTGCTTTTTGGATATTGACACATCAGGGAAGTTCTTTCTTTCATGATCTAAGATAAACATCAGTGGTTTCCAAGGTCCCATGCCTCCTCATTTTCATGCTGCACCTGAGAACCGGTATTTCCAGCTGAAGTCCTGAGATTAGATTTGATTGGACTGACCTAGGTCAAGTGTCCATCCCTGAAGCCATCACTGTGGCCATGTGCTCCACTTTGGCTCTCCAGATCACATGGAGTACCACCTGGAAATCAGAGCTACTGGGAAAAGGGAGGGAACGGAGGCTGCCGAGGAAATCGTTATATGAGGAACCTTTATTAAAAATAGGGTCCTGCTATAGCACAGGAATTAAAATCAAGAATCAATAAATGGGACGGATTCAAACTAAAAAGCTTCTTCTCAGCAAAAGAAACAATCTGTGAGGTGAATAGAGAGCCTACATCTTGGGAGTGAATTTTTACCCCTCACACATCAGGTAGAGCACTAATCTCTAGGGTATACAAAGAATTCAAAAAGCTAAACACCAAAAAAACAAATATCTCAATTGATAAATGGGCTAAGGACCTGAACAGACACTTCTCAGAAGGTGATATACAATCAATCAACAAATACATGAAAAAAATGTTCATCATCTCTAGCAATTAGAGAAATGCAAATCAAAACTACTCTAAGATCTCATCTCACTCCAGTCAGAATGGCAGCTACTATGAATACAAACAACAATAAGTGTTGGCCAGGATGTGGGGGAAAAGGCACACTCATACATTGCTGGTGGGACTGCAAATTGGTACAGCCATTATGGAAAGCAGTATGGAGATTCCTTGGAAAACTTGGAATGGAACCACATTTTACCCAGCTATCCCTCTCCTTGGTCTATACCCAAAAGACTTAAAAACAGCATACTACAGGGACACAGCCACTTCAATGTTTATAGCAGCACAATTCACAATAGATAAACTCTGGAACCAACCTGGATGCCCTTTAGTAGATGAATGGATAAAAAAAAATGTGGCATATATACACAATGAAATATTACTCAGCAATAAGAGAATAAAATCATGGCATTTGCAGGTAAATTTGGATGGAGTTAGAGAAGATAATGCTAAGTGAAGTTAGCCAATCCCAAAAAACCAAATGCTAAATGTTTTCTCTGATATAAAGAGGCTGATTCATAGTTGGGTAGGGAGAGGGAGCATGGGAGGAATAGATGAACTCTAGATAGGGCAGAGGGGTGGGAGGGAAAAGGAGGGGGCAGGGGGTTAGCAAGAATGGTGGAATGTGATGGGCATCATTATCAAAGTACATGTATGAAGACACAAATTGGTGTGAATATATTTTGTATACAACCAGAGATATGAAAAATTGTGCTCTATATGTGTAATATGAATTGTAATGCATTCCACTGTCATATATAAAAAATAAATAAATTTTTTAAAAAAGAAAAAAAAATAGGGGTCCTAGGCTGGTGATGTAGCTCAGTGGTAAGGTGCTTCCCTAGCATACCTAATGCCCTGGGTTAGAGTCCCATCACAGCAAATAAATAAGGATCCTTAGCTTGAAGAACAACAGTCATAAAAAGGACAAAGTACTTGTCTTTGAAGATCTGAAAATGTCATTTGGAGGAGGCATTAGATCTATTCTGTGTAATTCTAATACTGTTGGTTGAAGCTCACACAGTGGCAGATTTTGATTAAATTTAACTAATTCATCCACAAGGGATGGGGGAAACTATAGCCATAACAGAAGGGTATAAAATACAAAAATATCCCTCTTTCCTTCCCTGCTTTGCACCTTCTTCCATCTCTACTTTGCAGGGAAGACCCTTATGAACGAGTTAATGAAAATAGGAAAACAGCTACCCATAGGCTCTATCTTAAAGAATTGATGCCCCATCTCTTCAAGCAGGGTATCGTCAAAAGAATTTCTCTTGTAATGGGACATGGATTAAGTAACTGTAAGATTCCAGCACTCCGTGTTTAAAGCAGAGGGATTAAAGGGGGGAACTTGGGAGATATTTAAAAGGGTGAGAAGAATTTAAGATATTCAAGAGTGAATGCTGTTTGTTATTAGAAGAAAAGAACTGTAAAGTCCCTTTTCCTTAAAACCAGATGATGGTGGAAGAGTAACTAGGCAAACAGGAAGGATGGAATCTAGATGAGTGGAAGTGAAAGTTGGTCCAGCCAGCAGCTACCTTGATCCAGAACGTGGATGTAGGACTGAGCAAACACGAGGAGGCCACAGCACTCCGGGTTCTGCTGACCTGGGGAAAGCCTGTTTGGACTGAATATCATCTTCTGTTTACACATGAATGATTAAACTTAACCCCTGTCCTGATCTAACCTCAAATGATTTCACAGTGATACCGGCTTGAATTTACTTTTGATATGTCAATGTAATAGTTGCTGTCAGGTAATGTTTCTATTGTGATCAGAATCACAAACAGCAACAATGATAATCTTAATTTGTTTTTTCATAAACTAAAAAGGTCTATGAAAAGTCCCTTAAATTCAAAACGAAGGCCAGGTGTGGTGGCGCACACCTGTAGTCCCTGCAGCTCAGGAGCCCGAGGCAGGAGGATCACAAATTCAAGAGCAGACTCAGAGAGGCCCTAAGCAACTCAGTGAGACCTTGTCTCAAAATAAAAAATAAAAACGACTGGGGATGTGGCTCAGGGATAAAGTGCCCCTGGGTTCAATCCCCAGTGCCAGGTAACAAAGCAAAACAAAACAAAACAAAAAAACAGAATTGGAACCTTGCTCTGTCCACCAAACCTTCGCCCTTTCCACAGGGCCCTGCCTTGATGCACTTAAATGTGTTTGTGTGTGTGGACAGACAGCATGCTCATGATTCCTTCATCTGTGCAAAGTGATCTTGAAATAGATGCTTTTTGTTTTCTTGAAGTATTTATTGCTCATAAAAATAAATTTATCCAGGGGAGATTGTTGTAAAGAAATACGCATGACTATTTAGGATTTACAGAGGAGCCTTGAAATTCTCTGATGCTTAGATATGTGGACTGTAAAACAGCCTTATGTTCCCCTTTTGTTTTTGGATGAGTTGTATAACAATGACACACTTGATTGTTATTTCTGAGGCTGGTTTTGAAATGTGTCTTGAAGCCTTGTGAACTTTGCAGGCCCTATGGTCATGCATTTTTTTTAAATGACTGCTAAGTGATGTGCTTTTTCCAAAACCCATAGGGAAGTTGAACCTCAATTTGTTTCCAAAATCTCGGTCCTTGTCCCTGATGCCAATCCAATAACGAGGATACCGGTTTGAGAAAAAGGAAAAAGAAGGTTTATTGCTTTGCTAGCGAAGGAGAAACACAGGGGACTCCTGTCCTAAAGGCTATGATTCTGCCCATAAGGCTCAAAGGCTACCTTCTCTGTTGGGAGTCGTAATTCACTTATAAATTTGGGAGATAGTCATTTCTGAGATCTTCTGGTACCATCCCCAAAGTCTGGATTACTTTTTTCCTATGGTGGGTGTGTACTCAAGGACAGATGAATGAATCTACCTAACATGGAAAAGAAAGGTAATTTTGTTTCCTCTGAGATTAGGGAGGGAAGAGATCAGGGAGAAGTAGGGAGAGAGGGAGAGAAACTTGTCCATTTAAAAACAATTAGTTGCAGTGGCAGAGCAGCAAGGTATATTCAAAGCATAAGGTGGACCACTGTACACTTTAACCAACAAGTCTCAATTTTCCAAAATAAATAAATAAATAAAATTCCTGTATTTTTACACGAAGCTAGATATTTCCTTTTACTTTCCTTCCTGCTTCCCTTTCTGAGCAAATCTTCATGCGCTCAGCCTTTGTGCCAGGGCCTGTGGGGGATCCCTACTGAGAACACAGCACTTGGGTAGCTTTGCTATTAGCAGCTCCTCAGAGAGCCGGGCCTTCACCATGCTAAGCAGACATGTCCCTATGCCCACTCCATTATTCTAATATGGCACCTTCTTCATTTCCTTTTACAACATGTGGTTTTTTTCATTCATCTACGTCTGTGTACCCCGTGGTGAAGTTCTGAGAGGGCAGATGCCTCATCTGTCTTCCACACTGTTGTGCTACCTGCCCTTAGCATGGCCGGATGAGGCTAGCTGACGGATGGAGGGAGGTGAGGCTTTGAATAAAATTTGTTGGCCAACTGAAGGAATCAATGGGTGTCTCCAGCACCTAGCAACGCCAACCCCAGGGTAGGTGCTCTATGTGTCCTTGTTCATAATGAACTACTGCCCTGCAGTGGTCTAGGAATGAGGCCGGGTTTGATCTGGTCCTAGGGTGGACCATTTGACATTTTGTCTGATTAGAATTGAAATTTTCCATTCTGGGTGCAGAGGGGTATGCCTTTAACCCCAGCAGCTCCAGAGGCTGAGGCAGGAGGATCAGAAGTTCAAGGCCAGCCTCAGCAACTTAGTGAGGCCCTAAGCAATTTAGCAAGCCCCTATCTCTACATAAAAATATAGAAAGGGCTGGGTGTGGCTCAGTGGTTAAGTGTCCCTGGGTTCAATCCCTGATACACAAATAAGACAAAACAAAACTGAAGTTTTTCTGGCACAAACTCCTCAAAACTATGTGGAACTACTCATCAAGACATACTTCACAGGAAAGGGACATGGCCCAAGCACTGTTCTCCATTCTCCTTGGCCCATTGCTGGGTCCTGGGAAGATTCAAGCTTCCAGCCAGGCCCATCCGGGTCTTTTGCCAGTAATTTCCAAACTTGAGCTGGAGAAGGAGTATTTTTCTCTTCTTCTTTCTCCTCCTCATCTTCTCCTCCTCCATCTCTTCCTCCTCCATTTTCTTCTGGTTAGAGAGCTGTGAGGATGTGCACCTAAGCCAGCTCTGTCATTTCCTCCCACAGAGGAGGGCAGTCTGAGAGTAGGGCACCAACAGGCAGAGGTTCCAAAGGGCAGAGATGTCTAAAGAGCCCCAGTGGCCAGGGCCCAGCGGACCTGTCTTTTTCCAGGCTTAACTGTTCAGTTTCAAATCTGTGAGCCAATCTTGCGTCCCCAAAAACAACAAGCTTAAGCAGCTGAGTCTGAGGATCCCAATTAATACAAATCCGGGCCGGAGGCTCCTGGGCAAGGCCCGGCTGTTAGACTAAATGTGATCATTGGGAAAGCTTATAGCACTCAGAGGAGAGAGATTTATGGCCTTCAGTCAACACATGTGACTGCTCTCTCTAATGGTAGCCTCACTCCCAACGTTAGCTTTTGCCATTAAAGGAGGAAATGAAATGTGCTAACGTGAGAGAATGCTCAGGAGGAGAAGCTAAATGGAAAAGCGAGGAAGTGAATAAACACACCACAGAGTCCATAGACAGCAATGGTGCAGTGAGATGGCGTGGGCTTCAGTCAGACACTGTGATTCCATCATTTCAGTCTCAGCGTGTGACCCGGGGCACGTGGCTTCCTATCTTCCAGCCTTTGGTTTTCTCACCTGTACATCAAGGACAATACCTCTCAGGGTTGTTATCTAATATGTAAAAACCCTAACACAGTTCTGGCATCTGACAGATGCTACTTTTTCTTTATATTAAAAAAAAAATAACAGAACTCAGTATAAAAGTAGAAGAAGCATATCTAAATGCCAATGGTATTTGTGTTCAGATTCATCTGACAAACATTTATTGAAGGCTGACAACGTTCAGGTTCTGGGATGACAAGAGAGGACACAGCAGACTGCTCTTGACCGCATGGAGCTCAAGTTCCTGTGGAGATATATAGACAGTAACAAATAAGTGTGACAGTGGTTCACACTAGATGCATAGATAGGGAGGCGAGTGTCTGGCGTTCATGTGTGCAAATGAGGGTGAGCAAATGTTTTAAGCCAGATGTCCTGCTCAACTCACTGGCAAAGTGATATTTGGGTAAAGACCTGATGGCAAAGAAGAAGGGTGGTAGGACTATGGATGGTTTTTCTTTTTTCTTATACCTGCCTTTCTTATTTTTTAAATGAGCTCTTACAAACTGGTTTCATATTATTTACCTTGGAAAGTGGTTTAATATTTTCCAATTTTATTAAGGTATATTGAAATCCAAAAATCATTTATACTTAAGATGTACAAGGTGAAGGTTTGATATGATACACATTGTGAAGGGGTGGCCTTAATCGAGCTAATTAACGCATCCCTCATCTCACATGTTATCATTTGTGTCCACACGTGTGTGGTGTGAGAATACTTAAGATCGCTTCACAGCAAATTTCAAGTCTGGACCACAGTGTTATTAACTGTAGTCATCATGCTGTACATTAGATAGACAGATTGCTTTATCTTAGAGCTGAAAGTGTCTTCCCTTTGACCTACATCTCCCTCCCCCCTCCCTGGCAGCCGCTGTTCTATTCTCGGCTCATATCTTGGCTGTTGTGAATAGTGCCACAGTGAACATGGAAATGCAGCTGTCTCTAACATACTGACTTCATTTCCTTTGGTCACATAACCCAGAAGTGAAATTGCTGGATGATATGGTAGTTCGATTTTGAATTTTTTTTTAGGAATCTCCATACTATTTTCCATAAAGACTATACCAATTTACATTCCTACCAACAGGTGCAAGGAATCCTTTTTCTTCATACCCTCACAAACACTTGTCACCATTTATCTTTTTTTTTTTTTTAATTATAGCCTTTAACAAAGGGAAGTGATACCTCATGGTTTTGATCGGCATTGCTCTGTCTCCTTTGGGAAAATGTTTATTCAGGCCCTTTGCTCAGGTTTAAATTGGGCTACTTGTTTTGTTTTTTATTGTTGTTTGTTTGTTTTTTTGTGCTATTGAGTTCTGAGTTCCTTATGGTAACAATTTGTTGGATGTAAGGTTTGCAAATGTTCTGGATATTAACCCCTTATCACATTATGGCTTGCAAATACTTCATCTCCTTCTGTAGGCTGCCTTTCCATTTTGCTGATGTTTCCTTTGCTGTGCAGAAGCCTTTTGGTTTGATGTGGTCCCAGTTGCTTATTTTTGCTTTTATTGATTATGCTTCCAATGTCATAAAAAACAAAAAAGAAAGAAATCATTGCCAAGACCAATGTGCAGGAGTTTTCCCCTATGTCCTTCAAGAAGTTTTATGATTTCAGATTTTAAAGTCTTTAATCCATTTTGAGTAAATTTTTTTTGGTGTGTGTATGACATAAGATAAGGATCCAATTTCACTCTCTTGCATGGGAATATCCAGTTTTCCCAACTCTATTTATTGAAGAGGATTTCCTTTTCCTGGTGTATTCTTGGTGCCCTTGTCAAAGATTAGTTGACATTATATACAATGATTTCTGGGTTTTCTGTTACTCTGTTTTTATGTCAGTACCATACTGTTTTGATTACTATTGTTTTCTGTTATTATTTGAAATTAGGAAGTATGATTCCACCAGCTTTCTTCTTATTACTCAAATTTGCTTTGGCTATCCAGGGTCTTTTGTGGTTCTATATGAATATTAGCATCATTTTTTCTATTTCTGTGAAATATGCTATTGAAACCTTTATTTTATTCATGGCACTAGTGTTTGAACTGAGGGACATTCTACAACTGAGCTACATTCTCCAGCCCTTTAAAAAATATTTTTAAAAATTTGAGAGAGGGTCTAGCTAAGTTGCCAAGGCTGGCCTCAAACTTGGGACCCTCCTGCCCCAACATCCCAAGCCACTGGGATTGTATGTGTATGTCACACCCAGCACCATAGGAATTTTGATAGAAATTGCACTGAATTTGTAGGTTCATTTTGGGTAGTGCAGACAATTTTATACTAATAATTCCCCCAATCCATGAACATGGGATAGGTTTGCATTTATTTGTGTCTTTTTCAATCTCTTTATCAATGTTGTATGGTTTCCAGTGTATACATCTTTTACCTCTTTGGTTAAGTTTGTTCCTTAAGTATTTTATTCTTTTTGATGCTATCATACACAGAATTGTTTTCTTAATTTCCTTTTTAGATAGTTTATTTTTAGTGTGTAAAAATGGAACTGATTTTTGTGTGTCAATTTTATATCCTGAATTTTACTGAATTTACTATTTCCAACAGCTTTTTGTTTGAGTCATTAGGGTTTTTCATACATAAGATCATATCACCACAAACAGAGATATTTAACTTCTTCTTTTTCAATTTGGATAGCTTTTACTTCTTTTTATGGAATCAGTAGTTTCTGTCCTGATTTCCTTTGAAACTTTCCTTCTCATGGCTATGGCATTTTTAGTTCAAACCCAGTGTTTTATTGCAACCCATAATCCAAGCATACAATTAAACTAAATACAGTAGTGAAGTTCTAACTAAAATGAAGTTATAATAAAATATAGCTATAAAATATTGGCTTAGAGTCCATAGAACTAACCTTGTAGTCTTTCAACGAAAGCACATTTTTTCTATTTGTTAGAATCCTGAAAAATCCAAGTGTCTGAGTCTTAGAAGTAGTAGTAGTAAAATAAAAATAAGAAAAACTTTCTGTTCCTATGATTTAATGAGAGAAAAGAGACAAAGAGAAATAAAATAAATAATAATTTTTAAAAAGTATAGGGAGAGAGCCAATTTCTTAACTGAGTTCCAAGTAATTTTCTTCAAAAAGTTTACTGTGGGCTGGGTTGGAGTACTTGCTTAGCATGCACGAGACCTTGGGCTCAACCCCCAGCCCCATATATACACACAGAGAGTCTACTATGATTTTTTTCCTCTAATTTTTGCTGTGCTGGAGATCAAACCCAGAGCTTCTCATATGTTGGTAAGCATTCTACCACTGAACTACACCCTCAGCCCATTCTGTGATTTTCTCCCTGTGTCGCCATGAGTATAAATTAAATGAGATAAAATATACGAAAACACTTAAAATTCTACAAAGTAGGTGTCCAGTGCCTGTTTATTACATCCTTACCTGAACCAAGATTTGAACAGATGGTGGAAACTTTGTAAATGACAGTACTCTTCAATTCTGTCTTTTACCAAATCTCTTCTGTTACTCTTTCTTCAATAGAATATTATTTTTAAATTGAGTACCCAATATATGCCTTGCCTTGTACGTATTTTAGAAGCCTTGTGCTAATTAGACCCCATTAAGTGTCCCTTTTCCTGTCAAGCCTCAGAGGAGAGTCAGTGTGGGAGTGGAGACTTTACAGGTCAGGATCTGTTCATAAAAGTCATAGTGTGTCTAAACTTGTGTCATTGTCACAAATTGTACAAACTCTTTTGCATATTTAAGGAAAAAACTAGCTGATTTAAAAGGCAAAGAGAAACAACTTGAATCCACAATGCTTGACATTCTGCTGCGCAGTCTGCACACCATCAAGTGTTTTGTG
The DNA here is from genome assembly GCF_001458135.2 of Marmota marmota marmota. Classification (NCBI taxonomy): domain Eukaryota; kingdom Metazoa; phylum Chordata; class Mammalia; order Rodentia; family Sciuridae; genus Marmota; species Marmota marmota. The sequence continues at coordinate 14,551,270 of NW_026000019.1, forward strand.
ACACTCAGGCACAAACGCCCCAGGGTGGACACCAACACAGCTCCCTCTTGCTGCTGGCACCCCCTCAGGGCACTTCCCTGTACTGTTGCCTGGGCTTCTGTGCTCTGTGACAACATCTCTGGCGGAAAAGGACTCTCCACAAGAGAGGAAGACCCAACAGAGACAAGAGAAGTGGTGAGCGCCACACATCCATGTGGACAGTTCCTAGCTGGCCCCTGTCACAGCGCCAAGAGCTAAGGATGATTGACCAGGAATATGGCAGAAAGTGCCAGCTAGAGTTTTCCCTGCCCTTCCCTGTGGGAAAACAAAAGTATCACATCATTAATTTTAGACTCCAGTCTTCAAATCTCTGTAAGCAATAACATAGCAAAAGTCCCGTGGAGAAAATCAGGGTGGGGATGACTAGAACCAAGGGGCTACTTTCCCTCAACCCCTGCCTCACCTAGCGATCCAGAACTAGCCCACGTCAGGTGGCTGGTTTTTTTTTTTAATATTTATTTTTTAGTTTTTTTAGGTGGACACAATATCTTTATTTTACATTTACATGGTGCTGAGAATTGAACCCAGTACCTCACGCATGCTAGGTGAGCGCGCTACCACTTGAGCCACATCCCCAGAGGTGGCTGCTTTTTGTTTTTGCTTTTAATTGTGTGTGTGTGTATGTGTGTGTTGAAATATATATAAAATACCTGGCGTGGTGGCGCACACCTGTAATCCCAGGCTGAGGCAGGAAGATGGCGAGTTCAAAACCAGCCTCAGCAATGGCAAGGTGCTGAGCAACTCAGTGAGACCCTGTCTCTAAATAAAATACAAAAAGGTTTGGGGATGTGGCTCAGTGGCTGAGTGCCCTGAGTTTAATCCCCGGTAGAAAACAAAACAAAACAAAACAAAAACCAAAAAAAAACAACAACAAAACAAAAAAACACCACACACACACACTCACACACACAATGTGAAATTTCCTTTTTAAAATCATGTATGTAAACAAGCCAGTGGCATTCATTACCTTAATTACATTCATGGACAAGTTCACTCAGCAGATCTTGGTTGAGTGAAACATGGAGGAGGCCCAATTGTCTGTGAACTGAAGAAAGCTTGTTGGCTTCATGAGGCTTCTTGATTCCAGCAGAGAGAGGTAGAAAATGAACAGTAGACACAAGAAATAAATAATGAGGCATATTATCAGGTGATATCCTAGGGTTAGTACCCGGTGCAGTGTACAGTGTACCACTTCTGAAGACTTCTGTGGCCTTCAAATAGCCAAAGCCTTGGCTCATCTTCTAGTTCTTTCCCACCAAGCTCCACCTCCAATAATTTCTAGTGAGTTTGGAGAGTTCCCTGGTTACTAAACACCCAACAAGCTCTGAAAGCAGTTGGGGATGTCAATAAGAAAGTGTGAAGCTCTGGGCCACACATGGTGGGCTTTTTCAAACAATCTTCATTTTGAGAATAAGGGCCGAGACGTAGAATTCAAACAGAAAGACACACTTTCTTCATCAATAATGTGATAAATTTTTTAAAGAAAGGACTACATAGGAATAGTTGTATTTTGAAAGTTCTTTCTCCTAATCAACTTGAAGTGGCCGGGGAGGGAAGGGGTGAGGAATGAAGTGATTTATTACACTGTGCAGTGACAAAAGAAAAGGATTCTGAAATGCTTTCTTTTGTCAAGTACAAGAATGCTACCAAGTGTTCCCTATGAAACGTTGAGCTTCTGCTTGGGCTCTTTCGTGAAGGCTGCAAAGGAACAGATATGCTATAAGAAAAGCTTACTGTAGTACATAACATGTAGGAAGTAGTAAGTACTGATGGCGAAACTGGACCACACCTTGACCACGATCAAAATTAACATCGCCAGTTGGACACTGTGGCTCACGCCTGTAACCCCAGGCACTTGGGAGGCCGAGGCAGGATGATTGCAAGTTTGAGGCCAGCTGGGCAATTTAGCAAGACTTTATCTCAAAATAAAAAGGAAAGGGGCTGGGAGTGTAGCTCCGTGAGAGCTTGTCTGGCATCAGCAAAGCCCTGAGTTCCATCCAAGACAGATGGACATCTGTGCCTCCCCAACTGTGAGACACTGAAAAGAACACAACTTCACTAATGTAGTATTCCAACCTGAAACACATGATCTGGGAAAACAGCAGGCAGAGTCAAATGGAAGGACACTAATGCAATAACTGACTTGATTTCTTAGAAGAACAGCAATGTTATGAAAGACAAAGAAAGGCTGTTCTGGATTCAAGGAGACTAAAAGGTCCCTGTGTGCTTGGAACTGAAGGGTTTCCCAAGATGGAGGACTCTGAGCACTCAAACCAATTAAGTCCAGGCACACAAGGGAGAAATAATAAAAGCAGTATATAAAAGGCACACTCCTGGACTGAAAGGTATAAAAGACATTATTGGGACAATACACAGAATTGGACCATGGCTTTTAGAAAATGTGTTAAAATATACACAACAGCCAGGTGTGGAGGTGCTGGGCACAGTGGCACATGCCCGTAATCCCAGCTACTCAGGAGGCTGAGGCAGGAGAATGCCAAGTTTGAGGATAGCCTGGTTAACTGGCAAGAGCCTATCTCAAAATAAAAAGGACTGGGTAAGTGGCTTTGTGGTGGAGAGCATGCCTAGCATGTGCAAGGCCCTGGATTTAACCCCCAGTGCCTCAAAAAAATTGTATAGATACATGAAAAAAAAAATACATATATAAATTATCATGTAATTTCCCAATTTAACTACTTTAGAGGTGTAATTTAGTGGCAGTAAGTATGTTCACAATGTTGGGAAACCACTATTACTATCCTCTCCAGAATGAGTTTATTTTTCAAAACAGAAACTCTGTATCTGGAAAACAGTACTCTCCGCACCCCTCCTCCAGGCCCCTGGTTATCAGCCTTCTCCTCTCCATTTCCAGGAATCTGCCCATTCTGAGTACCTCATCTAAGTGGCACCATGCAGCATTCTGGTTATTCTTCTGTGTGTGGCTCATTCTGCTTAGCAGGTCCATTCATATCATAGAACGTGTCAGAATCTCATTCCTTTTGGAGACTAACATTCCATTGTATGTACGTACCCTATTTTGTGTATCCACTTTTCTCTTGATAGACATTTGGGTTGTTTCCATCTTTTGGCTATTGTGAATAAAGCCACTGTGACTAGTGGTGTGGAAATGTGGACTTTTATATAAATTCATTTGTCAAGGTAAAATTTCCTGAATTTGATACCTGTACTGGGGCTAGAGAAGAAAATGTCTAAGGAAAAGCACATTAAATTATTAAGAGGACAAGGGGTATGTTACCTATATCCTGTTCTCAAAAGTTTCAGGAAAAAAAAAAGAAAGAAAGAAACTATAGAAAAAAAATGTAAAAAACTGGTAAATTTGAGTAAAGGGCATATGAGGTGTTTGTGTTATCCTTGCAAGTTCTACAAGTTAAATTAAACAAATACCCAGGAAGTAGAGAAATACTTGTTTACAAAGACCAGCCCTCAGGGAAAAAGAGAAATCTATGAAAAGCTATCCCTTGTGGCACCTGGAAGGTCCAAGGGGAATGGAAAGCAATTCAGACTCGTCACAGCCTCGTGGGTGCCAGCTTGTCACCAAACAGAAGCCGGCTGCTGTGCTCCTTGAGTCTCTGCCTTAGGGTTTCTCAACTTCTCTCTGCTTCTCTTTCAACTGCGCCTGCTCCTACCAACCAATTTCTCCAGGCCGTCCTCTGCCATTTTTCTCTGGTTGGGCCAGTCGGGCTTGTGTGGCACAGAGCCTGATGACTGGCACAGGAGGGACCGTCGCCATGTAATTCAAGGGCATAACATGACCAGTCTAGTCCAGACCAGCTTAAAAGCCTTTGACTGGAGCACAGGTGATTTTAGGGAGGTACTACTGAGACTATGATGGTGAGAAAAGACAAACCACCAAAATCTCATCCCAGGGCTTATGATTCATGCTTGATTCATCTGGAAGTACGTGAAAATAGAAACTATGTAAAAAAAAGTTTAAGAGAATTGAAGGAGACAAGATTTAATTGCAGTCTTGGAGAAAATTAAGGTTGAGCACCAGAAAACAATTTCCTTTCCTCTTTCCTTCCTTCTTTCCCATCCTTCTTCCTTCCCTCCTTCTTTCCTTCCACAGAAATTCATTATGCACAAGGCAGCTTAATGGATGCTATAGGGAATCTAAATTGCACAAGTGAGGTCCTGCCACAAGAAGCCTTTAGTCTAGAACAACACAGTTTAAACTATAGCCTGCAGCCCATTAGTGAAATCGAATCAAGGTATCTTGCCAGATTTATAAAATGTAATAAAGTAGAGATCTATTAGAGTCTATAACATTTAATAATGATATCATTGAGTGACTTTTTAAAGTGAGTGTGTGTGTGTGTGTACACAAGATTTTGATATAAAGTGTAATTCTGTGGGTTATAGAAAAAGTGTCTTGAACGTCATTGATCTGTAGAACCTACATCTTCAGTGATCATCCATGTGCTGATTCACACCTCCTGCTTGTAACTTGTTCCTAAGTTCCAGCCATGGCTACCCAGCGGCCAGCCGGGCATCTCTATCTGAATATGTGCCAACTGCCCACATCCTCTTTTTCCCCAAAATGTCCCCTTTGCCTACACTGTATGTTGGTTGGTGGCATCAAAATTCATCTGGTAATTCAAGCCAGAAGCCTGGGAGTTACCCTTTTCCACTTATTCTTCCCATTCAGTTGGTGGATCTGCGTCCTCTCCGTCCTCAGCAGCACTCCTTGGTGAGGTCCTGCATAATTTTTCACCTAGTTTCTTGCCATGCCTTCCCCACTAGTCTACTTTTCTCCAGGCTTGTTTTCTGACTCTTTCCCTAAAAGTCTGGGCATCAATTTGCTTCTCAAGTGATCTTCCAAAAATGCTCACATATTCTTGTTCCTGGTTGAAACCCCTGTGATGGTTCAAGAAAAAGGTCTAATCATGAGAGCTGGAATCATATTTGATCTGCCCTCTTCAGCATCAATTCTCAAACTCCCAGATTATAGTGGTACCAACTAGCTATGGTTCCAAACAGCTCAAGTGTTCTCTCTGTCAATAATTTTCCCCCCTCATTTTTTATTGGTGCATTATAGTCATACATAATGATGGGATTAATTGTTACATATGCTCACATGCACACAATATAATTTGGCCAATATCACTCTCTATGTCAATAACTTTTACTCCTGTCTCGAATACACTTGCTTGGCTTCTCCACCTGTGTCTAATTGCTGTGCCTCTGTCCCCAACACAATTCTAGGGTCACCTGGTCTTGGGCCCCTTTCTGACCGTGAGCCAAGGCTTTCCTGGCATCCTGGGCAAGCTGCTGCTCCAGCCAACTATGTAGTCATTATTATTTGAGTTGTTTTAATTAGGAGCTGGTCGCCAGCAAGAACTGCTTGGTTCATCTCTGTAGAACAAGCAATTAGCCCAATGCTTGCTGTGCTGGGCACTGAATAAGTATATATTGAAAAAGTAAAAGAAGCTGAACTTTCTTAGCAACCTACACCTTGATAGAAGCAATATTATGATGATGATGTTAAATAATTCTTGCAATCTTGTTGTTTTCAAAAGTCGTTAGAACTGGAGGACGACTGATTGGCCAGATGTGCTTTGTCTAATCCTGATCCTATCACTCCTTTTCCCCTCTCTGTCTGGTTCCTATTATAATGTGAGAAGAGAACATTGCCATCTGCTTGTTACAAACATCCAGGAACTCTCCTACCAGCAGATCCCTGTTTAAAAAAAAAAATCTAGAAAAGGGAAGAAGAAAACAATGTAGATCATGTTTGCTTCATTCTAAACCCACCTTGTTGTTCTTGCTGTCCATCTGTATTGCTTTGCAGGCCTTGGGAGGAAGGTCAGATCCTTCTTTGCTTACTTTGGGCGTAAACAGGCCCAGAAGCATGGGGTTGGCCCAGAGTGACCCTGAGGGACCTTCGAGGCCACATTCTATGACGCAGGATCCAAAATGAGACTATCTCGACTCTCTTCACTCTAGGTATTGAGAACAGAGTGACAAAGAAGGCCCCATCTGGAGGAGGAAGAGATCATGTTTCTTTGGTCCTTTCCTAGCCTTCTGTTGCCCTGGACTTTGGTTTTCTCCTTTCTTGCTTGAAGCAGTGAGGTTGAGCCATATATAAACTACATAGCAATTTTATCACAAAGGGTTCCACCTCTGTATAACCAGACAGAGGGGTTCTTTTTTTCTTCTTCTTCCCAGTGTTGGAGATCAAACCCAGGGCCTCGTGCACTAAGCAGAGCTGTTCTTACTGCAAAGAATTTGGAACCCAGAAATGGGAGTTCTAAGAGCTAGGGCAAATGTCCTCTGGGGTTTACTTTTTCTGTGTAACATGGGTGTAACGTTATCTTCTTCAAATGTGAGGATGCACTGAGTGAAAATATGGGAGAGTTGTGTACCCAGTGAGTGACACCCACTAGATATAATTCTCCCTTCTAGTGCATCAAAAAATAGTGGTGGTTGAGGGGCGGGTAGGCACTGAAGCCTGAAAGAGGGGTGGCCCCAGCTCAGTGTTCCCACCACCCAGGGTGCTGCTGTGCTATATGACACAGTAGGAGGTACAGTGGATGGATTTTTTTTTCAGATACAATAAATGGCCCATTTACAGGTTTGAGAACACAGTAATGCCGAAGCCTTCCTTAAAATGTGGCTTGGTGCCACATAAGGAGCCGTCTTTCTCATCTTTGTGGGGAGGTGGAATCAGGTTTACCATCCAATTAGTCACTTGATCTTAATAGAAAAAAATGAGTGGGTCCTCTGGGTTTTGCTGTACTCATCTGGGTCATTTCTAGGTTTTTCTCACAGCAAGTCAATTCTGTACCACTGACACAAGTCTGCAACATCTGGAATAAGTAGGGTTTCTCAAAAGGTCACATGTGCATCTTTAGAACAAGGCTACAAAGTTTTACTTTGGATCATAACCAACATTCCACTTCCTAAGCAATGATGTTTTTAAGGCAGCTATAACAAAACCAGGCAGGGGGTGGGGGGTTGAGTCATTTGAAGTTCTCCTGTAATCATTTTTTGGTGATTAAAAACCTGATATTTTCCCAACAATTTCTCCCATGTGTTTTCAGGAAGCCCCATTTCCATGCCACCAGAGAAAACCAATGCTTACTGGATTCTAGAGCAACAAACTCCCTGACCGTAGAGTCATGTGAGGTCCCCGTGGTTGGCCCCATTCTCAGATTCTATTGTGACGGTAAGGGCACAAGAATCTCCAAGGGCAAAGGGGATTCTTCCTGGCCCTTCTACTCAGGTTACAGGGGAGACTGACGTACAGCCCTCTATCTATGCCGGAGGCTTTCCCTGGGTACTGCTCTGGTGCAGAGGACTCCATTACACCCAGCGCCCATCACTGCATGGTAACCACCAGCACCTCACCACCTGCTGCAAAAAGTCATGCCCCATCAAGGACCTCCTCAACGGGACACATCCACATTTGCTCTGACCTGCCCCTTTCCTGCTTATTCAATCTCAGTTTCTTTTTGCATCTGCCATTTGCTCTCTGCGTCTATTAGATCAGTTTCTTTTCATGGCCATACAAATCTTCTGGTCATCTTTGTGCTGTTTTCCCACCTGCTGAACCTTTTTAATTCTTTTCACTTCTACAAATCCTTCAAGGCCCAAATAGAATACATTTTTTTAGTATACTAATATTTTTCTTCTGGTTTCCCAAATCTTTCTATTATTAACACTTGACCATTGGTTCACTCATTCATTCTTGCAACAAGTATTTACTAAGAACCCACTACTATAAGTTAGTCACTATTTTAGAACTCAGGATACCACAGTGAGACTAAGTCTTTACCCTCTCAGAGATGCTATTATAGTGCAGAAGGCAGACAGTATAGAAACAAGTAGTGTAACTTCAGGTGGAGAAATGAATGGTGGAAAAAATAAAAAAGAATAAAAGAGTAAAAAGGCAGGGTAAGGGCTGGAGCATGGCCACAGAGTGGAGGCTGTTTCTCACTGGGGAGGTGGGGGTTCTTTGAGGAGGAGACATTGACATTGAGTAGACATGAGCCATGAACCAACAGAAGAGAAGAATGCTCCAGGTAAAGGGAACAGGAAGTGACGTGCCTGAGGTGGGAATGTTCCAGAAAGATGAGGGGTTTCAAAGGATGGTGATAAGGCTCATGGGGGAGAGAGCCAGATCTAGAGCAACTCCTAAGGTCAAGTTCAAGGACCGGGTAGGGGATGGTACTGTTTCCTGGTAGGAAGCAAATTTGGGTGGGGCTTTAGGATCTAGAAACAAGAGTTCCTTTTTGGATATGTTAAGGATAAGAACCCTCTGGACACCCCCAGGTAGGAGTCTGTAGCCCAGCCAGAGCTCAGGCCGTGAACACAAACTTGGGATTTACTGACAGTCCAGGGCCTGGGCGAGATCACCTAGAAGGACAATGTAGACTGAGAAGTCATTACCCCAGGGCCACCAGCATTTAGAGGTCCGGAAGGAGGAGCAAGAAGGAAGATTGGGGACCTGTGGCCATTGAGGTCTGTAAGTCACGGACCCAGACACCCCCGTGGTGCTGTGTGGGTGCTGCATATGAGCCGGACTCGTTACCCCAACCAAGAGGGCCAACTTCTTGTGACCACCTGGGTTTCTCAGGGAGCAGGCTGGAGGTCCAGGGTGCTCAGCTGGCATGTACAGTCCTGGCACACGCCTTGCTGACCTCACACTTCCTAGCATTCCCAACTTTCTCATAGAGCAGAGTGGACACTGCCAGGCTCCTGGGGAAATGTGGCCACCCGCTTTCTCAAGGACTAGATCTGTGAGTTAGTTAAGAATTCTCCGACTGACTTTCCTGGCAGTCCCAGACTCACAGAGAAATGATCTGACGGCACGGCCTTGCCAGCCAGCCGGAGGGCACACTGCAATGACTGCCAGCACCCAGCCACCCGCAGCGATGCTTTAAAAGCAACTGCTAGCAATGTGGATCCTGCTTGGTGCCTTTCGCAGGGCAACGTGTGATCCTCACAAGCCTCCTGCAGCCCACAGTATTGTCCCCATTTTACAGACGAGGAGACTGAGATCTGAGAGAGTTCCATAGGGAGGACAGTGTGGCATGTGATCTGGATCCTGAACCCAAGCACTCCTGCACAGTGACACACAGCCGGCTGAAACAGGCTCCAGAATGGGCCACGAGGTGTTTAGAAATACTTCTGAGATGTTTATGTATGTGAAATTTTGAGAACTAAAGGTTTACTGGATCTCGAGCTTGTTCTTTGAAACTCAGACATATCTTTGTGTTCTCTACTAAACCATTTGTTTTCAGTTTAGTACATTTACTGAATTTAAAAAAAAAAAATCTCAGAGATTTTTTTTCCCCTCAGTCCTGGGGATTGAACCCAGGCCCTCACACATGCTGGGCAAGACTCTGCACTTAGTTACATTCCCAGATTTCCAGATACCCACTCTCCTTTTTTTTTTTTTTTTTTGTACTGGAGATTTAACCCAGGGATGCTTTACCACTAAGCTACATCCCCTGACCTTTTAAAGAGGGTCTCACTAAACTATGAGGCTGGCCTTGACCTTGGCGATATTCCTGTGTCAGCCTCCTGAGTTGCTGGGATACCAGACGTGCACCACTGAGCCAGGCCCTAGCCCTCTTTAAAATTTTATTTTGATTCAGAGTCTCACTAGATTGCCCAGGATGGCCTCAATCTTACTATCTTCCTGCCTCAGCCTCCTGAGAAGCTGGGATTACAGGTATGTGCCACCGCACCTGGCTTTCATAGACTATTCTTAGTAATATTCTGTTAAACATAGGTAACAACTTATTACATAGTGTATTATTTCCAGAGATGTAAAGCATATAATTTCACATTGAACCAGCTTGTATTGTCTAATGTTGATAATAATTATCTTACAATCTAAAGCCTTACGCTGCAGACACTGATGTGGCCCAGTCTCAACTAGAAAATGTGTCTGTCAGCTCTGGGCTCCTCAGGCTCCTTTTGCTATACGGGATAACTCAGAACCCTCAGAGGTGACAGTCTGTGGATCATTCTCTGACCTTTGTGGATGTTCTCAAGAGTTTATGGGGTGAAAGGGAAATGGAGTCATACTGGTATTAAAATAGAAAAAAACAAATGAGTCTTTATCAGGTGGAAAAAAAAATGTTGCACATACAGGCCTTCAGATGGCTGCAGACAACACCGTGTGCACCCTTTCTGGTGGCGAGGAATTGTGGCCCGGATCTCCACCCAGATTGACGCCGCAGCTTGCACATTTACACAGAGAGACTGGTTTCACCTGTTTGTAACTGTTGAACATTAGTCACCAGTTCAGAGGTTGCTCAAGCAGATTCCCCTCCCTGGCAGTTTCTCCTATACACATTTTTAAAATCCCACAACAGAGAGCAACAAAGGCCACATCTGCATATTGTCAGAGGAGACAAAAACCTGAAAATAATTTGGAATATAAGTGAGTTCATTCATTAGGCATAGGAAGAACTGGACAGTCACATGAGGGAGCCCATCCAGGAAAGAAAGAAAAATAAATAAATGATGCAGAACATGGGCAAGAGGGAGGTTAGTAGTGAAGAGTGGGGATTGGGAAAACAACAAAGGCTTAAGCCATGGTGGGGGCGAGGGGGTCAAGAAAGACAAAGAGAAAGAAGGACAAATGCAAGATGCCCAATTAAATTTGATTTCAGATTCACAATGAATAATATCTCATGGAATGCCTGAGACATATTAAAAATCATTTGCTGTGTACTGAAGTTTAAAGGGAGGGTCTTGTATTTTATCTGGCAACCCTACTTGAGTAGGGCCTTTTAATCTCTGTTTGAAAGAAAAAATCCTTTTAGAAAACAGATGTCTTCAAGAAACTGGGTCATGGATTCAACAGTATAAATACTTGCTAATTATGTTGCACAGTGTGATGGGGTTGCACATTTATTATAATATTAATAAACTAGCAATAGCTATGACTGAAACTTAGCTACTTTGATTTGAAAAACTATCCATTATGGCATCAAGTTAAAAAGCTTCTGTATACCAAAGGAAACAATTAAGAGTGAAGAGAGAACGTACAGAACAGGAGCAAAATATTTGTCAGCTGCTCCTCTGATGGAAGATTAATATTTAGAATATACAAAGAATTTAAAAAACTTAACACACACATACACAAATCAACAAATAGGCAAATGAATGAAAAAGATGTTCCTCAACTGAAGCACAAATGTCAAACAAGCATGTGAAAAAATGTTCACATCTTTAGCAATCAGGGAAATGCAAATCAAAACTACACTGAGATTTCATCTTACAGCAGTCAGAACGGCAGCCATCAAGAATACAATAACAAGCTGGATGAGATGGCACACACCTGTAATCCCAGGCACTCTAGAGGCTGAGGCAGGAGGAACACAAGTTCAAGGCCAGCCTCGCTCAGTTGCTGAGCGAGAACGTATCTCAAAATAAAAAATTAAAAGGAATGGGGATGTGGTAAAGTACCCCTGTGTTCTATCTCAAGTACCAAAAAAATTCCCAGAATAAAACAAACAAACAAAATACAAATAACAAATTTTGGTTATGATGCAGAGAAAAAAGGAACTCTTAACACTGTTGGTGGGAATGTGAATTAGTCCAACCACATGGAAAACAGTATGAAGCTCCTCAAAAGACTAGGAATGAAACCACCAAACAGTTATACCATTGTACCACTACTCAGTTTTATCCAAAAGCACAAAACTCGGCATCCTATAGTAAAACATGCACACCCAGGTTTATAGCAATGCAATTTGCAAGAGTTTAATTATGGAACTAGCCTACGTATTGCCACAAATGGAAAAAGAAAGTGTGGTAAGGATTCACAATGGAGTTTTATTCAGTGATAAAGAATTAAAGTAAGTTATTTGCAGGAAAATGGATGGAACTGGAGAGCATCATGCTAAATGAAATGAGCCTGACTCAGAAAGCTAAGGGTTGGGGCTGGGGTTGGGGCTCAGTGGTAGAGTGCTCGCCTAGCATGCATGAAGCACTGGGTTCAATCCTCAGCACCACATAAGTATAAAATAAAGATACTGTGTCTACACAAAACTCAAAAAGAAATATTAAAAGAAAAAAGAAAGTTAAGGGTCTCATGTTTTCTTTCCTGTGTAAGCTAGAGAGAAAATGGGGAAAAGGGACCTCATGGAAATAGATGGGAGGGCAGTAGCGTAGAAGGGGTCAGGAGAAGCAGTAGGGGAGGGCACTGGGAGGTACTGGGGAGCGAAACTGACCAAATTACATTATATGCATGTTTGAATATGTCCCAACAATCCCACTATGGTGTATAATCATTATGCATCAATAGAAACAGTAAAGAACAAAATCCAGTTTACTTATCTATATGATACGAGTTAGAATGAACTAAAAATGGACAATTTGACTCTAAGATTTATGAACAAGAAAACATCTATCCATTCATTTACTTAACCCATCTCAGCTTATTCTTTCTCCATAGAAGGGTTCTCTGGTAGATATATTTTATTAAATTTTATTTTATTGGGCTGGGGATGTGGCTCAAGCGGTAGCGCGCTCGCCTGGCATGCGTGCGGCCCGGGTTCGATCGTCAGCACCACATACAAAGATGTTGTGTCCGCCGAAAACTAAAAATAAATATTAAAAAAAAAAAGAAATATACCAAATTATGATATATTAAAAAAAATTTTATTTTATTAACCAAAAGAATTACCATATATGGATTCCCTGACCTAGCTTCTTAAATACTTATGCATGGCAATAATCTAAATTTGTAGAGATAATAGATTCGGCCCAAAACAAAACAAACCCCGGAATTCTTGCAATTACCACTTACCCAATCCCAATCTGTGCAGGATGGCAAAAAGCTGCTCAATAAACAAGCACAGAGCGCTGAAGCTAAGGCCTGGAGCTGGGCTAGGTTGGCATTGGAAGGAAGGAAAGAAACGGCATGAAGAAGGAATAAAGTCTAAGTCCCCAAGTGCCGAACTCTGAGAGAGGTAAGCAAGCACGGGGGAAAGATAGCAGAAGATCTGTGTGCGCTTAGTGGGAAAAGAGGAGGGGGCAGAGTTGGATGGTAAGCAAGCTGTATGTGGACCAGTATTTGAAGGGCTGTCAGTAGAAGAGAAAATTCTCTAGTTCCAGAGGTCGAAGCCAAGGTCAGTACATAGCCATAGCAGGAGAATCGTTTGGACAGCATTTAGGCAAAGATTGCTAGGAATTAGAGCTAAGGATGGAGGAAATGCGCTATGACAGGAAAGGAGACCAGAGGCTGCAGGCTGCGCAGGCCTGGATTGGAGAGGGCTCCTGTCCACGCAACTGGCTTGGGGGCTCTCTGAGGCCTCTTTTCACTTGTGCTGCATGTTTTGACCCCAAAGTGGCAACAGAGGGACTGTGTCTCTTTTATTTGTTGTTATGTCTTCAGTGCCTAAAATAGTGCTGGGTGCACAGAGGGCTTTGGTGAATCTGCAGGTCACAGGGGAGTGGTTGGTGGAGCAGGAAGGACATGCCCATCTGGGGCTCCAGTGGTGTGATAGGGAGGGGAAATAAGATTAAGCCAAATGAATATACCATCAGCATCTATATTGAGGGGAGGGGGCTACCTAGGACTGCATTTTGTGAGAGCTACAAATATATAATCCACATTTACCCAATCCACATCAGACTAGAAGGAAAAAGGAAAAAAATAGTAAAAAAAAAAAAATATATATATATATATATATATATATATATATATATATATAATTTTNAAAAAAAAAATATATATATATATATATATATATATATATATATATATATATAATTTTCATCTGTCAAAGAAAAGAAATAAAACTGAAAAAAAAGTAGAAAGCAGCATGTCTTTGGCTCCCCGTTCCCTGCACCCCACCACAGTACTTTCAGCCCCTTCAAGTTTCTCACCACTCCTTTGAGGACCCCCCAGGGGATCTCCTCCTGCCTTCTGAAACAGAGGCTGTGGGAGAGGTCTGCTTTGCTCCTCTGCTATCCTCTGGCTCTTTTCTCTCCTGCTCTGTCGTGCTGTGGAGATGTCTCTCTATTAGCTCCCGGATGCCAGCTTCCGTATACCCCAGGAACGGTGCTGTTCCCGGGAACATTGGTTGCATCTCTTCAGAGAAACAGAACCAGTAGTTCAGAGGGTGGATGGACAGATGGATGGATGGATGGAAATAAAGAAGAGAGTGAGAGAGTAGTTATGAGGGATTGGCTCATGTGACCAAAGAACCTAGGAGCCCCCTGATCTGTTCTCTGTAAGCCGAGGTCTGCCTGGAAAGTCAATGGTGTGATTCTAGTCCAATCCTGAGAACCAGGGAGCCAATAGTGTAAGTCCTAGTCCAAGTCCGAAGGGCTGGAGAACCAGGAGTGCCAATGTCAGGCAAGAGAAGATGGATGCCCGAGGCTAGGTAGAGAGAGCAAACGCACCCTTCCTCAGACTCTTCATCCTACTCATTCCCTCAAAGGACCAGATCGTGGCCACCTGCCCTGATGAGGGCGGATCTTCTTTACTTGGTCTGACAATTCAAATGCGAGCCTTTTCTGGAAACACTCTCACAGACACACCCAGAAATCCTGTTGCACCAGCAATCTGGGCTTCTCTGGCTCCAGTCAAGCGGATTCAGAAAATGAACTATCACAGACACCAGTGCTGCCCCTGGCACCTGCCAATGGACCCAGCCCAACACTGTTCTGAATTTGCACTCAGGCACGCACCTGAGGGCCAGGGCCAGGGCCAGGGCACAGAGTCGGTCAGCAGGAGAGGCAAGAGCTGGAGAAGCCAGGTGGGGAGTTAGTCACTACCAGGGAGCACAAGGTCACCTGGGGACAACCAGCAGAGCTGCTACATTGCACAGCAGGAAAGATGAGGGCTCTGGAGCCAGGCTGGGGTGTGTCCCTGATGCTCTATACCTCAGGTTCCCACAGGCAAAGCAGGGACAGTGGTAAGAGTTTGTGAAGACTGTGTGAGGGGATGCACAGGCTGGGGCTCTGTCCCAGGAGTGCAAAAACAACAAAAGGGTCCTTGTTGGGGATCAGAGGAGCATTTCACAAGACTTGATTTTTACCTTATTTAATTTTTTTCCATTTCTGACATCAAAATACCATTTTTTTGCATTTCAATTCTGTTCCAGCTCCAGGGTCCTAAGCCCCTCATTCTTGAGCATGGCTTCTCTTTTACTTGTCCCATGTTACCTGTCACTGCTATGTGCTAGTGAAGAGGGGGATTTCAAAGCAAAAACACTATCAAATTAGGGGAACAAGAGGGAGGAGCTAGGGAAGATAAGTGTCATGAGATGGAACTGGGAGGAGAAAATGGGCAATCATGCAGAGGCTGAAAGAGTGGTCAGCCTGAAGTGGTGATAGGTTCAAAATCAACATGGGTTCTGAGCAGGAGCCCCAGCTATTCCTGGAAAGAAAGGCCATAAAACTAGAGTTGGGTTAAAAGCCCAAACTTCCCCGGCCTCCCTTCCCCCCTCCTCCTTGTTTCCCAGTCCCCTCTCCCGCCCCCTTTCAGGTCAGTAATCACCTTTGGGGAGACTGTCCAGGCTGGCAGGCTTCACACTGTCCTATTTTTAGAACAGAAAATCCTGCTTCCTAGGGAAGCCCTTGGCTCCAAGCAAGGCCGACCCAGGCAGTGTGGAGAGCCTCTCTGTTGGTAGAAGGTCAGAGCTCACCTTGATCAAGAAGAGTGAAGAGGTGAAAATGAAATCCCACGGGGAGATGCTGTAGAACAAGGCAGCAGGAGGATTGTCCTGGACTGAGAGGAAGAACTTACCTCGGAACATGATTGACCACAGGAAGCAGAAGATTTGGGGAAGTGTGGGGCATGTTCAATAGATGAAAAATGGGGAGGAAAAAGACTAACAGAAGCCAAAGAGACAAATGCACTAAGAATTAATTGTAGAGGGGAATATAGTTCAATGGTAGAACATTTGCCTAGTGTGTACTACATCTTGGGTTCCATCCTCAGCGCTGTAAAAACAAAACAAAAAGCAACAGATACTAAGTACCCAAACATATCAAATTCTGCCTTGGCAGAACTATCAGTTGTTTTATGGGAAGAAAGGTAAAAACTTATTAAATGATGATGCAATATTTAAATGTCTATTCACAGGTTTAGCAAGAGAGATGATGCTAGTCCCCAATTTATACATCAAGGAAGCAAATTTTCTGATCTCTTATGGTTTATTCAGCCATTAGCAGCTTTTTCTTTTAACTTTCCATGAAAGTTAAACAACTAAGTTTTTCTTCACCTGGAGTGGATTCCACACTGGCCAACTCTGGCTTTTCCTTATGTAAGAAGAGAACCTCAGAGAGTGGCCTTTAATGTCAAATGTCTTGGGAGGAAGTAATTTTCAGAACTACAGTTTGAATGTATCTACAGGGTATCAAGGAGAGGTGTCTGCAGGTGGTGAGAATTTAAACCTAGCGTCCAAGAGAGAAGTTAGGGTCATAGGTACACAGATTTGGAAATCAGTAGCACATAGGTGAAAATTAAAGCAAGTGGGAAGTGGATTGTATAAGGTGAAAAAACAAGAGGACAAAGGTTACTGCCCAGCCAGGATCACATGGTGGTGGAGCTTGTGGTCCCCAGGGCCTCCCTTGAACCTGCTGAACTTAAATGGTGGAGAACCCAGGAATCCACGTTGAAGAAAAGCATCCACAATGATCCATGTGCAAACAAAAGCTGGAACCCCAAAGAATGAAGGGGTTATTTTTGTCAGGCAAAGAAAGAATGCAAAAAAGAAAAGAAAAGCCCCAGAGGTATATGAGTTGCCTCCTTCCTTGTCGCTGCTGCTGCTGCTGCTGGTTAGAGCTACCACCTCATCTCAATGGTTCCTGGAACTTAGGACTCAAGAACAGTGGCATTTTTGAAGCCACTGTGACATCCAGATATCAAAGGTGAATTAGAGACCCTCAGTGGGATTGGTCCCAGCCTTAGATCTTGTCCCTGCTCTAAACTATTCCCTATTTCTAGAATGTGCTGGGACCCTATATATGTGAATAGGTATGCCATTGTGGTTTGTCCAGGGATTGCTCAGCAGGGCTTTGTCCTTGACTTTGCTAACTGCCATCAGTGGAGATGGCAGAGGCAGTGGAAAGTAAGAGTACATGACTCACTTAATGGAGACTGGTACATTGTCACTAAGGCACCCAATGTCCAGCTTGACTTTCATCCTGCCAGGCCTGGGGCAGGGGATGGGGTGGAGAGTCTGCTGTGTCCTCTGCCACCAGGATGAGGACATCTCACTGATGGAGCCCAGAACCCAAAAGCTGCAAGTTTCAAGGGCACCAGCAAGCTATAGACCTCTGATCCCAAGACTGATCCAAAGATGGGTTAAGAGGATCCTACCAGACATCAGAGCTACCTGCAAGTTCCCAAGTGCAGCCTGTGTGGGCTTTGGGGGCCTGGGCAGGCATGCCTGGAGAGTTTGTTTGAAGAAGGCAACCTGTGTGCCACCAAAAGGAGTCCCTCTCCTACCCAAGAGCTGCAGCTGGCCTGACGCAGACCGTGAGGCAAGGAGTCAATCAAACCAGTTCTAATACCGTCATTTAAACTGCTTCTGGTGGATGCTTTGGTTGTTCAACTTGTGGCTAATTTGTAAGGAACTCTGTAAGGAACCACATATATATAGTAAAGTAACTCCATCCTTTACTCAGGATGAAGTTAAGAGTGTCTTTCATAGAATCTGACATGTCGGGCTGGGATTGTGTCTCAGAGGGAGAGCACTTGACTCGCATGCGTAAGGCACTGGGTTCAATCCTCAGTACCGCATAAAGATAAAAAAAATAAATATATTGTGTCCACTTATAACTAAAAAATAAATTTAAAAAACTAAAAAAAAAAGAATCTGACAATGTTACTCAGGAGTGACAAGGTGTTAAGAGGCAGAAACAGTGGACTTTCTTTCTTATTATAGTTCATGGTCCAGAGAAGTGACCATGGGATGGCTATGAAGGCCCTAGAGTTACTACAGTGCATATGGGGAGACTGGGGAATAAAAGTGTTCACAATTCCATCCAGCATTGAACAGCTGGGGCTGAGTGTCACCGTAGTCACTGGACAGACCCTGTTCTTCCCCCTTCCCCTCCCTGGGAAGTGTAAGGAAGGAAGCTCCAAGGACATAAAGACAGAGGGAGGCAGCCAGCGGTGACAGGCTTATTCCAGACAAACCTGCAGAGGGGACCCAGTGGACACGGAGAAGCTCTTCCACTCATAGCCTGGAGCAGACACAGAGGCATGGGGCAGTGGGGAATTTTTGTGGTTAGGCCTTTGCTAGGGGGTTGTCAGGGAAGGGTCCTTTGGGTTGTCACCTCCATTCTTTGAGGTGCTCACTATTCCATGTGGAACCAGGAGTTTTCAGGATTCAGTCCCAGATAACAATTTCTTTTCTTTCTTTCTTTGTTTCTCTCTCTCTCTCTTTCCTTCCTTCCTTTTTTCTTTCTTTGGTACCAGAGAATGAACTCAGGGCACTTAACCACTGGGCCACGTCCCCAGCCCTTTTTTATATTTCATATAGAGACAGGGTCTCACTGAGTTGCTTAGGGCCTCACTAAGTTGCTGAGGCTGGCTTTGAACTCAAGATCCTCCTGCCCCAGCCTCCGGAGCTACTGGGATGAGAGGCACGTGCCACTGCACCGGCCACAATTTCCTTTCTTTTCAAGATGTTGGAGTATTGTCTGGGGTTTAAGATCTGCTGAGTCAGAGTAATTGTGAGGTGACTCTTGGGCTAAGATGCAGGATATGTTTCAAAATGGTT
Organism: Marmota marmota marmota; assembly: GCF_001458135.2. Taxonomy (NCBI): domain Eukaryota; kingdom Metazoa; phylum Chordata; class Mammalia; order Rodentia; family Sciuridae; genus Marmota; species Marmota marmota. Next base: position 14,570,034 of record NW_026000019.1, read on the forward strand.
CTACCTAACAGGAAGCCAATGCAAACTTTAACTGAAGAGTCACCTTAACCGTTTCCTTTAGGAGGGAGGGATGAGCCAGCCTGGGCAGCTTCAGCGTCTACACTTATAAAGCCATTTCATTCCTTGTCAGACCAGCATCTTTCAGAGAAAAGCATCAGAGAGAGATGAGAATGCACGGGGAGGGGGGATGGGGCTCATGCTTAGGAATGTGTCAAAAGCACATAAATGTCTGTGCTTATTTTTCCTCATATGTGCTCATCATAAACATTTCCAAGATGATAAGAATGCAGTCCCATCCTCTACAGACAAGCAGGGTTAACAGCTTAAATATTCTTGAAATTTCAGATACACAGTGACATGGATGATCGAGAAACTCCTTTCCATAAAAGGGCAGGGAACATACAAATCTCTGGGAAAACACATTCCCCGTGGGAGGGATGAGACAAATGCTTGTAATGGGACGTATTCACCCTCCTCAGAGACAAGATCCAAACTACCACAATCAAGGCAGCGACAGCCGAGGCTGCACCTCACCCTCTCCTATGCGCCAGGAGCCAAGAGATTTAGCAAGCTCCCCAGGCCCGTGCATCTGTCCCTTCCAGAAATCCGATTTTCTTACCATCTGTTCCTTTACTCCAGCCTTGGCTGTAAATAAAGTTTATGCACAGCCATGTGTTGTGTTGCCAGGCAGCTCTGAGCTCAGAACGAACGTCTGTGGGCCTCATTATTACCCACTTCCCCAAACAATAGAAATGGTGAGAGAGTCAAAAGCGTTTCAGAAATTGGGTTTTCGACTTCACTTGGTAAACGTGGTGTGACAGAACTCTCTGGTCTTAAAAATTCTGAAAAGAAACATCTAAATGAGTTGGGAAGATTTAGCTCTCAGAAAAGGGTTTCCCCTGCCCCTGAGAATAGTGAGGCCATTGTGAGGGGCATCCCCACCGCCACGGGAACCGGTCAAGGAGAAACTGACCAGCAACAGCAGCGTGAGGACACTCACTGCCTCCAAGGTGACCACCTGACATGGGGCTGGGCCAAGACAGTTAAGGACGCGTATCTAGGAAGTGAGCCTGTGGCCTTGAGAATGCACCAGAAGAGCCGACCATCTGGCAGTTGTGGGGAGGGATCTGCTGACCTCTGGCCTCCAGCTGGGGGGTTTACAGCTACATAATATTTATAATACTCTCTTCCTGGGAGAAGCTTAGAGCACCACACATCTTTGAATGGACCCAGTTAATCCTTTTACTGTTCCATGAGTAATCAGAAGTAGAGGGGAGCAAACAGGGAAGGAATTCCACATTTAAAGGGGGCGCTGCCATGGCAAAGAAGAAAATAACATTTGCTCTGCTAAGCAACAACAGGAAAAGCAAACCCTGTGACTCTTCCCCGAGTCTTAGAGTCCAGGCAGTGGCAGATGCAGGCAGAATTTGCTCTGAGTTCACTCTGATCTCTGCAAGCTATTGTTCATCCAAGTCCCCCGTGTTGGGGAAGGGACCTGCCTGTTTGGGGGGTACTTACGGTGAGGGGACAAGCTTCTGGTCATTGCAGCTGGGGACCTGAGGACATGCAGGGATGATTGAGCAAATACATTGAGGATAACGGAGTCAGGTTTCCTGATGTCAGAAGAGAATTACAAATGCAGAAAGGTGAAAGTCTAGAATAAAGGCCGTGATGTTTGACAGAAGAGGAGGAGTCGGTGTGAACTCACAGCTCTATGTTGACAAAGATACAGATATTGAAGTAGCATAACTGTGTGTAGATGGATGTTTATGTGTGCATACATGTGCACATAGAGACCTATGCACGTACATGTATACACGCAGCCACACATGTGGGTAGAGCTGTGCATACATTTCCTAGTTCTGTCTGCTGAGGGGCCAGAAGGCAAGACTTCCTGATAGCAATGAACATACCTAGTTTGCAGGGCTGGGCCCCCTAAATGTTATTCTCCATTTAAAGGATCTAGGGGTCCCTCAAGAAACCATTAACTCTAGGGGTGGAGTGGAAGAAATCAAAGATGGTTTAGAGATATCTCTTGTCCTATAAAGTAAGAAATATTCAAACCATGATGGGTACATGTCAAAAGGATGCAAGAAAGCTCTTTCACAGCAAAGGAAACAATCAAAAGTGTGAAGAGAGACTAAGGAAAGGGAGAAAATCTTTGCCATCTGCACCTCAGACAGAGCATTATAGACATAGATAAAACTTGGGATGGATCCACCATTTGACCCAGTTATTCCACTTCTCAGAATTTACTCAAAGGACTTAGATCAACATACTATAGTGACGCAGCCATTATAGAGATAGAGCACCTCCAGGATATATAAAGAACTCAAAAACTTAACACCAAAAAACCCCAAATAACCCAGTCAATAAATGGGTAAAGGAACTGAACAGACACTTCATAGAAGAAGAAATACAAAGGGTCAACAAATATATGAAAAAATGTCCAACATCACTAGCATTTAGAGAAACGCAAATTGAAACAACGCTGAGATTCCCTCTCACTCCAGTCAGAATGGCAATTTTCAAGAATACAAGTAACAATAAATGTTGGTGAGGATGTGGGGGAAGAGGTAGACTCATACATTGCTGGTGGGACTGCAAATTGGTGCAACCACTCTGGAAAGCAGTATGGAGATTCCTCAGAAAACTTGGGATGGAACCACTATTTGACCCAATTATCCCACTCCTCAGCATTTACCCAAAGGACTTAAGACCAACATACTACAGTGATGCAGCCACATCAATGTTTATAGCATCTCAATTCACAATAGCTAAGCTATGGAACCAACATAGGTGCCCTTCAGATGAATGGATAAAGAAATTGTGGTACATATATGCAATGTGATATTACTCATCCATAAAGAATAATGAAATTATGGCATTTGCCAGTCAATGGATGGAACTGGAGACTATCATGCTAAGTGAAATAAGCCAATCCCTCAAAGCCAAAGGCGGAATGTTCTCTCTGATATGCGGATGCTGATTCATAATAGGTGAGGGGGTTCACCAGATTGGTGGGGGGATGTGGAGGGAAAGGAGATGGGAATGGGAAAGACAGCAGAATGACTCGGATGTCACTTTTCTGGGTTCGTATATGAATATACGACCAGTGTAACTCCACATGGTGTACAACCACAAGAATGGGAAATTATACTCCACGTACGGATGATATGTCATAATACATTCTACTATCACGTATAACTAAAAAGAACAAATAAAAAAATTTTTTTAAAAAGGATGCAAGAACTACTTTAAAGTACCCCACGGGTCAGATCTTGGCAATCTGAGTATCACAATAAATGACAGTTAAGGATTTTTATTTTATTGTATTTTTATTGCTGTTGAGATGGTGTCTTGCTATGTTGCAAAGCTGACCTTGAACTCCTGGGCTCAAATGATTCTCCTGCCTCACCCTTCTGAGTAGCTGGGACTAGAGGCATGTGTGACCCACCCCTGGTGGTGGTTACTGACGCTAACACCGAGTAAAATAGAATCCCCAGGTCTGCATTGATAAAATTTAAATGAGTGGAGGAGCAAGAGAAGCTCTGTCTTGCAATAGAAGACTTTGGCTATTTCCTTACCAAATACTTAGGGGTGACTCTGTGGAAATACCTGAAAGGTACCAGCTTTTCCAGGTGTAGCAATTAAGAACACCGGTAATAGGACAGATGGGCATCATGTGCCTTGTTATGGTTTAGATGTGGTTTCCCCCAAAAGCTCTTGTGTGAAACATTGCAGATGAAATGATTGGGATACAGAGCCCTAACCTAATCAGTGCATTTATCCCCCAGAAGGGATTAACTGGGTGGTAACTGCAGGCAGGCAGGGTGTGGCTGGGGGAGGTGGGTCCCTGGGGGCGTGCCTTTGGGGTCTATATTTTGTCCCTGGTGAGTGGAGCCCTCTCTTGGCATCCAGATGCCACGTCCTGAGCTGCTGCCCTCTGCTACCCCACCCTCCCACCAGGATGTCCTGCCTCCCCTCGGGCCCAGAGCAGTGGAGCTGGCCAGCTATGGACTGAGACCTCTGAAAGTGCGAGCCCCAAAGAAACCGCTCCTCCTCTAAAATTGTTCTCACTGGGTCTGCTTTTTTCCCCATTGGGTCTTTTGATCACAGTGGCAAAATGGGGGAGGAGAAGAACCAGGCGTTGCCTCTGACATCCTCCCTGCCAACACTAAGTCAGGAGGAAGCAGCAGGTAAGCGTGAATTGCTGGACGTTCCACAAAGTGACCCTGTGCTTCAGACAGTATCAGGTCATGAAGGAGGGGGAAACCTGAGGACTCGTTCCCAAATGAAGAGAAATTATAAGGATTTAATGGGCCTGTCCCTGTCCGTGATATTGTTAGGACCACAGAGAACATTTGAATGATGTTCGTGAATCATATGGTGAAGTTGGATGAATATTTGTCTGATTTGTTAATTGATCACGTTAAGTGATAATGTTAACTGATGGTCCTGTTGTGTAAGAGAATGTCCTTGTTTATAGGAATGAAGCAGTGAGTGTGTGTGTGTGTGTGTGTGTGAGAGAGAGAGAGAGAGAGAGAGAGAGAGATGTGATAACATGGTGTCAGTTGGTAATCTAGGTGATTACCAGTACTTGGAGTACTTGGAGTTCTTGGAAAAAAGTGAGAGCTCAAAATTCTATTTTTTTCTATAAAATTTAAATGTCAGAATAAAAAATATAAAAACGAAAAGAAACAGACCTACTATGGGGCTCTGTGTACATGGACACAGTGAGTCCAACTGAGCAGGTCAATTAAAACCAGGCCCAGGGTCTGTGGAATGCCAGGGTGTTTAGTGCTCCACTCACCCCCGGGCCGGCCCTCAGCTTGCTCAGGAGGGCACAAGGAGACAGGGCAGGGTGGGAAATGGAGGGGCTGCAGGATCCATGATACAGGAACCAAAGGGACCAGAAGGCTGCAGGGAGGAGGTGATGTTTGGAGAGAGGCCTTGGTGAGTTGGGCAGGAGACCGTTGCCAGTCCATCTGTCTGTCCTCCCTGGGGCTTGGCATCTTGTATCCCCAGTGTCAGGCCACAGTGGGGGCTCAATAATTGTTAGAATAACCAAACTAGCCTCAGACTTTCCCAAACCCCGTCTCTTCCCTCTTTCCTCCTAGGCTAACTAAAGACTTTCTCTGTCCATGGAAAACTCTCCATGGACTTTGCAGTCTGAAGTCCCACGAATCCACATTTTGGGAAAGATTTTCATCTCTTCCTTGAGACCATCAGCAGCCGGAGGGAGAGACTCACTAGCCTGTCTCGCACATTCGTAGGAGTGACAAGATCTGCCATACCATCAGCTAAAAGGATTGATTAAGGGTTCAGAGATGCAGAAATCCCTGAACTACTCTTTGGGGTTATGATGGGGGTGAGGGCACCGTAATAACTACAGCTGATTGTGGGAACCGACAAGATGATGTTAACCACCAGTGCTCAGGGCCTTCTTACACCAAAGCGGGGTGTTTACGCAAGGCCAGCTTCCTCCCACCCACAGTATTGTTATAATGATAATTTTAGCATTTGCCAACATTCCTATAAGCAGCTTTCAACAGGGCTCCATAAGCACCCAACAAATGTCCCTAAATGTGTACACAGGTGCCACCTGGCCTATCTGTGGCATGAAGCAGCATTTGGGGGCAGAAGGCAGCTGTGACCTCTGAGGCAGCCAGCTTGGGCCCTGGACTGATACAGAGGCTCCAGTTACACAGCCAAATGCCTCCCCACTTCTCCGTGTAATCGCAGTTAGACACTTGAAAGAACTTCTTTTGTGAGTCCATTTATTTCCCAAAACTCTTATGGATACCGCATGAGATTGCGTCTTTTTGGTTTTTTTTGTTTTTTTAAATATTTATTTTTCAGTTTTCAGCGGACACAACATCTTTGTTTGTATGTGGTGCTGAGGATCGAACCCGGGCCGCACGCATGCCAGGCGAGCACGCTACTGCTTGAGCCACATCCCCAGCCCCAGAGATTGCGTCTTTTTGGAGCAGTAAGCACCGACCTGCTGAAGAACCACAAGGGACTTCTCAGTAGAAGAGCTTCTCCTTGCTGTAGAGAATGAACAGTGAGGCAGCTGCCCTTTGCCTCCGTCCTCCCAGTTCCAAGCATTTGTTCACACCAAGTGTGGATTCACCCTCAGGGAGCACCCCCCTCACCTCGCAGGCAAGGTGGCGACAGCTGGGACAGTTTGCAACACGAGATTATTTTAAGGCATCTGAAAAGTGGGTGAAAACAAACTCAAGTGAAAATTTCTTTTAAAAAACCCAAAAACTTAGAAATAGCATTCAAGCCCTGCAAAACCACTGACTCCTCCAAAACCTAGAATTTTCCTTGATGCCTCAAAGCATTTTCAAGATTCTGTCCTGAAAACCATGCTGAAGGCCATCCTCAATGTAGAATAATGTGAGTCTCCTGTTTCCACCCACTTTTACAGAATGACATGTGACCCTTGGCAGGCAGGACAGCAAAAAGATCCCTGTAATTACAGTTTCTGGTTTCACACTGAAATGGCCCAACTAAAAAGTCCTCAGCAGATGTTGCATAATTTCGAGACATGTATTTAGTAGTAAATATCAGCTTGATTCCATAGCTGGTTGATGTGGCCTTAAAGTGAATTAAGAAACAGCACAGCTTTCATTCTTGCACTTAACAGAGGGCAGCACATTTCTTTATCTTACGCAGTGCCACATAGCCGTGCCGTTTCAACTGGTTGGGCCAAAGTAAATGGAGAAGCCGGGCACTACTGCTGCTCTATGGTCGGGGCAGTTCACGTCAGCCCGGCCTGGACTGGCCACAGGAGATGGCGGTGCGATTGTCCTCTACTCTCAACGAGGAAAGGTAAACCCAGAGAAGATGCACGACAGCTGGGCTTAGAGCGTGGTTCTCATGGTCCTAAATTTAGCCCATCAAGTCATGACATCTCTTCTGCTAGGGGATTATAGTTTTTAAAAAGACTGCTCATGCAGCAAATCATTATGATAAACAATCTAATAATTCAGGAGGAAGGAACTAGAAAACCAGGGCTAGCAACAAGTGTGTGACAGCTTGATTTTTCACCAGCTGTATTCCTTGGTCCCCAGCCAAAATGCCATCTGACCTTTAAGCTGGCCAAGCACGTGGATTGTTTTCTTTTTTTCTTATCAGTCCTCAGAACTAAACAATTGCTGAGATATTTTAGAGATGCAGAATTTCATTAGGGAGAGGAGAGGATGAAGAAAATAAAGATGCCACATGCATCCATACTACAATCGAGTATTTGTTGGACATTTAATTATGAGCTTGTCCCTGTAGATAGATTCTGTGGAGAAGACAAGGTTATTTTTCTGCCTAGCTGTGGAGCATGTGAATACATAAGACACAGGCCCATGGGTCCAATCCTGTCCGCCACCTGTTCTTGTGTAGTTCATGGGCTAAGGATGGTTTATTTTAAATGGTTAAAAAATCAAAAGAATGACAGCATTTTGTAACATGTGAGAATTATATGAAATCCAAATTTCAATGTCCTAAATACGGTATTGTTGGAGCACAGTTACGCTCACTGATTCATGCACAGTCTATGGCCATGTTCATGCTACAGTGGGCAGCTGAGCTGAATGGCCTTGACAGAGACCATATGCACCACAGAAACAGAAATATTTACTGTTTGGTCCCTCGTGGAAAAGTTTGAGGACCCCTGAGTTAGATGATACTCTAATGTCACGGTCAGGGGTGGTCTAGAACTAGTTGAGAATCAGAGGACTTCCAAGAAGGGAGAATTGAGGTAGAAGAAAGTACATCCAAATGGACCTTGAAAGATAAGACATTGGGCATCATGGTTATTGTGAAAGGCCAGCAGATGTGGCCTGCCAATGTGACGCCATCACTGAGAGCAGAGTGACCTTGCCAAGTTCTTTAACTTTTCTGTATCTCAGTTTTCTCAACTATTAAATGGATTGATAATACCTGCTTCCCAGGGCTGTTGTAAAGCCACAATAGGGTGTCATATGCAAAGCAGCACATTGCCTGGCCTGGAGCCCGTGTCTCCGAAACATTAGCCGTCAATAAGAGCGATGGCCACTGTTTCTCACACTGGCACATCTATTAATAAAACTAAGTCAACATTTTGCTTAAAAAGGTAAGCCTCTGAGAGGTCATAAGTGAGGAAGCTTTAAAATCTTCTGTGATGAAGTTGAGCAATTGAATTCTATGGAAGTTGTTAAAAATGGTGTCATCGAAGAACCACACAGGAAAACATTCATAGTGTGCTCTGTAAAAATGAAAGAAAAACAAAACCAGGTTATGAAATACTTCACTTAGTATAAGATAGTTGGAGTAAAGGGGAAAGGATGCTCTTAGACATTATTATTTTGCAACATAGTATCTCAGCATGGTAGTTTAGTTTCACCAGCCCAGAAATTCTGTTTTGTCATTGCATTTGAAATCATATGAGAAACTGGTGAAAGCTACTGACCCCTCTCCTTGATAAATGCGCACTGCACACATACACACACACACACACACACACACACACCCATTTGCATACAATCTCACGACTTAATGGAGTCCTTGAATCCCAATCTTGGTTTCTAGGTTAAGAACGCCTGTGCTGGTTACTCACTCATAAAACCCATAAGATATCGACACATGAACCAGAATGCCATATTACTAATTTATGAAGAAGAAATAATGTCAAGTGGACTAAAACCCTTCCGTTGGCTGACCAGCTCATTATCTTGCTATGCAAAAATGAGACAGATAGCCAAAGTGCGTATACAGTCACAGCACAGGGAATTCGAGAATGGTCTTAATGGCTCTTGTCGCCAAACTGGGATCGTCTGATGTGTCTGTTTCTGCTGGAGAAGTAACCCTGCCAATGACGCTGGGACAGCCAGTACAGGCTTCTCCTGGGGACAATGTCCGACACCTGCATTCTCTGCTTGCAGAAACAGCGAAGGCTGAGCTACAGATGCCACTCTTGCCAAAGAAAGGTGCCGTTCCTGCAGCTAGACCCCTCTTGAGGCATGATGATTTCCCCACGCTACACCTGGTCTCCTCCATTAGGAAGTGTCACTCATGTGTAGACTGCAGTTTAAGGTGGGGTTTTTTTGTGCATGTGTGTATATAGGTTGGTTTTATTTCCCTTTCAGAGGTGACCCTCAATCTCAAATTTCAGAGGTACTTTACTGCTGTGATTCAGGTGTGGAATGTCCCCCGATGTCCACGGGTTGAAGACTTGACCCCAGGGTGGTGCTGTCAGGAGGAGGTGGAAGCTTGAAGACATGGGGCCTTGGTGAGGGGGGGGGGCTCGTAGGTCATTGGGGGTGTGCCCTCAAAGGGGATTTAAGGGCCCCAGTTTGTTTTCCTTTGTTCTTCCTAGAAGTTGAAGTGAACAGTTTTGCAGCACATCACAGTCCCTCTGCACCGCCTTGCCACAGGCCCAGAGCTAGAGCTACGAGGCCAAACAGGCAAGGAATGGAAGCTCCCAAACGGTCAGCCCCAACCAACCATTCCTCCTTATAGGGCAATGACCTCAGGCGTCTTGTTATAGTGATGGAAAGCCGAGCAACACACTTACTGCCTCCCCCTCTTCCTACCTCCGGCCATCCCTCCCCCTCCCCTCCCGCCCTTCTCCCTCCCTTCCTGGGTATCTCCCTCCCTTCTTCTTTCTTTCACATGCCTTTTATTTTGAAATAGTTTAAGAAAGGAAGTTTTAAAAACAGTAATAGGATTTGCATATGCACTTTTCTCGGCTACCCCAGTGACAATACCTCCTGTGACTCTAGGGTGGCCCAAACCAGGAAACCGCCCAGGTCCCAGGTCCGTAACATTGACAACACAGTATAGACCTTATTCAGATTTCACTAGTTTTCACACGCTCTTTTCATGTGGGGTGTGTGTGTGTGTGTGTGACTCTTTGAGATTTTAGCACACATGTAGGTTGGGAAACCAATTCCACAATCAGAAAGCCATGAAGAGAGACCCTGTGTACTACTTAATAGTGATTTCCTTTATTACTGAGTTCTCAATGTCAGAAATCTTAGTTTAGCTATTTAGTTTGCTATTTCAGGCACCTGAAACTCTTATGCAAATGACTTTAGGGACCACAATCTTGTGACTTCATCTACTTCCCTCCCGGGGGGTGAACATGGTTAGTGTCACCAAGGCTTTGATGACAATTTTCAGACTTCGTCTTAGACTTCATTTCTGAACCTCTCTCTCTCTTTTGTCATTTGACAATTTTTTGAAAGTGTATATTCTTGCCATTGTGCAGAAACAACCTAGAAGGATTTTGAAACGGAATTTCTGACCGTAGTTTCTTTACGTATAGTTGCACAATAGGAAAGAGTCCTATGAAGGCAATCTGGGAGCCTGGCTGGGGGGGCTGTGCGGGCGCATAGTGTCACAGGTCCCTAGACTTGCCTTCCTCTCCCTGTGCTTATCTCTCTGGGTGCTGAGGCCTCCTACGCCCTCGGTCCTTCAGACTGCCTTTCACCCTAGCGACCTTCACGAGGACGCACTTCGGGCCCATGTACCCTTATGGAAAATACGGCCCCAGGTTTCGCTCTTCTGAAGTCTACTTTGGGGGGCTTGGTTTCCTGTGTGTCTTCTGAGCTACAGGCGCTGCTTCTTCAGAGCTTGCCTCGGCACCTTTACATGACCATCCCCTGGGAGAGCCGAAAACTAAACGATTACTGGAACCAGCCCACGAGCAAAGTGTTTCAAATAAATAAATAATGACATGTGTGCACTGAGTGTGACCATCATAAATGACTAGGGAAGGTTACCATAGAGAAGAGAGCAGAGTTCAACCCGGGAGAACATGGCTGGGACAGTCTCAAGGACCTAATTAATTCTTCAAGGAAAAACAACCCTGAAAGTTGATTTAAAAAGTAGAGAGTTCTTTTTCTTCACCTGGTGAGGAGCAAGTAATCCATAGATGGATTATACAAAATGACAAAGGCACTTTGGAAAACAGTTTATAGTTAAAAATAAATCAGACTTCCTGGCAATTCTGCTTCTAGGTATCTACCTAAGAGAAATGGAAACACATGATCCCATAAAGACTTGCATGAGAATCTTCTTAGCAGTATTTTTCATAATCACCCCAAACTGGAGACAACCTAAATGCCCAGCAACTGGTACATGGTTACATAAAGAAGGGGACAGTATAGCGGTGGAGACCAGGACAGGAGCCAGCAAGAAGGGATACAGTGATCATGCCCACCCAGGGTCCAAAACAGGACAGCAGGACTGGGAACCTAGGTAGTGTGAGTCTGTAGTGTGAATTCACATCTATCCCGTGTTGGCTCCAGGTTTTTGAGCAAACGCTTCTCTGCACCAGTCATCTGTTGCTGAGGATGCCACTGTGCAGGTGTCTATGGCCGTAATGACATCACACCTCAACAGTGGTGTCCCACAGCCATAGTTCCAGGCTGAGTGCACTTGTACTGCTGTTGCTGAGGGTCACTGCTTCAGCCGCAGGGTTACTGGGGTCCTGCTCAGCTGGGGTGCAAGCCTGCTGGGCCTCTCTCAGCACCGGGTTCTTTATGTTCATCTCTTTATTTTATTAGTCTGGGCTTCCCAATGGCCCTGGGAAGTCCTTTTCTAGGGTGCTTTATGACAGGTTTCGAGCTCTGCGTAAGTGGCCCTCAAAGGGCCTGTTCTGCCCCGTGCTTTCCCAGTGAGCTGGATATTTTACCAAGCTGCAGTGTGCAAGGCTCATCTGGCCTCCACAGAAGTCACGCTTCCCTGATCCCCTCGGAAGTGGGAGTCCATATGGGCCGGAGCAACGTGAATACCCTGGGGGACCTTCAGCATAACCGTCTGCCACACTTTTGAAGCCTCAGTTTCTTCATCTGTAGAACAAGGGTGACACTGGTAGTTTATCAGATTTCCTCTGAGAATAAATGTGACATATGGAAAGCACCTGTCACGACGTCTGGCAATTAGTCATCAGGGTCGACCCACCCCTGCCCTAACACTGGTGTTCTTATAACTGTAGTACTTCCCCCTCAGCATTTATCGGAGGAAGATGTGAGTGAAGAACCAAAGAGTCTGAACTAATTGAACAGGTTGGGAAAACGGTGGGTAGATAAATTAAAAGTCTGGTAGGCTAAAGGGGTCGTAGAGAAGTGCATTCTGGGTGAGGGAAGAGTGTGGGCAAGGGCCCTGAGGCTGGGGAGTAGCAGGCAGCTGCTTCAGTCATGAACTCAGATAGTTATAAATGGTCAGCATGGCAACCCTAGAGATATTCCCAGGGTGGTATGAGCAGGCCAACGTTTCACATTTGCAGGACCCAGGGCAAAGTACAAAGGAGGCATGTAGACCATATATCTGAGTGTTTAAGAATTATAAATCAAGCCTACCAACCATAAACGAATGTGTACAATTCTCCTACCTTATCAGACAGACCCCTGCCTCTCCCGCTCGGGCTCCATAACTCTGAACCCACCCTGTACTTTGAGGCCCAGGGCAGGCGTGGGCTGTGAAGACTGCGGCCTGTTTCTCCCCAGCAGTAACGGTCAGTGTCGGGCCACACCTTGGTGCTCTAGGGTTGTGTTCACAGCCATGGAGTCCCTTTCAGCGTGGACCTAGAGGACACTTGGGGGTCTTGGGTGCCCAGAGCATGGTCCAGTGGGAGTGAACGGGCTCTGGGCGGGCACATCCCTTTGGCCCCTTGCTGTCTGCCCTGGAAGGAGGACTGGTCAAAAGCAGGGTCAGGGGGGAGCTCCTAAAAACACAGGGCCCCAGCCAGTGTCCTTTGCACCCAGTACTGGTTATGGGAACCCCGAGAAAACAAGGCCAGGACTGGGTGGTCAGGGAAGGCTTCCTGGATGGAGGAGGACTGCCCGAGCCCAGCGAACCCCTCAGGGGCAGCTTCCCCTGCAGGCTGAAGCACACAGCATGATAAATCTAACGTTCTCTGAAATAAAACATGAAGTGTAACAACGGGGTGACAGGTGCTGGGATAAGAGGACATTTCCCTTTTAATGCCTTTATTTGGCAAGATCCTGATGCTTCACTCGGCTGCATTCTCCCCAGGAAGTCCCACTGGGTCCACGCAGCGTTCAGTGGACAGCAGTTGAAAGTCAGCGGTGCCCGTGAGAAAGGCTCCAACTCGAGGACCTTGCTGCAGAGACTCCTCATCAGCACACGCAGGTGCACGCAGCTGGATTGAAGTGCATTCCTTGTGTGGCATGTTTGTCTGCTAAGGGTGGGGCAGGGGACAGCAAGTGGACAGAGCGCAGATTGGAATGCAGCAACGTGAGCTCCCACCATCCTTCCCTCCTAAGAGATGCTGATCACGGACAGCAGACAGCCAGGCAGCCACTTGCCAGTCCCCCAGCCCCCAAGGTCGAGACCCTCGTCCTTCATGTTTAAGGACTAGAAAACCTGACACATGGAAGTATTTAAACTATGGAAATGACATTTGTCCTGTGTTTCTGGAAGCCCAAGGGTGGGGGGGGAAGTATAAGCTGTTGTGGGAAGATTAAATAAGTGCACGAGAACCGCCAAGAAACCCTGTATGTTTAAATATATCCCCCTCTGTCATTTGGCCCCCGAGGAAAGAGCAATGTCAGGAATGAACTACTAATTACCAGCCACATCCTGGAAGAGAGACTGGGAGCGTCCACGTTGGAAGGGACATTGGAAGGGATGAGGGGACTTAGAGTTCTCAGCAGCTAAGTCTAAGAACCCTGGCAGCAGGAGGCAGCCCCAGGGAATTCCCTCTGAATTCTTCTTGCCCCATCCAAATCCCCCAAGAAAAGGACAGCATGAGAGACAGATGAAGCCAAGTATCCGGAGTGGAGGGGAAGGACAGTGGACAACAGAGGTGGCCAATGGGGCTGGGGAGTGGGGGAGGGGTAGGTAAACCCTACGTAGATATGCCCTTTAAGAAGCTGTGCCGTCAGTCTACGGAGTGCTCCCTACATGTCCAGCATGCTAAAACCCACAAGCCTGGCTCTAGGAGAACACACGGCCCTCTGAGGGAAGTGCTGCTATTATTCCACCTTATAGATGAAAACCGGGAGGCTGACTGGGGAAGACGATGGGTTTATTTCTGGACATAGAGAATTGCAGGTGGCATAAATTCTAAAAGGGGATTCCCCAAGACAGTCGAAACCCACGGAAACTGCTGGGTGTGCAGTGTATACCTGTAATTCCAGCATCTTGGTAGGTTAAGAGGGGGGGATCACTTGGGCCAAGGAGTTCAAGGTCAGCCTGGACAACACAGTGAGACCCTATCTCAAGAATAAATAAAACACTGAACCTGGAGAATGGTAGGGAAGAGGGTACCGCTGGGGAAGAAGGATGCAGGGCATATAGATTTCCATACAGAGCCTCACGCATCTTTTGAGTTTTGATCATATTGAGGTAGGTAGAAGAATTAAGAACAGGCAGAAAGGAGAGAAACAGGGAAGGAGAGGGACTGTAACTTTAAAACTCCATGAACACCTTCTCCTTTAATCTCCAGGAAATCCTCTTTTCCTCCAGGTCTGAATTCTTCAAAGGTCCAGTAAACCTTAGAGTACTGTCAGTCCAATTAATTGGTGCCCATATACCTTGTTAGCTTACAGGATGTATTTTCGAATAATTAAAAGAAGCCCAGAGAGAGATTGCTAGAGACCTCTGATACGGTCCAGTCCAAGCGCTGTTAACTAGATAACGTCAACATGAAGACTCTGAGAAGAACCAGACCACCTAGACCAGCTCTGGGATCCACCTTCAAAAGAACTGAGCTCATTAGGTGGATGCCACCCGGGTAGGTCTCCAGCCCACTGTTTACAAAGTCCGCTTTAGAAGAGAGCCTGAGACCCCTGCGTGTGTCTCGCTCTTGAGCGCCCACACCCCTCTCCCTCGAGAGCAGGTCCTGCGTTGTGGCTTGTTCTCCTAAAGAAATCCCTTGCTTTCCTGAATAATCCTTTGCTTGTGCCTCATTTGACGTGTCATCCTGAAATTCCTTTGTGCAGCTTAAGTCAAGAACTTGCCAGGGCTGAGTTGAGGTCCCCCTTTCCCTTCTGGGGACCTCCTTGGACCCCAACTGGTGAGAACAAGTGTATTACCTTTCAAGAAGTAAAAGTTGTTTTTTTTTTTAACATCAGTAATTGAAGTGAGGACAGGTCAGGACTGAACATGTAAGTTTTGGGAGTCAGGTGGGATTGAGGACAAGGGAGAAGACGTGAGTGGGAGACTTGTAAGGGGTGCGGGGGTAATCCCAGCAACCGCGATAGGAGAGATCTTTGTTTTTTAACCAGTCGGGAGCAAGCTTGATACTTTCTGGGGCCACAGGTTAGGATCTTAACAGACAATATGCCTGTGATCCCAGCAACTCAGGAGGCTGAAACAGGAAGAACGCAAGTTCAAGGCCAGCCTGGGCAATTTAACAAGACCCTGCCTCGAAGAAAATGAGAATTAACTCTGGGCTTATAAAATTATTTAGCAGACACTAGGAGAGATTCTCCCTAGCTATCTAGGAAACAGCCTGTGGAGAGGATGGGGTCTCTGGCAAGTGATAGAAACACGCAGGAATGGTCCATGGCCCCATCCCTCCTGCAAGCCACTGGCTCAGCATTGCAGTAAGAGACCAGGCAGATCAACCACGGCTTGGAACTTAATTATGCATCAGCTGGTTTCTTTAATGTTTTCCTGGACCCAGTGGGTTATTAAATGTTTTACGTTTAATCTGTACCTATTGCAAGCAGACGTCCATTCTGACTGCCCAGGAGGAGAACCATTCCTCCAGAGTTCCAGCACTCCCTGTTCCCTGGCTGGCCCTTTGTTGGCACCAAATAAATAATGAATGGATTGGGGGAGGGTGTCCTTTGACACAGAGCTGGTAGGAGAAACAAATGAGAACCACAGAACTTTAGAGATCAACTAGGGCAGTGGTTCTCAAACCTGAGCGTGCCTCCGAGGCTTCCAGAGCACAGAGGTGGGACTAGAATCTCACCTCTTTCCCTCACGTCTCCATACTTCAGCAGGTGTTTCCTGAGGTGAGAATACGCTCCCCTTCTCCCTCATCCATTCATTCATTCACATCAGCACGGACTCAGGGATTCTTTAATGCTAGCATCTCTCTTACTACCTGAATCAGATTTCTTTCTTCCATGTAGCCCTGTCACTTACAATACTATTAATTCAGAATGACTTATTAGTTTATCTCTTTAATTCAAAACCAAAATGGACATCCAGCCATGTGTGGTTTCACAGTGAGGGCACATCCTGAGACATGCATCGTTAATCAGTTTCATCATGGCTGACTACCGCATACTGCCACCAGCCCACAGGGGATGGATAGTCCCTGGAAGTCACCTCTGGACTGCAGGAAAAGACATGATAAACACGAGACGCATGAAACTGCTGTCAACAGAATATGGCCGACTGCTTGACGGTAATTTTTTTTTTTATAATGCAAAGAGCACACTCTAAAATAATGATAAAAGCATAGTATAGGAACTATGTAAACTAGTCACGGAATTGTTTATTAGTGAGTAAGACGTACTGAACGTAATTGTACGTGCTATGCTTTTATATGGCTGGCAGCACAGTAGGTCTGTTTACGCCAGCATCACCACAAAACCCAAGTAATGCCTCATGCTGTGCCGGAGCCATGGCTATGATGTCACTAGGTAATAGGAACTTTCTATTCCATTGTATCTTATAGGGCCACCATCCTATTTGTGGTTCATCACTGACTGAAATAGTGTCGTGCAGCCCGTGGTTATATCTCTAAACATCATGTGATTTTTTGAAAATATAACAGTTTTTAATTTTCCACTTAAAATTTAATTTTTAAAGGATTAAAATACTACAGCAGAACTAGATCACAGAAATATCATGTAAGTTGCAAATGACAGCCATAAGTGTAATTTTAAAGTTTTTGATAACCATATTTTAAAAAAGGAAAAGGAACTATCCCCCATAGAACCAAATTACAACTTTTTAATTAATTTTAATTAATTTTTAATTACAACTTTTTAATTCTTTTAGATTAGAAAATTCATGGTGATTTTCCTCTTTTTCACCAGTACAGGCTCCAAACTAGGGCCAAGGAATAGCAGTGCTAGGGATATGGCTCTGATCATATTTTCAGGGTCATAATAAGAATTTTTAAAAATCTATCTTAGGGTTGGTGATGCAGCTCAGTGGGAGAGCACTTGCCCGGCATGCACGAGGCCCTGGGTTAGAGTCCCAGCACCTCAGGAAAAAAGAGAGAGGAGGAAGAAGAAACGTTGCTCATCCCTCCTACCACCCTAATTGCTCTTAGGCCTGTGTGTTCAGGGTCTGACCTCCACAGCCCAGAGCTGAGGGAAGACCCTTGTCAGGCTCACAGTGGGAGAAGGCCCAGGCAGAGCTGGCCAGAGCCCAACCAGACTTCCATGAAAGACAACGGCTGCCCTAGGTGGTGCGCTCCCTGCTATCCTCCCTGGCCACTGTCCCTGGGCCACCTGAAGATGCCTGGTTTACATTGGTGTTCACTGGCTGAGTCCAAAGGAGAATGCCAGCTCACAAGTAAATATTTGCCATTCTGAGGACTACCTATGTCTGGGCAGAGAGAAACAAACATTTACCACCGGCTTGATTTCATCACTAGGCCACTGAGCAAGAAAAATAATCCCTTGTTACTGAAAGCAAGATGTGACTTTAAAAACATCCAAACACATTTTGCTTTTAGACACAAACACAGGTAACTCCAAATCACCAAGGAAGGAAAATATCAGTTTGGGTTCCACACTCCTCTACCCTTCAAAATGCATTCTGAGGGAAATCCCTCCCTGGATTTGGCGATTTATGACCGTCTTCAAGTTGTCTGGAGTCAGACATCAAACTGAATGAGTGGAGTTGGAACATCTAATGCAGTGGTGCTCAGACTATGCTAACACTGTCCCCAGTGTCCCCAGCGGGCCATTTGGTGGAGGGTGAGGGTGTTTCCACAGCCCTCACCATCAGTAGTGTAGAGGGCTACTGCAGTTAAGGGACAGGGGCCAACGTGTTCCAAGTCCTGCAATGCATGGGACAGTCCATGCAGCATGACTTGCTCCACTCAGAATTCCCACAGAGAACCAATCAAAGAGTTTCCTCAGGAATTTAGAATTAGACTAAGATTCCAACTCAGTATAATTGTTCTCTCAAACCAAAAAGCTGGGACTTAGGAGCTGGGCGCTAGGACCATTATTTAGTTTGGGGACTGGGGAACAGAGGGTGCTGGTCTGCAGTGAGAGTGGACAGCTAAGGAACAGGACAAAGTGACAGGAGACTCTTGCTCAAACCCTCATGTAAGCCTGGGGTCCTTACTGCACCCGAGGCTAATCGACAACCCTGCTGCCCGTCTCTGTGACGCCCTGTTACTTGCAAACAAAAATTCTCACCTGGGAGAAACTAACTTCTGCACTACTTCCTTCTGCCACATGAATGGAGGGACAGAGAGCTGGACAGAAGGGCAGAGAGGAGCACAGGAAGCGCTGGGCAGCAAACTGCAATGACTCCACAGCACCTGGGTTAGGAGGTCAGCCCAGGTGAGAAGGGACTCTAAAATCCCTTAGGGAAAGGAACTGCGTGAGTCTGAAGTTGTCCAACCTGGATCCCTCATCATGGTCGAGGGATGAAGTTGTTTTAGCGTAGGTGTCACTGCCAGGGGTGTGTCTGTGGATTAAAGGTCAGAGAAGGAAACATCTGCAAGTCGACAGTAAAATCCCCCTTCCTTTTTTTTTTTTTTTTAACTCATGGGAACTTAACCAATGAGCCTCATCCCAAGCCCTGTTTATTTGTTTATTTATTTATTTATTTTGAGACAGGCAGAGTCTTATAAGTTGCTTAGGGCCCACATTGCTGAGACTGGCTTTGAACTTGAGATCCTCCTGCTTCAGCCTCCTGAGGTGCTGGGATTACAAGTGTGCTCTATCATGCCTGACCCCAAAATACTTTCTTTAAAAGGAAAATGAAAAATAAAAGACAAAAGCCCTCATGCCCAAGGGAAAACATCTCTTAAAACATTAGTGCCTGCTTTTATAACTAGTCTTCTTTTTTTCTTTTTCCTTTCAGTGCTAGGGATCAATCCATGGCCTCGTGCCTGCCAGACACTCTACCACGGAGCCCCATCCCCAGCCCTTGTAATTGGCTTTCTACCTGCTTGAGTAGAATACTCAAGTCTGGTTGAAGGTGGTGGGTTTCATTTCTGCTACACTGGAACTTGATGGGGTGGAGCAGGAAGTTTAGGGGAAATGGTTTAGGGGATGTTTCTGTGGGTGGTGCCTAACTATAGGGCTTTAGTCTTGTTTGAGAAGGGAGATTAAGAACTTTTGGTTTTGTGAGCCAGAAAATCATATACCAATGACAGAGCAATGGCTCAGGTAGTTTCCATCATCACCTGCCATGACAGACGGTGAGCATGGGCCAGTGAAGGAGGCATGGTGGACGACAGTGTTCCCATCAGGTGGCTGGCCTGGAGAGGGTGTGTGGCTGAGACTCCATGCACAGCTTCCATCCCAATTTGCTTCTTGGATTTGCAAGAGGATGCCAGGTCCTGAGACTGATGAACAGCACCTTCCCCACGGATTCTGCTCTTGGCGCTATCCACCCCTTACTCCCTCAAGAGTCTTCTCATCTTTCAACACCTCTGAACATAGGATTGGCTTCAGAATGGAGTGACTTAAAACTCGAATTATAGCTGAGTATGGTGGTACCTGTCATCCAGCAACTGGGGAGGCTGAGGCCAGCCTGGACAGCTTATCGAGCCTCTGTCACAAAGCAAAACACTTGAATTACTGAAACACGATATCTTGATTTCAAGAATGGAAAAAAAAATTAAACATGGCAAAAATCAAGTCTTGTGAAATATTCCTCTGGTCTCCACCTACAGTGACCTTTTTTCTTTTGTGGTACTAGGGATTGAACTGAGGATCTGACTCACGCTAGGCAAGCTGTACCATGATCTACAACCCCAGGCCCCAAGTTGTCCTTTCTTTTCTTCTAATTTTCTTTTTGTCCCCCCAGTGCTAAGGATGGAGTCCAGAGCCTCATGCCTGCTGGGCAAGTGCCCCACCACGAGCCGGCTCCAGCCCCCTCCAGGCATCTGAGACGTCTGAAGGCAGCCTTTGCTCAGCCACAGAATCTCATCAATGTAGTCGTTCTGTTTTTGGACCCTCCAGTACCTACACAGCTCTGGACTGGGAGGAAACAGTGCCGACACTCAGAGCAAATGTAAATATTAGTTCCACTGAATCAAGAACCTGGGTGCTAAGCCTGTCTGTGCCCTGGGCTCCCAGGGGAAGTTGGGCTTTGTTTCTAGCTTATCTCCAAGGTCTCCTGCAACCCTAAAATCTATGAGAAGTAAAATGTTTTGCAGTGCTGTTGGTACTCTGAGCTGCTTCTCAAGGTGCAGGTCTGATTTGCTAGGAACTGGCTGCACTCTAAACCCCTGGGCCAGCCCCTGGTTGCTTCCTACATGCCCCACTGCCTTTGATCCTCGGATAGACCAGCTCTCCTGCCTCTGAGCAGCTCTGTTGGACACTTTTTCCCCACATTTGCAAATGCAGTTATTTCTCATCACTGGGGCCTCGCTAAAATGTGGTCTCTCAGAAGTCTTCCTTGACTTTGTATCTAGAGGGAGCATCTCCCCGAGGCCAATGCTTTCCATGACATCATCCCACTTGTGTCCCTACAGTGCTTATTACAACACACAAGCATCTCCCAGGTCACTGGCTCCTTATCACGCTCCCCCCACAGACAACACACTGCAAGGACAGGAAACTGTCTTTATTCTTTTTCTCTATATCTGCAGAATCAGGCTTCCAGGAACCTATTTAATGCCTTTTCTGAAACAGAAAAGCCTGCTCCTTCCTCTGAGAACACCTATGCCTGGCTGGGCACTGGCCTGCTGGGCTACACATGGCCTGGATTTCAGCCCCTCCTTGCTCCTTGACCAGTTGTTCTTGTTCAGTGAACAACCCACACAACTATGTACACTCTACCTTGCAAGGAACCTGGCAGATTATAGAAACTTCATTTAATTGGATGAGTACATCAAATTTATTGAGGTATACAATTTCTCTATAATAAAATTCACTATTTTAACTGTTTAGTGCAGTGAGTTTTTGACAGATGTTGTACCCAGGTAACCATCACTGCAATCAAGATATAGAAATTCCAGCTGGGTGTGGAGGCTGAGGCAGGAGGATCTCAAATTTGAGGCTAGCTTGGGCAACTGGGTGAAACCTTGTATCAAAATAAGACTTAAAAAAGGGGCTGGGGATGTAGCTCAGTGGTAGAATGCTTGCTCAGCCTATGTGAGGCTCTGAGTTTAATTTCCAGCACCCCCCCAAAAATGATATAGAAATCCCATTTCCCCCAAACCTTCCTTCTTTCTGCCTGTGCTCTCACTTCCTGGCCTCAAGCAATCATAGAATGTGCAATTTTAGTTATTTTATCTGTTTCCAAAAACATTTTTAAATGTCCTACAAGGGAATAAATGTATCACAATCAATAAAAAAGGGAGAATAAGAAGAAAAAGTGAGAAGGGGAGGAGAAACACAGGGTGGATGAGCGTTTGCAATGGAGCGTGAAGGCAGAGGTGTGGCTGCAGCCTCCTGAGAGCCAAGGTCAAGGAGGAAAGTGGTCCCTAACGCAGCATCAGGAGGAAGAAGCTCGGCCCTCCCCAGGGCAGGCAGCTTCCCTGACACAAAAATCCAAGATACTCCTCGTGCAGATCATCAGACAGAAAGTTTTGGGGGATGCTCTGTGTCCTCGGTGACCAGTTCCACAGCAGACGCAGCAGGAAGGGTCACGTCTCACGTGGACAATCTTCCAGAAACATTGCCACAGCAAATATCAAAGCATTTTCCCCAAATAAGATGATCTCAGCTGGGCTCGTCAGAGAGGCTGGGAGAAAACATTGCAAAATGTTCTTCTCTATGAGGGTCTGGGACTGGGGAATTACCCTGTTATGGGCAGAGGCATTATCTTCCAAGGCCAGGTGAGCATGTGGGAGGGGTGATGTTCAGTTATGAAACTTAAAAAGGCCTGGACAGGATCCTTGCCTAGATCAAAGGCTCCCACCTGGAGCTGGCTGCGGGTGCGGGGGAGGCAACGGAGGGAAAGCCAGGATTTTCTTTAGGAACTGGTTTTGCAGCTGGGCCAACATGAGCCAGGACTGCGCTGAAATGCCACATTTCCACGTAGTAGAACATTAGCACTTTTAGTATGACATACACCGTGGGCAAGTGTTGGCAGCTTCCCACTCGGTCTAGAAATCTCCTAGTACGTCCTTGGAGGACCTGTTCTGAGTCATCTCCTGGACCTCTTGAGGGGCTCAAGAGACCCTGAAACTGAAGCCCCCCTCCCTGATGGGTTCCAAGCCAACAGAGAACAAAAACACAGGGCTAAGACAGAAGGGGCCAAAAATTCATCTGCCGCCGGGAACCGTGGCTTGTGTCTGAGGGCACGAGAGTTCCCGGGTCTGAGCCCCAGCTAGACTGCAGTTCCTGCCCCACCAGAGGTCACGCCCAGGCAGCAGGACAAAGAGGGCCTGAGGACACGTGGTCCCCACTGGATACTCGCTCATGATGGGCTGGGGAGAGGGAGGGAGAGAGGGACGGGGAGATGCAGCCTTGGCACGCAGCCTATGCGCTCGCCTTCCAAACTCACCTGCCAGGTGAGTCCCTGACCCTCCTGGGCTACTGGACCAATTGATTTCTCATGTCTTCTGGAGTAAATTAAAACCACAAAATACCCCTGAAGGACCGAGCGTAAGTTATGGATTCGATATTGACCATTTAAATATTGGTGTCTGCCTGACTGAGGCAGCAATATTTAGGTAAAGTCTTTGGTGATTTAGATTTAAACACTTCTCTTTGAAGATAGGTAAATACCAACACTATTGTCTCACTTTTACCTTTTTGTAATAAGGCTACACATGCTGGTAATTATGCGGGGCGCAGGTCTACTTTGCTGGGGTCCATTCAGCCACTAAGACCTATCAGGAAAGGAAAGGGAGGGTCCAAGTGCACCTTTGCTGAAAAGGAGCTAATACTCATCTGGTCCTTTCTGATGCTTTGGGATGGTTCTCACCCCCCCCCTTGATGCAGGGGTGCAAGGGCATTGAAACAATGATCTTGATAATTTCTGGGAAACCATAAGAACTGGCCTTGAAATAAAATCCTGACATGTTGCATTTTTTTCCTTTTTTTTTTTTTTTTGAGAGAGGGTCTTACTAAGTTACTGAGACTGACCTCAAACTTGTGATCCTCTTGCCTCAGCCTCCCAAGCCACTGGGATTATAGAGGTGTGCCACCACACCCAGCCATATGCAGTGCTTTTCATTTTCCAGTTTTTGAGGGGCAAACACTTCCTCTATAGCTGATTTCAGGCCACCAATGTGATGGTACTCCATGAGGAGTTGGGAAGAGAAATACAGTAGAACACTCTTATGGTATTTCCACCATGTAGATAGAGTAGACCTGAGTAATCTCAAGATAATGAATATTCATCCTGAGGTTAAAATATTAGTCAATAAAATATTCATAAAACAGAAATTTATGCATTTGGTGCATTTGTTACATTTTTAAAATAAAATTTAATCTTAAGATCATATATTTTAACGTTACAATGGATATTTTTAATAATTGGTTTGCCAAATTGCTGAAAATTTAAGGATCAGCTGGCTCTCTTAAGCCAGTATGAACCAGTTCTAGCACACACTGGTTCTGGTCAATATACTTAAAGGTCAAGGAAGGTCAATTTCTTCATGAGGTCAAAAAGCACCGATTGGTGATCAATACTATAAAGTCAGCTTTGGACAGAGCCCCAACCCTGCCACTTTATTGTTTATTTACTTATTTTGCGGTACTGTGGATGGAACCCTGGGGCCTCACCGTTGCTAGGCAATG
Organism: Marmota marmota marmota; assembly: GCF_001458135.2. Taxonomy (NCBI): domain Eukaryota; kingdom Metazoa; phylum Chordata; class Mammalia; order Rodentia; family Sciuridae; genus Marmota; species Marmota marmota. The sequence continues at coordinate 14,593,901 of NW_026000019.1, forward strand.
CTATCTAAGCATATCCCAAACCTTTTCCATTTTATTTTGAGACAGGGTCTCCCTAAGTTGCCCAGGATGGCATCCAACTTGCAATCCTCCTGCCTCAGCCTCTCAAGTTGCTGGGATTTACAGGGGTGGCAACTGTGTCTGGCTTCAACCTTGTCATTTTTGTAGTTAAAGAGCTTAACGATTTGATGACTAATCTAGCATCCTGAATAGGTGTAGCATTCCAAGAGAGTAGAGAAGGTTTTTCCCTTGGGGAAAAGAGAGAGAGAGAGAGAGAGAGAGAGAGAGAGAGAGAGAGAGAGAGATGAATTCTCTTTTGAGTCAGCCTAGAGGGACTCAGGGGGCTGAGCCCATCTGTCAGAACACACGGACAATTTTGATGAGAAAATTTTCCACATCAAATGTGATCCTTCGTCTTTATGCATCAGATATGCAGAGTCACATTGGGAGTCTTGTGGCCCCTGAGGCTCTACCAAGATGTCCCAGTGTGTGGTGACAAGAGGGCCCAGACAAGGGAGGAAGGAGGCCCAAGAGGAAGGACAGGCCAGGAGGAATCTCCCTCCCTCAGGCCTGAGCCCTGAACAGGAACCTCAAGAGCAAGCTCTGGGAGCACCTCATAGAGTTTGAAAGGGGACTTTTCCTCCCACAAAACCCAGCCAATGGAATCAATGGTACCAGAAACACATCTGCCCTTCTCTCTTCTTTTAAAAAGAAACAAATTGTTTTGCCTAAGAGGAGTCCAAGTCTGAGAAGGAGAGGAAGAGGGGCTGTTTGGAGCCTGCTGTCCTCCACACAGTTCACTCAGGGCTCCCAGCCTGGCTTCTCCGCCAGGCGCAAGGTCTGTCCCAACGTGTGAGTGTCACCTGGGGCCCAGCATAGAGGGAGCACCTCAAACTTCAGCACTCGAGTGACCCTTTAAAACAAATCTGTTACCTTCACAGATAGATTTTTCCCCTCAGTTTTTAAAACCCTTTTCTTCCAGAGGGTGCTGGACTGTGAGAGGAGACACTGCTGCCGTCCATCCCTCACTGGTGGCTGGCTGTGGCCCCCTCCTGAGAGCAGCCATCTCTGAGGGGCAGCTTCCCTTCCCTGCCCTCTTCAGATCCTCTTACTTAAAAGCTAACTGAATTCTTGCGCCTCTGTGAGCCCTCATTTCTTATCCGGGGACATCTTCGCAAGAGTGACCCTGCCATCTGTTTTCAGACCTTGATGGTGGACATTGGTCGGAGGGGGTGGTTATGTTCTCCACCTGAGGTTTTTAAGCCAAACCAGAGAAAACAAGCAAAAGAAAAAAATTCACAAATCGTAGCAAGCTGGAGTCCCTTACTGTGCCAAAGACCCTGAAAAGTGGCCTGGGGTTCTTCATCATCTGGTCGATTTGCTAAGTTCAAGGTGGTTTTGGGTTCAGCTGAGCATGACGCTGTTTTTCCAGCTCTGGGACAGTGAGAGAACGCAAAGGCCCTGCTCTAGTCAGGCTGCACACTCACAGGGCTCCAAGACAAATTCAATACATATGTCCTGATTCATTCACACCCTACTCACTAAATAACTATTTGATATCTAAGAAGGCTTCAGGGTTTTAATGAAACATCTCTTCAAAGTGTTCTCTTCTTTGAACCCAGCAGTCAGACTTTCCTAAAAATAAGAATTGGTAATGGTGTGTGGAGTTGGTGTGTGTTTGACACATTGCCAAAGATTTGTCTTTTCCCAACTTGAGGCTTCCTTCAAAACATCTCATGTGAGAAATTGTGATTAAAGAAAGAAAACACTTATCTGTGGCGTGTGTGCCCAGCATGTAGGGGTGTGTTAGGACCTGTGTCAGGCACTTTGCTCGGCCACTAACATCCAGCAAGCTTCAGAGTAACCAGGTGTGGCTCCTCTCATGTCTAGGCCAGGAAACTGAGCTCAGAAGTTTTCCTGACTTGGCCAAGAACAGAGAAACTCTCAGTTTGAATCCTCTTACTTTTGTACAATTCAGAAAATATTGATCAAGTGCCTCTGTGTGCCAGGAGCCATCCCAAGCCTAGGGAGATAAGTAAGGAAAGACCCTGAGCCACCCCCAGGGAAGGGCTTCTTGATTTTTTCCTTCAGAGATGGCGGGTAAAGAGGCGTTTGGGAGGTCCTATCAATTAGGATGTGTTTGATTGGGAGTAGCAGGAAACTCACTGCGGCTATGACTGCTGGGCACCCCAATATCCATTCCCCCTTGTACCAGGAGTAGAATCCCCAACTTTTAGCCAGGCACGTGGCCTTCTAGGATAAGGATGATGTTTCTCAGCCTGAAGTTGCAGGGCCACATAACCAAGTTCTGGACTATAAAGAGACGTACCAAGTGCATCTTCTGGGACAAATCACCCTTTTTCTCCATTTTTTGCTGACTGGACTCGGGTGTGATAATGGGGGTTGGAGAAGCCATCTTGGTCTCAGGGAATAAAGCATGTGTTCAGGGGGCAGAGCTACTAGAGAGAAGGTCTGTGGCCCTTAGACTTCCTCTGCATTTTTTTCAACTTGTAAAATAAATAAATGTTTAACTTGTTTAAGCTACTGTCATTTGGGGGCTTTGGTTACGTGCAGCTAAACCTAATCCTGCTGATGCACTCAGGGCTGGGAGTCTAGAGGCATGGCGGGCTTCAGTGCTGGTTTGATTCAGCAGCTCACTGATGGCATCAAGGAATCAACATCATTCCAGGGGTGTTCTGCTTTGCTATCAATCTCATCCAAAGATGATGGGCAGAGCCGGATCCAGAAGTTCTCTCATAGCTTGATGAGGCTCCTTTCCTGGAAGCCCTGTCACATCTCCTTGCTTTCCATTGCTCTGAATTAGGTCAGGCACAGCCAGGAGATCGCCCAGATGGACTGGTTTGGTTCCAAGAGAGCCAATCACTGTGACACGAATCCATCTTACAGTAATTGACCTGGGCTAAGCAGGGTCTCCTTGTGGAGGTGGGGTGGACATCTTCGGCACTTCCACTGTCAGTACTGTCCTTGAAGGACTCCCATGGCCCCCACTGGGCAAGGAGCAACCTAACGTGTTCCTTGAATGGTTGGCCAAGGTTGGCTGAAATAGGCTGCTCCTCTATTTCAGAAACCAGGAGGAGGTTGGCAGGCTACGGGGAGTCATTTCACGGGTGAGTCCAAACACTGGCTCCACACGGTTCCCAGATAAATCCTTTGAAAATGTGCAAAGCAGCCCATGAGACTCCCTCCCAGGATGGTGTGATCTAGGAGAATTCTAGGGCTGCCCCCCTGAACTCCTCCCCCAGCCCATCCCCACCCTTGTTCCAAGGCTATGTGAGGTGCCTACCTGTTCTGGAATTTCATTATTTAGGATCAAAACATTCTCCCAGAGAGTTCTCAGTAACCTGGGAAAAATAACACATTAAACATATTAAAGCCCAAATTTGTTGATTAGACTAATGAAAACCCCCGACCCCCATCTCCTTTGTAAGGATCCAGAACAGTTGTTTTTCAGAAAAGAAAGGTCTCAGTTCGTGCTAATTGGAGAGGGCAGGATGGGGTATCAAAATGGGGGGTTCTCAGTCCCTGGTCAGGGTCTGAGGCCAGGATAACAAGAATGATCAGGAAGGGGACATTGAAGTTGACCTCAATGACTTAACACCTTAGCCCAGGGCTAGCCCCATGCCATCTGTCCTGAGTGACAAAATTGCTGTCACCAGATTCTGTGGCTGTTGACAGACAACAGTTCCATTACCCGCTTTCTTGGATGCATCTGTAGTTGCCAGAATCTTTGAAGTTTTGCTTCTTACCCATCCACTGGGGCCATGGCTTGCACACCTGGCTTGGCACACAGCCTTGCTAAAATGACAGGACTCCATTAGTCTCTCCAGTGGAAAGGAACAACCAGGAGAAAAGAAGTCATGTTGGAGGAATGGAGCCAGAAACACCGGCCCAAAATAGAGAGCTGACATACAGTGGAGAGCAAAAGGTCTTTCGTATTTCCAGCCAATTCTAAAAACAATGCTAGAATAAATGTCTGTTTCTGTAGTAAATTTGCTTGGGGACTATCTTCCAATAGACCATCAGTTCACTGGCTTATTTAAGCTTCTCACTTAAAGCAATGAGATATATTTAGATACTTAATCCCAAACTGACTGCTATGACCCAGTTTATTCTTCCAAAGGGCTGTTTCTGATGTTCTGAAGTGTTTTGTTTCACCTTCAGACCAGCTCCTCCCCAGGTAGCAGCCCTAGACCACACACAAACCCCACGGAAGGGGAACGGGGGTAATGTTCTGGTGGTGGTGAGTACTATAAAGCTCTACCTGGAACATGTTAAATTAGATTCTCGGGAAATAGAGCCTAGAAATGAGCATTTAAAATAAGCAAGTAAAGTGATTTGGATGCAGTCTGGGGTTTAAGCCCATTGATTCTTAGAGAGTGCCAATCACCATACCTTTGAGTTTATAGGGCTCTAGTCTTTACATATACTTGGGCACCACGGCAGTGGCACAAGCCTATAGTCCTAGCTACTCAGAAGGCTGAAGCAGGAGGATTGCAAGTGTGAGGCCAGTCTCAGCAACATAGTGAGCTCAAAATCAAATTAAAAGGGTTAGGGATGTAGCTCAGAGATAGAACACTCTTGGGACTGGTTAACTTGATAAAATGGTTTGTGCAAGAATGATCAAGTTTTTGCAATAGTGAGTCATGTGATCAGAAATCCCATTAAGTGGATGTCACATTCATTTACTGTTAATGACAATGGTGTTCATGAGAATCCATGTAACAAAAACCTGAGCCAAGGACATTCGAGGAATTATTCATACCTACTTTTCTTTTGCTAGCAATCTATGATGTCCCAGTTCCATTTCTAATTTTAGTGGAATTAAAAGCAAGGAACTCAAAATGATCTCATAAATTGCAATTATTAGCCAATCAGAGGCCACTAAGGAGACACCTGTTGTGACGAGTTGTGCAATCCTGGAGTTGGCCAGGTGCCGGTCTCTGCAGAACCTCTATTTACACTGAGTCCTGTTCTTCCCCTCAGAATCACAGTGGCCATATCGTGGGGACAGAGGGGTTACCTTTAGCCTTGGCCTCCTTGCCAGCCACTGAGTTTACAACATAACAGAGACCAGGCTCAATGGTGAGCCCCGTGTGGCACTGCTAGCTTGGCTTACAGATGCATGCATGGATTTTTGTGCTACACTAGGTGAAAAACACAGATTATACTACTGGGCTTATCTTGCTGCATTTTAAACATTTTGCTAAGAATCACTTTTGGATTTATTAGAGTCAATCCTGAGTTAGAACAAATCTAGGCCATTTGGGGGCAATCTGGGTACAACATGTGATTGCATTTTTCTAAGTGCTGGCCAGGCTGTATATTTTCCATGATTCTTCCCTCTAATTATCTCTGTGTTGTTTTTTTTTTTTGTCTTTTTGATACCACCAAAATTATTTCTCCTGTATAAGATCTGTCTTGTGCACTGAGATAAATAATACTTGTTTTCTAATTTTCAAAATAGTCTGCAGCAGTTTTTTAATAATTCTTTGACCATCTGCATTTATCAAAATGTATGACACTGGTAATAGGTATAACGTGTTCCACTGCAAGAAATGTCACTGTATCCTTAATATCACTTGATTTGATGAACTTTACTCTGGTTCATGAACTCCAGCTCCATTATGTACTCTTTGAGGTCAGTAGCAATCATTTGGGGAGTGGTCCTGCCCCATCTCTCATCACTCCCTCGGGTTGAACCAGGACCCAAAGGCTCATTCCATCTAGGAGGATGGAGAGAGAGGGCTCTGTCACTAGTCTACTTGGTCACCACGGAAGAGGCCCTTTGCCCAACCCTGCGTGGACCTACTGAGGCGCTGCAGCTATAATCTGTCTCACTGGCCCTGTAAATGCTCCCACACTGAGGAGCTTCATCTCCGGCTTTGACAACATCCATGCAGCCATACCCCATTCAAGTCCACCACCTCTTGGACACTCTCTGTCCCCCCACCCCTTTGAGACTTTCGAACCAGAGATGCACCACTTTCTCCTTGGGATCAAGCCTCTCCCCACACCAGCCACCTCATGATCCCCACACTTACCTCCACCCAGTCTCCTCCCTTTGGAACCCAGTGTTTCCAAACAAATGTCTAGTCCTCAAGCACAAAATGTCCCAGAGCCAGGGAAATAGAAACACAAAGACTGGTGCCTCTTCTAAGGGAGGGGAGCGAACTCCTTCTAGTCTTTTTTTTTTTTTTAACCACATCATCAGCAGCAACAAAAACAACCTACACAGAATCCCAACCACATGCAAAAAAAAAAAGTACCACACCAGCTAATTTCTCAAAAATTCAGTCTGATATAAAATTCTCTCCAAGCTTTTCTCACAAGTTCTTTTTTTCTATTGCTACACTGGTCAGGTTTCCACCTCTGCCCCCTAGATACATTTTCCACTAAAGCAGCTGAATCTATTTCTGAATCCATTTTATCCAATTAGTGATTTTTTTTTCTCCCTCTCCCTGGTTTGAAGTCATACTATACAATTCCATGAAAACTTAATTGTTAAATGTTTCAAAATCTAGTAGGGTGTATCAATAAAAATTTAAAAGATTGTATTATTCTTCAGTGCTCTTTCTTTTGCATAATTTTCATGCTATTTGTCAAGTTGTATTAACCATCTTAAGGTGACTATAATTTACACTAAATTCACATACTAATTCAAGAGACATTATCTTTACTGTATTCTTCTCCAGAAACAGAACAAATTTTGCCATTTTTTTTAAATGTCTCTAGTTTTCCTCTTATGGTGTTTTGTATTTCTTTGAATGTTTCTAATTCCAAGATGAGTCAGGACTCAAGAATTTAAGTTTTTTATTGTTATTCTAGAATGTACTATCTTTCCCTATGTGTACCACCAGTACACAGAGTAATGCCACACTTTATGGGTTTATCCTAAACTCCAAAATTCTTCATTGCTCTCCTCCCATGGGTTTCCCTGTGTAGATGGCTCCCTGTCTTGACTCTCAGAAGTGTTGCTATTAGCATTTCAGTCCTGGGCTGACTGTCACCGTGGCAGAGAGCACCCCAGCTTTTCTTCTGCTTTGGAGCGATTCTCCATAACATAACATTGGCTCTTGGCTTTCCTTGCAATCCCAGCTACTCTGGAGGCTGAGGCAGGGGGATTTCATATTTGAGACTCATCTGGACCAACTTAGTGAAATCCTGTCTCAAAATTTTAAAACTAAAAATAAAAAAGGCATGGGATGTAGCTCAACGGTGGGGAGCCCCCCTGGGTTTTATCCCTAGTACTGCAAAAACAAAACAAAAACTTATCTCTTGAATGGGCAATGCAGCAATATTTCGATTTGGCTCAAACTCAAAGCTAAAAAACAAAGAAGCAACAAACAAACAATCCACCCAATAGCTAAGAAAAGCCCAAGCTTCTTTATGAGGAGCCTTGGGCACAGTCTCCTTGGGGGTGTCTTCTTCCAAGGAAGCATGACACTGGTAGTCCTTGGAAAAGTGCTCAGCTGTCCAGAGCAGCCCGGGTTCCTGTGCAAGGTTGTCCTATGGGCCATGTGTGGGCAGGCCTCTACCCCATCCCTGAGAACTGCCCCCTCTGAGAATCTACCTTGTTTTCAGCTAAACTATGCAACACGGCACATTCTTTTTAGTCCTTCAGTCACAGGGATGAAAATTTAAGTGACTGCCTTATAACTATGAACCACAGTAATTATATGTCATAACTCTGATGTCCCTCTATAAATAGGTTGGCTGTCATCACCAGATATACACTGATAGTTACAGCAAACAGTAGTTTTTCATAAGTGGATACCAAGGGGGAAATATTACAACCCCAAGTGATGCAACCTTGGTTAAAGAATTGTGTAATTATCTGATATATTTTAGACTGTTGAAATATACATTCTGGCTTGGCCAATAAGGGAGGTTTGTTGTTGTTGTTGTTTTGTAAAAGTATCTCCATTTTTTTTTCACATGTACCAAACTGGCAAAGATTTTAAAAATTTAACCCATATTTAGTAATGGCAGGAGCAACTTGGCAAATCTATCATTATTGTAAATGTACATGCCCTTTTACCCAGTAATCCCACTGCCAGTAGTTACTGTTCATGTATAATGAAATGTGTATAAGGTACAGGGATAGAGAGTGTATTTGTAATTTATAATAACAAAAAACCTGCAAGCATCTTAAATATATCTAAAAATCCATTGGCAAAGTAAGTAGTGATGCAACTATTTGCTGGAGTCCCATATAAACAATGTCACAAATCAGGCAGATCCCCAGGTCCTGATATGAGATATGTCAGAGATATGGTGATTGAAAAAACAAGATGGAGCACAATACATGCCCTATGCCTTTATCTGTATTTTTAAGAAACAGAATTGTACCCATATACATGTAGAAAAATTCTGGAAGAATACTAATTGCCTACTTTACCATTATAACATGTAATTTTTATAATTAAAAACATCTATTGTTCTCATTATAAAAAGGAATGCAATTTTAGGTAGAACTCAAAAGACATAGAGGGATATAATGACAAAAGTAAGGATTACTCAGATAAAAATAAAAACCACCCAACAACAACCAGATGCTTGTCCTTCGGTATGTTTTTTCAGTGTACACATGTACTTTTCAAAAGGTCAGCACCATAGTACTAACTAGTTTCCTAGTCCCTTTTTCTCCTCCGCTCAGGGCCCTATCATGAGGATTTTCCGATCATTAGTCAATAATGGAGATATTTTCCCTACATTATCTGCCTCTCTCCCTTTATCCTAATTCAGGGCAGTGGGACGTGAACAGGCTTTGGCCTCAGAAGACCCACGTGCGCCCAGATCCCTGCCAGGTAGTTGTTCAGGCAAGTCGCTGGCCTGAGCTACCTCACCATGCTGGGCACACGCAAGCCACCCGAATGACAGGGACAGCGTGAAGATCAGATGGGGCACCCTGGGCAGGTGCCTTCTGCATCACCAAGTGGTAAGAGGCTGCCCTGGCTCTAACCCAGACCCTCGGGCCTCCTGGCCTTGCTGACTCCTCCCTCTGCAGATCCCAGCATCTCACACCTGCGGGTCCCTGCATGAACGTCACAGGGAAGCACTCCTCAGGTGCGTGTTGCTCTTGCCCTAGCAAGTCCTTATTTCCCCTAGTGTCTGGCAAAATCCTACTCGCCCTTCAGGTCCATGTCCAGTGCTGGCTTTCCTGGGAGACCTCCCTGGACATCTAAGACTAAAATTATGGTTTCTGCTTGTGGCTCACATGTTGTTCTCTAGCTGATCTATACACAAGTTATCCCACAGTTTGAGCCAAATTGAAATATTGCTGCATTGTCCATTCCTGTTATCGCTTGGATCTGGGAGGCCCCCAAAGGCCCACGTGGTAAAGGCCTGGGCCTCAGCTTTGTGCTGTTGGGAAGGGGTGGAAACCTTTAAGAAGTGGGCTTACTGGGAGGTCTTAGGTCATTGTTTGGGGGGGGAGGTGCCCTTGAAGGGGCTTGGTGTCTTTGTTTTTGCTTCCTGGCTGCTGGGGCACCGCACACTCTACCACACTCTCCCTGCCATGACGTCCTGTCTTACTACAGGCCCAAAGCAACAGGGACAATCAGTCTTGGACTGAAATATCCGATACTGTGAGCCAAAATGAAACTTTCCTCTTTTGGGGGGGCTGGGATTGTGGCTCAGTGGTAGAGAACTTCTAGCACATATGAAGCACTGGGTTCAATCCTCAGCACCACCTACAACTAAAAAAGATATTTTAAAAAATTTTTCCTCTTTTTAAATTGATTATCTCAGGTATTTTGTTATAATAATGGAAAACTTACATACTGATGATCCTATAATTCATCTCCATTTTTTAAAGACCTATCTTCTTGTGCATCAGCCATATTTGGCCATAGCTGATGAAACAGGGCAAACCCCTGAGATTCTCCCTTCAGGGACTTTGGGATTGACAGAGAATATTGTACACCAAGAAGATCCAAAAGTAAAGAACAGACCAAAACCCCAGCAGGTGAGAGTGATTGGAGGAAGCAACTTGGTCCTGACAGTTTTCTAAGCCAGGGTTTTAGTGCTTGGGAAGTTCTGCTGTTACTTTCAGCAGTTTGGGGCTCTGTGAAATATCCCCACGTGTAGCAATATCTTCTCCTGTTTAGGGAGCTGGACACCTAAAGAGATGGCCAGAAAACAATGTGAATGGTCAGTAACAGAGACACACCCTAAGTTTTACGGCTACAAGGAAGTGAGGGAAAGTGCTGAGGTGGGTAGTCAGTTAATCTGTCTTTCCATCTTTCATGCCCGGGTTTATCGCCTTCGTATCATTACTCTTGAGCTTTAGGGCTGTTATTAAGAAAAATAAGGGTTGCCTGAACAAAAGCACTGTCCTATCTCAACAGTTGATCTGATAACAGAGGTGGTTACTAGGCAACCAGTGGACAGGCAGAATATATAGCATGGATATGCTGGACAAACGGATGATTCACATACTGGACAAGACACAGCAGGATGGCACGGGATCTTATCACGTTATTCAGGATGGTGCAAAATTGAAAAACTATGAATGGTCTATTTCTGGAATTCCCCATCTAGTATTTGTCAAGCCACAGTTGGCTGGGTAACCGTGACAGCGGAAAGTGAAGCCCCAGAACATGGGACTCTCCTGTCCAGTTAAATCAGAGGCTCTAAGGGTGGAAGCTGGGGGCTTTTTTTCCAAGCTGCCCAGGTGATTTTAATGTGCAGATGGTGTGGACAACCTGGCAGGACTCCTCGAGGGTTTTAGAGATGGATATGGTTGAAGAAAATCGTCTTGGAAGCTAGACTTGAGCAGGGAGCCTGCGAGCCACCTGGAAAGTGGAGATGGAGAGGAGGTGAACACTAAGTAGGAGCTAAACACTTTCAAGTTTAAGCTTTAATGTCCGGAGAGGAGGGGCGGTAGTTCAGGCTGACTTGATGTTCCTAGCTCAGGGAACTGGAAACTCCCCAGATACAGACAGAGGCAGGGCTGGGGGCAGGCAGGGGGCTCTGCTTTGGACACTTGGAATGGGAATTGGTGCTTGGATGTCCGGGTGGACACAGATCCGGCAGCTGAAGAGACCTATCTAATGCTTCAGGGCTAGACCGCAGGGAAGTAATTTGCAGCTTGACAGCTGATTGTGTGTTGGTTTATATTTTTATCATTTATTAAGTGTAGCCTCCAAATAAAGTCACTTTAATAGGTTACAAAGGTGTTATGGGTGTTAGAAGCCAAGGGTGGCCCCACCCCAGATTGCCTCCTGAGCTGGGGTGTGAAGTGTCTCCAGAACTTGAAGTCAGGTGGTTGCTCTAGGGTTCTAAAATTAGCAGCACAGCTGTGCCTTGGTGGGTGGGGACGCTACAGCCCCCTTGGCTGACAACTGGGCCTTCCTGCATGGGCTCTGTTTGTGTGAGTGGGTCAGGGATCAAGCAGAATCAGTTTCTTTGAAGAATTTCCCCTGGAGCTGTGTGTCCTTGTGCCAGTGTGCTCAAAGAGGACAGAAATGTCTTCTGTTGCCAAATGGAAGGGAAAGAACGTGGTGGGGGGTGGGGGGGAATCCTGTAAAAGCAGCCTCATGGAAGGGCTGATTTTCAAGACAGTTCACTGTGGAAATGACACCTGAAACACAGGTGAGGAGTCAGGAGCAGTAGTCCATGCCTGTTATCCCAGGGACATGGGAGGCTCAGACAGGAGGATCCCAAGTTTGAAACCAGCCTGGGCAACTTAGCTAAACCCTGTCTCAAAAAAAAAAAAAAAAAAGGTGGGGGCTGGGGCTGTGCTGAGTATCCTCAGTACTGCAAAATAAAAATGGAAAATAAATAAATCCAGCAGATTAGGCTCTGCCTAAATAGTTTCTCCTGGGCAGCAGTGAGGCCCAGTGGTAGAGCTAGCCTGGCCTGAGTGAGGCCCTGGGTTCCATCCCTAGCACAACCAAAAACTAACTAAATAAATTCCTCTTGAGGGAAGACCTTGTTAGGAACTGAACGCTCTGGCATATTTCAGAATGGTTTCTTTCCCTCTCCCTTTGCTGGAAGCATGAGGGGATTTTCCTCTGACGTTTCATGTGGAAATCTGATTGAATTCCAAGAAGCAGATCTCACAAAAGTGTGGGAGTCCCCCTATGTCTGGGTCCCCGTGGAGTTTTTAACTCTCAGACTTTTCACACTTGGCCTCCAGCAATTCATCAATTTCAGTTCAGGTCTTTCTGCAGAGCACTCTTCCCACAGAAGCTTCTGCTAATGAGTCTCTGCTCTGGGAGGTAAGCTCTGAGTCTCTGTGTCCATCTGCCCCTCTCTCCAGTTTTAGGGAGGCCAGTTTTCCCTGTGACCTCATGTCTCTCACAGTGGTAAGAAGAGACTCTTGGTCAGTTTGTTCAGCTTGTCGCTTGCTGGGACGGAGTGACAGCGTCCAAGCTCCTAACAAGCTGGAAACCAGAAGTCTCCTCGCCGGTTCCAATGAAGCCTGTCGCCACGGGATGAGCTGACTTTCACAGACACCCTTACAGCAAGAAACTGAGACTTCCCACCAATGGCCAGGGGGGAACTGAGGCTCTGATTCCAGCCGAGACCATTATTCTAGGGTTCAGACAGGGACTGAGTTCTGGCAGCAATCACTCACATGAAGGAGAAAGCAGGTCTTCTCAAGTGAGCCTGGGCTGTCACCTCAGAAGGCTCCGGGGCCAGAGGCCTGGGTTGCCCAACACAGAACCTGAGAGATAAAGGTTCATTGTTTTGGGTCAACCTGTCATTTGGCTTTAGATCGCTAACGCTTGTCCACTCCAGTTTCTGTATTGTCAGTGGACTGCTGGACACCCGGAGAGCCCCGATCTCCTCCTGAGCACCCCCAGATCAGTCCAGACAACCAGGCCCTTGCACTCCAGGCAGACTTCCCCATCTCTTCACAATCTCCTCCCATAATTGGGCATTACAGAAATTTTCCTGGCCTGTTTAAATCCCCTTTAAACAGGCCCACGAAAATAAACATAAAAAATTAAAAGTCAAATAAATGGCCTGCAGGTTTTCCCAACAGGCGGTCTCCACTTCCCCTGGCCAGGCCGAGCACAGGGCACAGTCTGAGGGCGGATCTGGAAGCCAGTCTGTCCCTCCCTGTCCCACGGGCAGAGCACCCCCTCTCAGCCCATCTCCGTTCCAGCACTAGGCTTTCTTTCTCTTTTGCTCTCAAAGTGTTGGAGTTGCCAACTCTCCCCGGGCGACAGATTCTAGTGTCTCACAGCCTTTTCTCTCTCCTGCTCAACTCGGAGCTGCCATCTCTGCAGAAGCCTCTCCCCCGCCTCCTCAGGTCTCCTCAGGTGCTTCCTTTAGGCCCAAGCCCTCTGAGGATCCAGAAGTGGCCCATGGCTGGAGAGAGCAGTCCAGTCCCAGAAGTGCAGCTTCCCACGACTGGACGAGGACGTGGATGGGTGAAGTGAGCCTGAGGAAATGAGAACAGAGGCGGGGGCTGGGGCCAGGGCTGGGCCTGGGTGGGGCTGGGCTGAGGGAAGCCTAGGGGGAGAGGCAGAGGGGGAGAGGAACAGGGAGGCTGTGTTGGGTAAGAGGTTGTGTCTGCTGGCAGTGTAACGGGCTCCACTTTATGCTTTGAATATGGCTCTTGCTGCTCTGCCCCTGCAGTTTATTTCTAAAATGGACACGTTTCTTTCTCTTCTCCTCTCCCTGCTCCTCCCTAGTCTCTCCCTCATCCCGGGGGGAAACAAGGTTGCCTTTCTTCCCCATCCTAGGTAGAGTCACCTGTCCTTGAGCACACACCCACCATGGGAACAAAGTAATCCAGACTTTGGGGATGGTACCAGAAGATCTCAGAAATGACTGTCTCCCAAATTAACAAGGGAATTACGACTCCAGACAGAGAACACATGGAATAGAGCCTTTGAGTCACCTCTTTAAAAGCCCCCTGTTTCTGTCTATGGGCAGAATCACATCCTTCAGGACAGGAGTCTCCTGTGTTTCTCCTGGGCTAGCATAGCAATGAACCTTCTTTTTCCTTTTTCTCAAAACCATGTCCTCATTACTGGATTGGCACTGGGGACAATGACCGAGCTTTCAGCAACAGCAGCAGCAGCTGTACAGGGGTCAAACTCAGACTGAGAGGCAAGAGCTTCTTCGAACTTGGATGCTACCATAGCATTAAAAAGAGCAAGGCCAGGGGCTGGGGATGTGGCTCAAGTGGTAGCGCGCTTGCCTGGCACGCGTGAGGCACTGGGTTCGATTCTCAGCACCACATAAAAAATAATAAGATAAAGATGTTGTGTCCACATAAAACTAAAAAATAAATATTAAAAAAAAAAGGGCCAGGCCAGGCAGGGGATCAGAACTTGGCCATCCAGTAGGCTTGGATGATACTGGAGACAGCGAGACCCAATCCCCAGCCTGCATGTCCTTCCTTTCCCATGACTGGCCCTCAGCCTCAAGCACCCTCCTGGTCAGCAAGGACAGAAAGCTTGTCAGGGCTGTTGGCCTTTCATGTTCCACAACTGGCCCCTCTGTGGCCCTTGGGGAAGGGGTGGGTTGTAGGGTGGTGGGCTGCATGCCTTCCATGTTCCTGGTACATCTAATAACCATGAGGAAAGAGAGAAGGGGTCCCCTCAGTGTTTGGCTGCTTCAGGGTTGCGGGGTGGAGAGGGGTCAAGAGGACAGTAGTGCCTTAAGATTCCAGAAGAGTCCACAGAACATTCCTTTGACCCTGGAGTGGCTGGCAAGCAGGAGAGGTTATCTACTTCCACCACCTGGAGGATGCTCCCACTAATTTGCAGACCATTTCCAAGGCGCTTGGTATGAAATGACTCAATTTATATGGAACAGAGTGGATAGTCACAAAAGGGCTGTGTGATATTTGTAATAGCCCCTAAAACCCCTAACCCCAAAGTGTCTTTTTTATGCTAAAGAGATGACTGGTGGTTGGGGAGTGCCTGGATAGCTTCAGGAGGAGGCTCATCACCTGAGAAACCCTGCAAGGATTAGAGGTTTGGGACTTTTAGCTCCACCCCCAACCTCTAACCTCTTGGGATGAAAAAGGGGCTGAAGATCAAGTTGATTGGCAATAAACAATGATGTAATCGATAGGGGCTTGGTAATGAAGTTTCTGTAAACATCCGACATGGGTCCTGAGCGCTTCCTGGTTGAACAGGTGCAGGTTCCCAGAGGGTGGCACACAGGGAAAGGGCATGGATGCTCCCCGCCCCCTGGGCCCAGACCTTGCCCTGTGCCTCTCTTCCACCTGGCTCTTGATCTGTATCCTTTGTAATACCCTTCATAACAAGTGCGTGAACCTAAGTAAAGTGTTTCCCTCAGTCCTGTGAACCACCCTAGCAAATTAAAGGAACCCAAGGAGGCAGTCACCAGACCTTGGTTTATAGCCAGTGGGTCAGAAGCAAAGGCCACAACCTAGAACTCACAAATGACATGCGAAGTGGTGATAGTCCTGTGGGACTGAACCTTTGACCTGTGGGATGTGACACCATCTCACAGTGCCAATTGAACCAGAGGACAGCCAGCTGGTGTCTGCTGGAGAGTTGCTTGGCACGGGCACCCACCCCAAGCATGTATAGTTTTACAATTTTATGTTGTGTGGTGGGACAGAGAGGGGGGGAAACACTTTGGGTCCTTTTTTTTTTTTTTGACTCTTTAGACAGGCTGCTAGATCCTACGGGGATCAAATTGTTTGATATAGCTCAGTACTTAAAAATATATATGTGTGTGTGTGTATGTGTGTGTGTGTGTGTGTGTATCTCAAAGCTACTTAAAAACCAGTATACTTAACTCAGCCCAGAGTTAGGGTTTCTCTGTCCACACTGGGCCTTGTTTCCTTACAACATCAAGCACTGACACCCGATCAAGCGCTCCTTCCAGGCCCAGGTCTCCGGGTCCTCATGCACCACCTGTTTTACTCCTTCACCTGTCTTCCCAGCCCCGGCAGTCATGGACTTTACCCATGGCACTAAAGAATCAACCTGGCCCAGAAGCAAATATGAGCACCATAAAACAAAGACCAAAATTCCTATACTTAAAATGAGCTTTTCATACCTGAGAAAGGATTTTCATAATCTCCCTAATTACATATCTGCTCCATTTTATTCTTTCTTCCATTGCATTTTCAAGAGCTCTCATAATAGAAATTGCCTGAAAGAGCCCACTGCACTTATGTAATTAGCATAATAATATTGGTCAAGATAAATTAGCTTCGCACAGACATAAAATGAAGAGAGGGAAGCCACTTTTCTCATTCACTGAAGGAGGTCATATCATATAGACTAAGTTCAGAGATGCTAGTTTGGTCAAAAGTAATCTTCTCTTATTAAAATAGAAATAAAATATCTGAATTATGCTAGAAGAGCAGCTGCTGAGCCCAGTGCTGATTCCATGAGGAGACCAGGGGAGGGGGTGGGCTATGATTGGTGATGCCCCAGAGTCTTACCCAGGGACAGGCACAGTCATTTCTCATCACTGTCAGGTTATTAGCTATTCAAATGAATAATCCAAGTTATCTTCAATTGATCAACTGGAGCATTTGCTTCTGCCCTGCGTTGTTTTGAATGTGCCCCTGTAGGACTGCGATAACTAATGGCACAAAACAATCCCCAATCAGAGGCGCTCAACACACTCTAATTGGATTTGAACAAGGGTTTCCAAAAAGATCACCAGCAACCAATAAGTTCTAGTTTCTAGTTCAGCTTAATAGCTCTTCTGCTCTGTAACACTGGGCAGGAGGTTCCTGCTGTCATTTTCCAAGTCCCTTGCCCTGCAAAAATTGTGGCGTCAGCACATGAGCTGGAGGTAAGCACAAAGGCCATTTTTAGGGCAGAGGGGATCAGACCCTGAGGACCTGTGGTCTGGAATTCCTTCAGAAGTTTTAAGTGGTTTCAGTCACATCTGCCTTCAGGCTGTTCTCCAAGATGTCACAAGGGGTTGTGGTCCTACTCCCCAGGAAAGGTAGTTTAAAGCAGATGCATTTCAAAAAAATCTTAAGTAAGGAAGCCTAAGGAAAGAAGGTAGATCAATACAGTGCTTCTAATTAGAATAAGGAACGAGGTTTAAAAAGGATTTAAACCATGAAACTACAAGTCACTGCGTTATTCATCAGACCCTGTGGCAGTCTCCTGGCTCGGCCACACTGGTGCATGGCAGGATTCAGGGGTACCAGCAAAATGACTCTCCCCGAAGAAAGAAATCAGATCCATTTTCCCCTTGCTATCGCTGTGCCCTGCGTTAATTTAATCAACAGACACACAGTGAGCCCATCCAGGCACAGACCCTGCCTGATAAATACTGATCACTGAACAACACCCCACTCAATTCCAAGTTCCCTCTATTAATGTCTCCCCTGCCTGCTGGGAGTGAATCTTATTAAAGATGCATTTCGAGTTGCAGGGTGTGTGAGATGGACACGCCAACTGGAAATAAAGCATCTGTATGACTGTGCAGAGCTCGAACAATAGCCAGCTCCCTCCTGCACGCCCAGGGGGGGCCTCGAACCCTCATTTTGCTGTTCTGTGATAATTGCCTAGCCTCAGGAACCAGACACCTGGGTTTCATTTTGTTTTTCTTGTGACATGAACTTAGGTTTCTTCCTCTTCAGAAAAAGTTATTGGAGGTAAATCTGTACCACGACAAGATGTGGGAGATGTTAAAATCCCACTGTTTATCCCTGGGGTTCCTGTTACTCTCTCCCACTCTAAGCAAGAACACTGACCTCCACGGAGCCAACGTCGAAACGCTCTGTTCTGTGTTGTTCTCTTTTAAATAATTCATACTTGGTGAGACGTGCAGTTTTTGAAGTAAAATATAAAAATAAAAAAGGAAAGAACTCAAAGTAACTCAGGAAGGCGTTTGTTATAGATTGCTGGTGGGGCCATCATGCTGATGAGACAGGACAGGGCTGCTGAGGAAAGACTGACAGTCGGCACCCAGGGAACAACCTGGACACGACCCAGAGCCTTGGGAAGAAGGACC
The DNA here is from genome assembly GCF_001458135.2 of Marmota marmota marmota. Lineage (NCBI taxonomy): Eukaryota > Metazoa > Chordata > Mammalia > Rodentia > Sciuridae > Marmota > Marmota marmota. Next base: position 14,611,847 of record NW_026000019.1, read on the forward strand.
AGGACATCAGCTCATCTTGCACCCGAGAGATGCGTGCAAAAGCCAGTCCTCCCCACAGCAGAAAGGGCTGCTGCTGCTTCCTCCTGCAAATGCCTTTCTCCTGACCCAGGACGCAGAGTGGGTGGAACGTGTTTTCTCCTTTCTGGTTAGAAAAGCAAAAACAGCACCTTGGCTTCCCCTTTGTGGCACATCACAAACTCCCCTGTCTGCCTCTCTCAGGAGAGAGAACCCGCGACTCTCTGTCCTTGACTGTGCCTGGAGCCGACTTCAGTTTCTAGGAGACTCAGCTCCCGCCCCCGGCCTTGGCAGGGAGCAACACCCCCCCCTCAACAATATGGAATTTTGAGTGCTGCTGAGCCCCCAGGACTTGCTCTGTATCTCTCTGGGGGTATTTTCTTTGAATGCAATCCAGTCTCTCCGATTCCCACGTCCCAAGAAGCTGTTCTCTCGTGTCTGATGGAACATTCTGTTGCTGTTCACAGGGAGCCAGTCTTATTTTGTTCTTTTCATTAGGGAATGTTTTCATCAGGGCCCACGAATTGAAAAGGCATCATGCTCAGAAAGAGGGTGGCTTTGTCCCCCCCCCCCCCCCCACCCCTCTTCATGACCTCTGACAGGAGCTCTCTGGAGGCTCCAAACAAGGCATAATGGGCAGAACAGCTGAGCTCTGCACTGGGGGAAATATTGGGATTTGCAGAGAGACTGCCAGCCAGGCTGCCTGGAGATAGTAAAATGTCATCTCTATATTTTGGACCTGCCTAGCTTATTTAGTTAATGCTGGAAAGGAGAATCGAGTTTGTTCTCAAGGGAGAGAGCAGAAGGAGAAAACAGGCCTACAGACAACTGACAGCATTCCAGCCACTCTGTCCCCCCGCCCCCAGTAGATCCAGGGACCATCAGCCAATTCAAGTCCCCTTGACATGATGCTGGCCTCCAGCAGAGGTGCCCAAGTCCCCCTGGACATAGAGGTCGTGCTGAGTTCTACTCTGTTCACTCAGGTTCTTAGGAAGCAGAGGTGCAGATAACATTTTTTATGTGTCAGGCATTAGGTTTGGTGCTTTTATTTAACTTAATCCTCACAAAAATTAGAAGATAGGTCTTATAACTAATGTGTGTGTGGATTGATTTACTTGTATCTGCATTCACATGAGGCACATGCTTACTTGGTCTGATCAGGGCTCAGAGGTCTCCTGTGACGAGACTTTCCCAAACGGCACCTGCTATTCTCTATCTATTTGCATAACCCCTTTGTCACTACTACAGTCTGGATGAGCTCCTTATGGCAATCCTTGATTCTCTCCTTATGTTTAGTCTAGAATCTGTCCTATTGTGTGTCCCCTCCCCCTGCCAATGCCTATTTTTTTTCTTCTCCATGGTTTCCAATTTTTTATCCACCCGTGCTTATTTCATTTCCACCTACGCTTATAATATGACACCAAATGGTGGCATATATTCTTTTAAAAGGTATAATTCCCTCATTTATCTCCTTGAGGGTTCTGAATGTACATATTTTCAAGTCTTTTTAAAAAATCGTTTTCTTTCTTTCTGGAAAATCTCATATTCCACTTATTGATTTCACTGGCTCTTTCATGGTGTAAGGTTTCTTCATGCATCTTAAAATTGGGCTTGAAGGACCCTTAGATATGGAAGGGCTCCCTGTCTTTCTTCTCCTCTCTCTGTGCTCCCCCGTGGGGCTGGGCCTTGACCTCCTCTTTAGACACCAAGCCGTACGCCAGGTGGTGATGGCAGGTCTGCAGCCTCCTCCACAAGCCAGGGAAGCCCCACCCTGGCCTCTGGTCACCTGTGGCCCTGGCTCCCTGGCCCCACTTGGAACACTTTTCCCCTGAGGTGCACATTTACCTGAAAAAGCCAAACTTACAGCGAGAACTATCCCCTTCTCGACCCTGGGCCCTGTGGGCTCTCCCATCAGGCTCTACTCACTACTTCCCATTCCAATTCTGTTCCAGCTCCAGGGACCTAAGCCCCTCATTCTTGAGCTTGGCTTCTCTTTTACTTGTCCCATGTTACCTGTCACCGCTATGTGCTGGTGCAGAGGGGGATTTCAAAGCAAAAACACCATCAAGTTAGGGGAACAAGAGGGAGGAGCTAGGGAAGATAAGTGTCATGAGATGGAACTGGGAGGAGAAAATGGGCAATCATGCAGAGGCTGAAAGAGTGGTCAGCCTGAAGTGGTGATAGGTTCAAAAATCAACATGGGTTCTGAGCAGGAGCCCCAGCTATTCCTGGAAAGAAAGGCCATAAAACTAGAGTTGGGTTAAAAGCCCAAACTGCCCAGGCCTCCCTTTCCCCCTCCTCCTTGTTTCCCAGTCCCCTCTCCCGCCCCCTTTCAGGTCAGTAATCACCTTTGGGGAGACCGTCCAGGCTGGCAGGCTTCACACTGTCCTATTTTTAGCACAGAAAATTTTCCTAGGGCAGCCCTTGGCTCCAAGCAAGGCCGACCCAGGCAGTGTGGAGAGCCTCTCTGTTGGTAGAAGGTCAGAGATCACCTTGATCAAGAAGAGTGAAGAGGTGAAAATGAAATCCCGTGGGGAGATGCTGTAGAACAAGGCAGCAGGAGGATTGTCCTGGACTAAGAGGAAGAACCTACCTCGGAACATGATTGACCACAGGAAGCAGAAGATTTGGGGAAGTGTGGGGCATGTTCAATAGACAGAAAAACGGGGAGGAAAAGAGACTAACAGAAGCCAGAGAGACAAATGCACTAAGAATGAACCACAGGCCTTCTGAGTTCGTAGCCTCTGAGCCCAAGTAGGGACCAGGGTGCTGGACCACCAAGTGGCTCACGCACAGCGATAGGGACAGCATTCCAGCATAATGCCTTATTCCAAACTCTCAGTGAGTGCTGATCTCACCAAGTCCTGCTGTATTGTTTATTTTCTGAACACAGTTGTTCTATTTTGAAAAAAAAAAAAAAAAAAAAACATTAAATTACCATGTCCTGGTGGCAGGTACCCAGGAAGACAGGTAAGGTAATGAAGACAGCAGGCTGCTGCTTCTGGCCTCCAGCACCCTGCCCTTGGGTTGAGCATGACCTTCTGACGACTCACATGAATCAACTGCCCCGGCTCAGGAACCTGTTGGGAAGGCTCATCACTGCTTCTGACTTGGCCAACCCCTTCCTACCTCCAGTCTTCGCTCACCCCCCCTCAAAGCTGACAGGCTCAGAACTTCAGTCCTCTCTTCCTCACCCTCCCGGGAATTATCAGCTCACAGGAGAAGAGTGCAGGGGAGCCATCAGGTATCTCTCAACCCATCCATCAGGCTCTTATAACACAACCGTGCCTTGTGGGCCACAGTGACACAAATGGCCACAAACGAGGACCAGTAGAGATCACAGATGCTCCCTGGCACAGCGACTGGGCAAGGGTTAGCCATCTGACCCAAGTGGGGCCAGGTGCGGTGTGTCCTCCTTGGCGGGTCTGACCTAGGGTCATAGAGCACAGTACTCACTGTGTCTCCGTGGGGAAGACTAGCTGCTCTGAAGCCCCCAGGATGGTGCTTCCCATCCCAAGGGGGCAGCTGGCCAGTGGGAGGAGTGTACGCTCAACACTCAGCAGAGGGGCCACATCCCTTGCCACCTCCCCCTGAGGTGCGGCCATACCTCTACTCTGCTGAGGTCCCGTCAGCCTTCAAATGCATTCTCCTTTGGGTCTAAATGAGTTTAAGGAAGGTATTGACATTTACGACCAAAATAAATAAAATTTGTAGTGATTATTATCCCTTATATGTTTTGGTTTTCCAAAAGAAAGTTTTTTTTTTCTGATTATAAGAATAACGCTCATTTAAAAATCTTTTTCAAACAATACTGAAAAGTATAATAAGTAAAAATGACTATTATCCACCACCCAGACACAGTCATGTCTGATATTATTTTACCAGGAATTTCTTTCTGATGAAAAAGAGATAATTTTACAAGAGTGAGGCACATGCGATTTTATAACACACCATTTTAATTAGAAATATGTTTTGGGTATCTTTATAGAACAATCCTTTTGGGCTGGGAATGTAGCTCAGCAACAGAGCTCTTGCCCAGCATGCAGAAGCCCTGGGTTCAATCGCCAGCACTGCAAAAGAGAGAAAAAATAGAGCAAAAAAAATAGAATAGTACAATTTTTAGATGGGTACGTATTAATTTATGATTTTAAGACATTTTACCCATTATCCTCTTTGTTGGGCATTCAGGTTAACACAACCATGAACATCCTTGCGTGTGTGTTTTGGAGCTTCTCAGATTCGTGTTTGCTCGTGTGCTGGGGATTGAACCCAGGGCTCCCATGTGCTAAGCGTGTGCTTTACCACGGAGCTGCAGGCACAGCCCACTCTTCAGATTCTAGGTCTGTAGTGGGCCATTTGGCAACTCCTCCTGGGCCACCCTGGGAGCCTCACATATGGTCTTGGGATCCACTGCCTTAGCATTCATACCAAGGAGCATTACTGAAGGTAAGTATGCTTATGCCAGCCACTGTGTTTGATTTGGGGGACGAGGGTTACCAGGGACTGAACTCAGGGGCACTCAACCACTGAGCCACATCCCCAGCCCTATTTTGTATTGTATTTAGAGACAGGGTCTCACTGAGTTGCTTAGAGCCTTGCTAAATTGCTGAGGCTGGCTTTGACCTTGTGATCCTCCTGCCTCAGCCTCCCAAGCTGCTGGGGTTACAGACCAGCCAGTGCCACTGTGCCCGGCACTGTATTTGAATTTAGGGAAACAAATGTGGACAAGTTTGGGGTTTTACCCCAAGGAGGAAAGAGAAACCCACATCTGTGGAGCTCTGTGCCAAACACTGGTCAGAATAAATAAATTATTCTTTATTTTTAACAAGGGCCCTGGGTAGTGGTTAGTGTCACCTCTTTATACAAATGAGGAAAAGACAGATCAGGAAGACAGAGCAGCTTGTCTAAGACCACACAGGAAGGGCAGAGCCGGGATTTGAACTCAAATCATCTGAAGGCTTTCTGACCCACACAGTTTAAGAAGACAGATGTGGAGCTAATGACAAAAGCAAGTCTAAGTGCTTTGTAAAATATGAATGAAAGGATTTATTTATGCTCAGCAGAAGCAGACTCAGACAAGTCTTCTCTTTGTAACAGGCAGGTTTTTAATAGTCTAGGTTAACTAAAGGACAAAATCAAACCTTAAATGATTTGTCCGGATTCCTAATGGCTTCAGGAGGCCCTTGGTAAGCCTTGGAATATTTGCCAGCTGGGGAGCTGAGCGAGCCTTTGAGGCTGTTTCTAAAGCTGAAACCAGCAGGCATAACACAGCATTCCTGGAGAGACCAAAACAGCAGTCAGAGGTTGATGGAGTCGTGAACAAGAGGAGGTTGAGGGAAGGGGGCAGGCTGCTGGGAGGCTGGGTTAGTCGGTTTTCCATTGCTGTAACAAAATACCTGAGCTGGGTACTTATAAAGAAGGGATTTGATTGGTCCACCATTTGGGAGGCTTAAAATCCCAGATCAGGTGGCCTCTGGTGAGATCCCCACTGGTCACATCTCATCATGGTGGATGGCATGGTGATGGAGTTTATGAAGAAGGCGAGAGCATATGGCCAAACTGGAAACCAGAGAGTGGGGGAGGAACCCACCTGGCACAGAAGAGGCCAAGTGCACAGGGTGATCTCCCTTTACAGCCCACTCTCATGAGATAACTCACTTTCTCCGAGACCAGCATTAATCCCTGCCCAGGACAGTTCCTGATGACCTCACCACCTTCCACTAGGCCACCTCTGAAGGTTCCACCACCTTGACTCTGCCACACTGGGGAAGGAGCTTCTGGCATATGAAGCTTTAGGGGACACACTCAAACCACAGCACCCCTTTAAGAGAGAAGCTGACGTGCAGAGCATGCACGAGCTGGGAGCTCTCGGGGAGGTGACCGTGTCTTCAGGGCTGGTACCGCCACCCACTTTCCTTGCCCATCTTCCAAGTGGGCTCCTGTGCCAGAGGATCATGGCAGAGGGCGGTGACTTTTCAGGTTATTTTAAACTCTTTTTTTTGTAAGCAAAACCTTATATAATAAAAATTATAAGCCATGTAAGACTCTGGTTGAGGGGGTCAGGGCGGCCAGCACCCCTCCTCTCTGAGCACCCCACTGGGTGTACAGTATAAAGCACTGACATCGTGGAAGAACCTGGATTTTAAATTTAGGACACCCTAGTTCCAGCTCCAGCTCTGCCACTTAGAAGGGAATGTAGCTTTTGACAAGCCACCTAACCTCATGGTCCCTGCTTTTTCATCCGTGAAATGAAGATGATGATTCTTGTCTGCTTCAGAGAAGTAGTGAGCATCGGAGAGCCCGCGTGGGGAAAGACAGCTGCAAGACACCTTGGAGACGGGCACTGCTCCTGTCCTTGGCTCCACATCTGCACAGCCTCAGGACTGCCTCACCTCTGTGGCTAGGGGACACAAAGCTGGGGACACAAACAGTACGACCCTCTTACTTTCACGGTGTCCAAAGAGGAGCGTCATTTCAGGGGAACATTCCTTGGGTTTTTCTCTCCTCTGTGCCATTCTTCTTGGGTCGCCTTCTCTGCTTTTCTCCGACAGACAGACCCACCTCTGTGTCCAGGTCCCCCACATCCCGACACCAAACCTGGATCCCTGTCTCCTCTGTACAGGTGTTCTGTGTGTGCCAGCTGATACTGTCATTTAGATTTACGACTCTCTGGGAAGTCCATTTTAGCAAGAAATTCAAGGTCATTTCCTCCGCTCGTCTCAGTGTACCGCAGGTCAGTACAGAGTGGAACACCGACTCCCTTCTCGGGTGGTACCTGGGGAACTTGTTTCTAGCGGTTCTGGTTTTCAGCTTTACATTGCAGCATGGGGGGTGGGGGATAGCTGTGGTAGTGAGGACGCCCCCTCCAGCCCTTCCTCCCGTAGTACTCCCATCAGCAAGGCCAGCCGTTTCTCCATGAGGGTTAGTTGGTGGGGACAGTGGCTTTTTGATGGGGCTCAACAGAGAGCACATGTCAAGTTCTCAAAGCCACAGACCGGCTGACAGAGGGCTTGGTGTGAGGGGTGGTTGTAAATTCTTGTGCCCATGCCCGTCGGCTGCTTGGCAGAACTCACGCTGGAGCGTTCTCCTTGCACCATAGATGCTCAGGGCGGCACGAGCTGTTTCTCCATGTCCCTGCATAGTTACCAGCTGTATACCCAAGACACATGGGCATGGGCATTGCATTAAATTGGACAGACTGTCTTCTGGGTAGGAGCTCAACAGGTGTTCTTAGATTTCTACTAGTTGAAGTGTTCCAGGCCCTTGACATGATGACATCATCAGTCACTCCTTAAAAGAAAGGTAGTGGTCTGTGCTGCAGGGCCAATGGTTTGGATGACCCCTATGGGCATGGTAGGAATTGGACTTTCAACAGGGGCAATAATCCTGCCTTATCTTCCAGACCTAGGACTCCCTCAGCACCAGCTTACTCAGGGAGACATCTTCCTTTTTCACCTGTTTTGACATTTTCTATAGGTTCATAGCCCATTTGACTTTAGCAGAGCCATTAAGACTCTTTTTAGAACTCTGAGCCTACTTCCGCATTTGCTTTTGAGTGACAGTCCAGTGGGGTGGAAGAATAAGTGAGGTGGAAGGACAGAGGCCACTAGCAGAGGGCTCCAGCTCTGACTTTTCTGGCAGTGAGGTCCCCTTTTCTTGCCGGAGGGCACTTGGGGCTCTGCTTCAGGCCTCTTCCCCCTGCTCAGATCTGTTTCTCAATGTTCCTCTCACATGCTGTGATCCCTCTGGCCCAGACATCAGGACCCTGGCGTTCTTCCAGGGTGTGATGGGAGAAGATGCTTCTTTGTCTCTTCTATTCTCTGCACACTTGCAGCTCAACCCTTATCTTTGCACAGTGCCTAGGAGGTAACCCATATGTGGCTCATGGCTCCTATCCCATCCCCCCCAGAGGATCGTGGGCTGAAAGCTTGGTCCCCAGAGTAGTGAGGTTTTTAAAGAGGAGGGACCTAATAGGAGGTGACCAGGGGCACTGCACTCAGAAGGAATTAATGCTGATTTCATAGAGTGAGATGGTTCTGTGAGAGGACGTGGTTGTAGAAGGTCAAAGCTGGCCCCTTCCACTCTCTCTGACATCCTCTCACCTCCTAGTGCCTGGTCATGGTGGAGCATGGGTTCACCAGTATTCAAGTTGAAGATCAAGACTTGTTGGCAAATGGTGTAAAATGTGCTTTCCTGCACCAACGTTTAATCCTGGTCCCTGGCTATGCACCAGCAAGGGGCAGAGAAGAGAGTGGGTGGGTAACTGAAATCTCAGGATAATGGGTTGAGCTTCCTTCCCCACCATAGCTCTTACCAGAGGCATTTGTCTCCCCATTTTCCTCCTTGCATGTGCTCCCTTCAACCTCTCTTTAGGAAGCTGATGAACCGTAACAGGAACATAAGACTGGCAGTCATGGGAAGAGGGAAGCCAGGAGCCTGGATCATTGGCAGACTGGACCCGGGCATTCCCTCCCACAGGGCCAAGGGAAATCCCAGTCCTGCTCAAAGCTGCAGACCCTGTGAGGCCCTTGCCCTGCCCGGGCACTCACTGCACAGAAGAGCAGAAATGGAGGCAGTGCCTCCGTGGGAGGGGCTGGAGGAGCTGGTTGCCAAGGGAACAGGAGTCCTGCTTGAGAGTCTAGGAGGTCAGGCAGGCCGGGCATGCAGATACTCACGGGTGCGAGACGTAAAAGAGAAGTGGCCTGGGGCGAATTTTGCATAGGCTCATAGAAAGCTAAAGTTAGGTTCTCGCACCAGATGTGGGGGCCACATTCAGCTAGTTCCTCCAAGAGGCAGAGGCTTGCCTAATGCTTGGCCTCTCAGGGGCAACAGCAGAGCCCAGGCCATTGCTGTGTTGGGGCAAGGTCAGGGGAAATCATAACTACCCCTCCCCTCCCTCCCAACCAAGTCCGAACATGACAGATTTGAAGCCTATGAGGGACTTGAAGAACTGCCAGGCCGAGCCTGCTCATCTGGTGTTGTGAAGCCCACCTTCCTGCTGCTCCGCCTGGTCATTAACGTCACCAGGACCCCATGACAGCAGGCGTCAGCCTGGTATTGTCCAAGGACCTCACCTGGACCGTTCCCCTAACCAGTCTTCTACACCTTTCCTGGCAGAGCCTGTCCCCCTCCTGACCTCTACACACACCATATGCCCCTTGTGGCTTGGCCTCACTCCTCATGCCCAGCGCTCAGCCTCTCTGTCCTTCCGTTCTTCTTTCCCTGCAGTTTGAATTCTTATCCTAACGAGCTGCCTTGAGCTGGTGTGCTTGCTCTTAGGACCTCACACAGGCCCTCTGTGTGCTGGACCCAGGGGCCTGGAGGAGGGAGCTGCCTGAAAGACCAGAGAAGGGGTGCCGAGCAGGGACGGCCACGTGCAGAGGTCGCAGCTGTGTGCTGAGCAGGTACCTGTACCCCTCGGGCCTTGTCGGTGCCCCAGTAGATCCAGCTCCTCTCAGATGTGGGCTCTGAGCACGCTAAAGCCCAGGCCAGTGAACAAGGCCCCACTTGCCACACCCCAAGGCCCCTTTCTTTTTGCAGAGTTCAGGATGTGTGCCGTGAAGGGCGGGGGTGCAGGGGCCGGGCGGTCTTAGGAAGGTGGCATCCAGTCAGGTCAGTAGCAGCCGAGTGACCAGTGGCTGTCAGGGGTGGGTCAAGTCTTGCCCACAGCAGTCTCTGTGGCCTTGTGCAAAGAGAGGGTGGGATAGAAAGGAGAACGCTCGGATTCCTGGCTCATCTTCACCTCAGGCAGCCTGCCCAGACCTGTGAGTAAGAGCACATTTCCTTTTTTGGTCCTGGAGATTAAGAGCTGTTCTGTTGTCAGGAGAATTACAGATTCGAAAGCATCCAAAATGGAGAGAGGCTAGTGGGGAACTGGATACTGGTCACTAGAGTAACGGGTGACTGAGATGGAGCTGAAGCACATGGTGGAGGAACGTCTAGACGTCGGTGCCCACAGTCCTCCCCGGCTCTTTGCCTGGTGGGTTTTCATAGCTCTTTGTCAGCGCTGGCTGGTTACCTACGGAGCAGGTCACCATTGTCAGCCTGATGAGTGGCCCACCAGAAACAACCATACCCACACAGAAGCACCAAGGACTCTGTACTCAGGGGTTAAGGATCTGATGGAGGAGATAAGACAGGACCCAGGATCATACACAGATCTACAAAAACAAACAAAGGAGTTGCCTAATCTGCAGCCATGTAAACTATAGGGACAGATGTCCAACAGCCCCGCAATCCTCATAGGGGCACAAACACCACTCAGTGGGTCCTCAGATCAACCCTGGAAGTTGTACAGATCCCCCAGATGTTCCAAACCACTTTTATCTGTCTGAAGCTCTCATTAACATTTCTGTTTAAATATTGTCTTCGAGGACTTATTCTGGGGGTGATGTGGGCCCCTCTGGAAGTGCTCTGGAGCATATTCCCCCCAGTAACCAGGTGGACCAGGAACAGGGTCACCTCAAAAGAATTATACACTGGCTGACACCCCCAACTCTTCTCGTGGATCAAGCTGGTCAGGCAGCTGACCTTCTCACACCAAGGGATTGCTTTTACTTGTTGTGGTCAAGAAAAGAGGTGCTGAGACAAGTCAGGAGTTGAAGGACAGTGCTGCCTCTCTGTGCTTAACCAGGAACAGACACGGACAAGACTTTTCCCTTGGAAGCTGAAGCTGGAGCGCAGGATCAGGGTTCTCCAGCCTGGGCAGCGTGGCACCATGGCCCAGGGCTTTGGGACAGTCCCGTGCACTGTAGGACGTCACAAGGGAGCATCTCCTGGTGGGGGGGAAAGTCGCCTGCAGTTGAGAGTCCCTGCTAGAGATTAGAGGTCTTAGAGTCCTCATAGCGCCAGGGACCCCCCTCCGACCCACACCCCAGCCACTTTCTTTGGAAAGAGCTCAACTTCCAAAATGGAAACAGAATCACTAGAGAGTTGGCGGAGGTTATGGAATTCAGTGTGGATTTGAGGATCCCCAGGGTTGACATAAGTTATTTTTGTAAGATCATTAGTTAAATGACACAAAATTGGACAAACGCCCCACAGAATTGTAACTCTTCTCAACTATACATCAGAACAGACTCCTGATTTTGCGAAATCAAATGTGAAACCTTCACAACTCAAGTTAACAACAGTAACACAACAAGACAGACGGTGAGATCCTGTGGAACAAATAGCCCCTTGCTCTGTAACTTGGGTACCAAGTTCGTTCTTTGGGCTGGGCACGCCTAGCGTTTGTACTGTTCCATGATTCAAACCTCATACAACACCGTCCCTTTGAACTCCTGTGAAAGTTCTGCCTGTGAGCCTTCTGTCACTTGGCAAAGGCAGACTTGACTCATTAGGGTCACCGGTGTCTTCTCATTGGCTTAAAGCAATTAAAATAGCACATCTAGGTTCCAACATGATCATAAATACTGAATGATGGAAGCTCAGAGAATATGCTCAAGAGGATCTTTAGATTCTTGTCAAAATGAAAGAATTTTTTATTAAAAAAAAAAGTTAAAGTTTCCAAAAAGAATTCCTAAGAATATATTATAGGAGATGCTCAGAGGGGCTCAGATCTGCCTGGGTCTCTTGACAGTTGAGGAATGAGGCCCAGAAACACAGTTGTGGGAGTCTCTCTGCTGCAGAGGAGACAGAGGTCTTCCCTCTTCTCTTTACAACACAACATCACAGAATTTTGACGGGGACTGTGAAGAAGATTTGGCTTACTGCTTGTGTATGTGTGTGTGTGTGGGGGGGGGAACTGGGGACTGAACTCAGGGGTGCTCTCTACGGAGCTACATCCCCAGCCCTTTCTGTTTTTTTTTTTTTAATTTTTATTGTTGGTTGTTCAAAACATTACATAGTTCCTGACATATCATATTTCACACTTTGATTCAAGTGGGTTATGAACTCCCATTTTTACCCCGTATACAGATTGCAGCATCACATCGGTTACACATCCACTTTTTTACATACTGCCATACTAGTATCTGTTGTATTCTGCTGCCTTTCCTATCCTCTACTATCCCCCCTCCCCTCCCCTCCCCTCNTCAGGCTCCAAATTCCTCAATAGGAGCCCTTTCTGTTTTGAGACAGGGTATTGCTAAGTTGCTGAGGCTAGCCTTGAATTTGCAATCCTCCTGCCTCAACCTCCTGAGTTGCTGAGGATTTAGTTGTACTTTCAAGTAAACTGAATACTTCAAGTTCATTTCTTAAAGATACTAATTTGAATTAAGGGCTTTTGTATTTAGACCTCCATCTCTACGTGTTAGTGCAGTTAGCAGCAGTGTGTATGTGTGTAAGTGAAATATACATACACAAAAGTGTGCTAAATGTAAATATCCAGTTTAATGAGTAATCACAAAGTTAAAGCCCACAAAGCTAAAGCAGGTTAAAAACCGCACCATTTCTGGTGTGCAGAAGTCTCAGTATTCTTCTTGGTCACAATTCTTTTTCTTCCCTAAAAGTAACCAACCTCCAGATTTTTATTATAATGATTTCCCTGCTTTTCTTTACTTACCATCTGTTACAGTTTGGATATGAGGTGTCCCCCAAAAGCTCATGCCTTAGGAAAAGCAGGAATGGTGAAACAATTAGATCACCAGAGCGGTAACCTAACCAGTGCATTAACCCATTTGATGGATTAGTAAATTGAATGGATGACTAGGTGGCAACTGTAGGCAGGCAGGGCATGGCTGGAGCAAGCAGGGATTCTATTTTCTCCCTGGCTGTTCTCTCTCTCTCTCTCTCTCTCTCTCTCTCTCTCCCTCTCTCTCTCTCCCCCCCACCCCTGCCTTTCCTTTCCTTCCACTGTGAGGTTCTGCTTCACCTCAGGCCTAGGGTAATGACGTCGATCATCCATGGATGGAAACTCTGAAACTGTGACCCCAAATAAGCTTTTCTTCCTCTAAGTCACTGTGGTCATGGCGAGGAAGAGTGTGCTGTCACCCCATCCTGATGCTGTGAGTACCCCTAAACCCGCAGGTCAACTCTGCCTCTTGATGAGCTTCAGCTCAATGGACCCGAACCCTATATTTGCCTCTTGCTTCTTTTACTCCGCTCTGTGAGACCCGCTTGCTGTTTTAAGTGGCCCTGTTCTCACTCTTTCTATGCTGGGTGGACATTTGGGGTGCTTCCAGCCGGGGCCACTGTGAACCATGCTTTTGTAATATATCCATATCATGGGTCACGGGACACACATCTGTCTACCTGGGGGGAATCACGCCTTAGTAGATAAGGCGAGTCCTTTCCAAAATTCTTGAACTCTCCCACAGGCAGTACCCCGACATTCCCCTTCCTCTCTAGCACTTGTTACTGTCAAACTCTGAAATTTCAACTGACGGGGCGTAATGCTATCGCCCAGTAGGTTCACTAAATAAAACCAAGCATCCTTTACTGCAGTTATTGGTCACAGGAATTCCCTCCTATGTATCTGTTCAAGGCTTTTGCCATCTTTCTATTACCAGATTTAAATTTTCTTTTTTTAAAAAATAAGTTTTTTTCTTCACTAAAATTACATTTGACAGAAAAGCGTACTCAATTTCCAAGTTACCTAAATTCACCTGAAAACTATATGCAAAGGTAAAATGTCTAAGATTTGTGAGCTTAAATGGATTTTTTTTTTTACTCCAAATCATTGAAAAAATAATAACAACAGAAGTTCACAGAAAGACACCCTTCTAGGTCATTCTTTCTTATCTCTGCTTTCCAAACCTAGTATCCCCTTATTGAATGTTGCTGCCTCTCGTTTCCCTGTATTTTCATAGAGAACAAACGTACCCCTGTATTTCCCAGTGCTTTGTTAAAATCGCCAAGTGCAGGGATTATTTATTATTCTGTTCTGTATTTCTCATGCTGTGCATTGTTAGGAGTGAGCTAAAAGTCAATAATAAAGCAGTGCCGCCATTGTCTATCTGACCTTTGCAGCTGAGAAAATATTAGTGAAATACATATAAACGGCTTCAATAGCTCTATGTATCTATAAAAATAAGTCAATAGCTCACAAGAATAAATCAATAGCTCACCCAAGCCTGAGCACTCGCTTTTGCTCTCCTTATCTCCTTTAGACATTTGCTTATGAGCTCACTGGCAAGGAATGAAGCCCATATAATCTACCATTAAATAAATTATTCAGTAATCTGTGATGTCCTTGTAACATGAGAATCCCCTATTAAAAAAATAAATAGCTGCACTGCCTACGGAGGCGCATGCCTGCTATTTATAGTCTTTATGGAAGTCGCTTTGCTAGCCAGCCTGACGAGAGCTCCCTGGTAATCACAGGATTGATGTCCACGGCGGAGACCTGCCGAGCCATCTGCAGTGTGCCTGTGAGCGGCGCGCACGTCCACGCAGACCAGCAGAGCCACGCCAGCGTGAATTAATCATTAGAACTGTCTCATTTCCCCCTTAGCACTCTGGAAATTCAAATAGGGACAAAGTGACTCCAGGTCACCTGCAGATCCAGTGATACATATTCCTGGATGCATCCAGACAACTGGATCCCCACTTTTTTGCAAGATGAATTCTCATTACCCAGGGCTGGAAGAGAGACAGCCAGCTGCCTATTTTTTCACAGTTGATTTGTTAATAAAACGAATTTATGAATATGGAAATGTAATGGGTATGTGGACAAGATAATTAATTCCCTTTATAGATGGGACCAAAGAAGGTCAGAATAACCGACTGACCCCACTGTTCACACGGTGAATGGTCACGTTAACTTCTGGGTTGACAATCTCCATTAGCAATTAAAAGTTGAAATGCACAAATAATTTCTAAAAATTAGATTACCACAAGGAACTTTCACAACACACTTATCAGAATGGTTGAAATTTAAAATAGAGACAATTTCAATTGCTAGCCAAGAGGCAGAGAAGCTGGATGGCTTGTACACCGCTGGGGATGGACGCTCTGAAGGACCTTTTGGTAGCTTCTTATAAAACTAAACATGCAATTACTACACCATCAAGTGAATTTGGGGGGCATTTATCTAAGAAAAATAAAAAGCATTTTATGTTCACACAAAAACCTGTATAG
This sequence comes from Marmota marmota marmota, assembly GCF_001458135.2. Taxonomy (NCBI): domain Eukaryota; kingdom Metazoa; phylum Chordata; class Mammalia; order Rodentia; family Sciuridae; genus Marmota; species Marmota marmota. The sequence goes on from NW_026000019.1 coordinate 14,626,883, forward strand.
GAACAAATAATAAATAAATTTATAAAATTTTTTAAAAACCTATTATGATACAGAATACATATATGATGTTGTGATGGAAAAATAAAAAAAAAGTGTGTCACTTTAGATTGGATAGAGAGAAAGGATGGGAGAGGAGGGGAGGAGTAGGGGGGATAGGAAGGGCAGCAGAATAAAATAGACATTATGATTGATGTATGTACATTCCATGTATGTATTATATGTCAAAATACATTCTGCTGTCATGTAAAAAAAAACCTATATATGAATGTTTATACAATTTTATTCATAATAGGCCTAAATTGGAAACAACCCTGCTGCCTTTCACTGGGTGCATGGTTAAGCAAACTGTGGTACACCTACTGTGGAATATTACCCAGCAATAAAAAAGGAAAAACAAAAACAAAAACAACAAAATGATACCTGCAAAAATGTGACTAGATCTGAAGGGAGACCAAGTGAGAAAAGCCATTTCCAAAGAGTTACATATATTACGATTCAATTTATATGACATTCTCAAAATGACAGAATTATACTGAGGGAGAACAGACTAGTTATTGGCAGGTATTGGGGGCTGGGGAATGAAAGGGGGAGTAAGAGGGAAGTAGAGAGGGTTATAAAGAGAAATGGTGACTCCTACACAAACTTCCATGTGGAATAAAATAGCACAGCACCAAATTCAAACACACACACACACACACACACACACACAACACGAGTACATATAAAACGGAAAATCTGATGAATGTGATGTTATATATACTATAATTTTGCAAGATGGTTCCATCGGGAGAAAACTGGATAAAGGACACATTGCCACTCTTGGTATCATTTCTTACAACCAAATGTGAATCTATAGTTACTTCAAAGTACAGTGTTTAATTATATTTTAAAAAATTAAACAGAGTTTGGGGCTGGGGTTGTGGCTCAGTGGTAGAGCACTTGTGGCAAGTGTGAGGCCCTGGGCTCGAGTCTCATCACCACATATAAATAAATGAAATAAAGGTATATTTACAACTAAAATAGAATATATTTTTTAAAAATTAAATGGAATTTGATTTCGACCTTCTCATGATATATTTGTTAACTTTGCTGCACACAGAAAGAAGGCAGGCATGGCGCTACAGAAAGACCAGCGGGAAGTCTGAGCAGAGTTCCAAGTCGGGGACAAAGGCTGAAACGGGAACTATGTGTGTGTGTGTGTGTGTGCACAGGAGCATGCTCTGGTACGGGGAAGGGCATCAGCAGAGGTCATGTTGGGGTCCCAGGGTTATGTTGAGGGGGAGATCCTAGCAATGGGACCGCTATGTGCTAATAACAGTGAAGAAGCTTCTAGAAGTAAAGGAGGGAGCAGGTGGCAGCTCTCTATGGGGGCTCAAGGTCCAACCATGAGGTTTTTTTAGCTTTAGTAACTCAAACATGTGCCGTCAGATGGGGCTGAAATTCCTCCAGCTGTGGGGATCAAGTCTCTCTTTTTTTGAATGGATTCAGAACTGCAGACAGAACTGCGGTCTATTTCTGGGCAGCTGTGAATGGGGTGGTTGTAGTCACTATGGCTTCAACTGTGCTTCTGTTTGGTCATCAAACTGCGGGTTCATTGATGTCCCCTTTTGAGTGTATCCTCTGAGCACCACGAAAAGAAGGTTCAGTTGAATTGGAAACTTGTCCTGGATTTGTGATCACGATACGCCTTACGGATTCGTTTCTCAATTTACTCAGCTTTAGGATAATCCCAGAAGAAACAAAGTAAGAGTTGACAGAAAAGAGAAGTGGGTGCAGCGAGCAGCCCTGGGGTCTGTCGCCAGGGAACCTTAAAACCTGGGCATAACCGGGGCCTCCTCACGCCCCAGAGCTGGAGGTGGGGGAAGGACCCTAAACTATGGGGGGGGGCGGGGGTTTGGGGAGAGTGCTGGTTGCAGGAGCCTGGGAGTCTAGGAGATTAGTGGAGAAACAAAACAAAAAGTACTCAGAGTCCCACTGAGGACTGCAACTTCTAAGACTGACTTAACAGCTGTCCACAGCCTGAGCCTACATTCCCTTAATCCTGCTTTAGAACACACGTCCCAGTGTTCGGCCCTGAATAGCATTCTTCCTGAATACCTGCCACCCTGGTTGGTTGGCGGACCTCCAGGTATGCACTGCTGTCTGATGTGTCTCAGGGACGCTGGGTGCACGTTATGTGGGTGTCTTGATAGACTGCTGCCAGGCAGTTCCAGCAGGAACATTGAGGTCTATCCTTTGCCAGGGGCCCACCAGAGTAAGAGAGGTGGTTTGTGGGAAGGGGGAGTGCAGGGCCGGGGGCGGGGAGGATGAGCTTCGGGGCTGGACAGTTTCCTAGTCACTCAGGCAAAGTGGTCAAGAGCACTGACTTGAGGGTTGAATCACCTGATTGAATCCTAGGGGCACCATATACTGCCTGGGTATCTCTGGATAAATTCTGAACTCCTTTCCGTCTCAGTTTCTTCACCTGTAAAATGTGGCAGAGAGTCCCCTCCTTCCTTAGTAATACACCTTGATTTTTATTCGGCCTCCTGGTGTCCCAAATAAAGGCCACATGTTTCAACCTCCCTGAGAAGCTGAGGCAGAGCTGCCCCCTACCTGGCCCAGTGTTGAAAACGTGTCCCAGCACTCACACAAGCTGTCACAAAGACTGGGGGACTTATGATTCTGGCTGTTAAGGAAATCTCTATCATTAGGGACCACAAGGCTAACTGAGCAGAGGCCACATATGAGAAGGAAGACAGAGTTCAGAACAACAACCACACAAAGGTGACATCAAAATGACCCCAAGGAGGGTGGAAAAAAATACGATTTCCAGAGTTGCCACATTATATTATTTAAAATATATAGGATTCAACCAAAGATAACCAGGCAAATAAAAAAAGTATGGCTTATACACAGGAAAGAAGCAATCAACAAAAACCATCTTAGAGGAAGCTGTATTTTAGATTTATTAACCAAAGACTTTTAAAAGTGAATTATTTTAAACCTAGAGAACTCAAGGAAACCATGTATAAAGAAACTCAAGCAAAGTATGATGATTACGTGTCACTGGAGAATACTGATAAATAAAAATTATTGTTATGATATTGTGCTGGGCTGCGATTGACCGAAGGCCTCACGCATGTTAGGCAAGCACCCCTACTGAGCTGCATTCACAAATAGAAATTCTGGCATTAAAATAAAAAATTCATTAGAGAAGCTCAAAAGATATGACCAGGCAGGAGAAAGAATCAGCAAACTTGAAGTTAGTTCAGTTGACATTATTCAGTCTCAGGAAGAGAAAGAGAAAGAATGAAGAAAAATGAATAGATGAATAGCCTCAAAGATCTGTGTGGGACACCGAGGGCATCCATGCACTGGGTAGATTGTACTATACCGTGCCTACATATGACAACTTGGAGTTCTAGGAGAAAAAAGAAAGAAGAAACAACAGAAAACTCCCCAAATTGGGGCTGGGCTTGTGGCTCAGGGATAAAGCCTTGCCAAACAGGTGTGAGACCCTGGATTCAGTCCCCAGCAGCACACACACACACATGCACACGCACTCCAAGCAGAATAAACATAATATATGCACACTTAAACACTTTAAGATCAAACTTTCAAAAGACAAAGAACCTTGAAAACAATAAGAAGTAACTAATTATATACAAAGAATCTGCAATAAGATTAACACTAAACCACTCCGATTAAAAGATAGATCCTGGCAGAGTAGCTGAAACACAAGCACAACATGATAAAACTGTATGCTTTTTATAAGAGTCATAGTTTAGACCCCAAGACAAATAAGATGAAATCAAGACAATGAGAAAATATGTCACATGTAAATGATAGCCAAAGAGAGCTGGAATAGCTTATCCAATGTCAGACAAAGCATTATACTAATAAATTGTACTATACTGGGCTAATATATGACAAAATTGTTGCTACATTATAATAATTTTTATTTTATTTTATATTTGTGGTGCTGAGAGTTGAACCCAAGACCTTATACATGCTAGGCAAGTGCTCTTCCACCAGACTACACACCCAGCTCAAAAGAAGGAAATTTTATAATGATACAAGAGTCACTCTATCAAAACAGATACAACAATTACCAACATACATATATCTATCCACAGAGTCTCAAAATATGAAGCAAAAATAAAATAAACAGAGAGAGAGAGAGAGAATTGAAGGGCTGGGGATGTAGCTTAGTGGTAGAGTACTCACCTAATATGCTTGGGCGCCTGGGTTTGTAAACAAACAAAAAAGCCAGAATTGAAAGGTTAATTAGGCAATTCAACAAGAATAGTTGGAGTAGTTAGAGACTTCAATACCCCACTTCAATAATGAACATAAAAACTAGAAAACCAGGGAATTGATCAATAAAGAAACAGAAAATTTGAACAACATTATAAACCAATCTAACAGATAGATATATATGAAACACTCTACCCAACAGTAGCAAGGATATGTGTGAGAGATGGATCTTTCACAGGGTAGACATGTTAAGTCATAAAACAAGTCTCAATAATTTCAAAGGATTGAAATCACACAAAGTATATGTCCTTCAAGCACAATGTAATGAAATTAGAAAGCAGTAACAAGAGGATTTGGGAAATTCACAAATATGTAGAAATTAACACATTCCTAAATAACTGATCCATCAAAGATGAAGTAACAAGAGAAATTGGAAAATAATATAACTGAAAATGAAAACACAACATCAAATCTTAGGGAAACCCATAACTATAACTCCTATATTTAAAAAGGAAGGTCTCAAATCAACAACTTAAGCTTCCAGCTTAAGAAATTAGAAAAAAAAAGCCAGGCATATGGTGCACACCTGTAATATCAGCTACTGGGGAGGCCGAGACAGGAGGATCACTTGAGGCCACAAATTCAAGACCAGCCTAAGCAACATAGCAAGATTCTATCTCAAAAAGAAAAAGAAAGAAAGAAAGAACCTAAAGCAAGCAGAAAGAAGGAAAAACTAAAGAAAGGTGAACTAAGTGAAATAAAAAAGAAAAAAGTCAATAAAACAAAAAGCTATTCACTTGAAAATAAAAATTGACAATCCTTTAGCTACATTAACCAAGAAAGACATAATCAAAGCTCAAATTTATTAAAAATCAAAGATGAAACAGAATATTATACCAACCTTACAGGGTTATAAGGGAATACTGTATTATTCCCTAACAATTGTATTAAGTGAAATGGACAAATTCCTAGAAAGACAAAAACAACCAGAACTGACTCAAGAAGAAATAGAAAATCCAACTAGACCTGTAATGAGAGATTGAATTAATAATAAAAAACTTCCCATAAAATTCTACTATACATTTATAGAAGAATTAACACGAATACTTCACAAACTCTTAAAAAAAAAGAAGAAAATAACTTTGGTAATTCACTCCATGAGGACAATGCTATTCTGATACCAAAGCCAGACAAACACATCACAAAACAGGAAAACTCGAAGACCAATATCCCTTGTGAACATAAAAGCAAAAAATTATCAATAAAATACTAGCAAACTCAATCCAACAATATTTAAAAACATTAATTATTTCATCAAATTTTTGTAAAGACTAAATAAGAGAGTAAGTGCATAAGACCTGAACGTACATGCTCCATAAATGTTCATTTCTTCTTCCTGTTTTCCCATGAATGGGTGGATCAGAAATTACCATGATTCACCAATATCTGGCTTCCCTCTTCTCTGTATGGTTGATCCTCATTATTGTTGCTTCTGTATTTGCAAATTTATCTGTTTGTTAAATTTTATTTGTAATTTCGAAACTAACACTCGTGTTGCTTTCTCCATCATTCAGGGACATGCAAAGTAATGAAGAACTTGAGTTGCTGACACACAGCTCTTGGTATGACAAAGCAATATTTGCCTTCTTGTTTCAGCTCTCAAATTATTAACAAGTGTCCATTTTGAGGTCTATTTAGTGATGTTTTTGTGCTCCAGGTATAATGCTGGAATACTGATGTTCCTACGCTCAACAAGGCTGGGATGGCTCAACAAGCCAGCACTAACTGTCACACATGTGAGTGAGGACATCTGGGATTTTCCAGCCCAGTGGATCCTCCAAATACAGCTGCCAGAGGGAGACCAGACCCAACCAGCAAAGGAGCTTCCCAAGTGACTCACAGAATCGTGAGAAATAACAGACTGTGCTGTTAAAAGCATACGATTTTGGATGTTTCCCCCCTCCCCCCACAGGAACCAATAGCTGATGCACCTGCCCTCAGTGTGGCCAGAGACTTGCTTCTACTATTTAAACATGAAACATGTCACTTCCAGGTGGAAGCATTTAATTGCTCCTCCCCTGTTGTGGCAATCCAGGAAGTGCATGTTGATAAAGAAGAGATGAGGCAGGAGGATAGCAAGTTCAAGGCTATCTCAAAATAAATTATTTTTTTAAAAAGGATGTGTGGCTCAATGGTAGAGGATCATTGGGTCCAATCCTCAGTCTCTCTCTCTCTCTCTCCCTCTCTCTCTCTCTCTCTCTCTCTCACACACACACACACACACACACACACACACACACACACAAGATACAAGATGAAACGGAATGCTGAATCAACATGCAAGGCCAGTTGCCCTGAGAGCTGCCCAGACCCACAGGAGATATGATGCAGGTTATGAGTCAACTTTTGTTAGGTTAATCCCAAGATTTTTATCTGTTACTATCACATCTCTAGCTCATCCCAACAGTGGGCATAGAAGAACTGCACATTTCTTTCTTTCTTTTTTCTTTTGGTACTGGGGATTGAACCCAGGGGTGCTTAATCACTGAGCCACATCCCCAGCCCTTTTTTATATTTTATTTACAGAGAGGGTCTAGTGAGTTGCTATGTGTCTCACTAAGCTGCTGAGGCTACCTTTGAATTTGCAATCATCCTGCCTCAGCCTCCCGAGTCACTGGGATTACAGGAATGCACCACCATGCTGGGCTAGAACTGTCTATCCATTTTTTTTTTAAATAGACAGAGAGAGAGAAAAGAGAGAGAGAGAATTTTTTAATATTTATTTTTCAGTTTTTGGTGGACACAACATCTTTATTTTATGTGGTGCCGAGGATCGAACCCAGAGCCCTGCACATGCCAGGCAAGCGCATTACCACTTGAGCCACATCCCCAGTCCTGTCTATCCATTTTAACAGACATTTTCTGTGCAAAACCCACCAACTCCAAAATTTCCAGACCCATCAAGGAAATAGAAAAAATGTGCGTTTAGGCTAAGGGATCCGTGAAAGCTGGCTGTATGAGATTCATTACAAAAGTCAACCTGCCTTCCAATCTGTTCATTCATGTGCATTTGCACTGACTAATCATGCAAAAGGTGCTCTTGGGCCCTGCTGATAATCTGATAGTACTGTACAGAACAAAGTGGATCCTGACCCGGGTCGTGGCCTGCAGAGCACAGAACACCAGTCAGCGGACCTCTGTGTCTGCCGTGTCTCCTTACAGCGCAACTGGAGTGCAACAGGTTTCTCATATGTCAAGTGAAATGAGAAGTAAAATGTGCCCTGAAATCCAAATGATGGCTGATAAAACCGATGTTTCTTTCCAAACAAAACTTAGTTACCTCTACAGATGGGGCCCTGCAAGGGGGGCAGGCGCTAGTTGGACTTGGTACATCTCTACCCCAAACACCCTTAGCTGAACAACTCCAACACCAACAGGAAGGTGTTCACTGAGGAAGTGGGCATGGGATTAGGTCTTGCTGTCAAAGACGGGGTACCCGTTGGTGCACACGAGGTGGATGGATTTATCTGAGAGATGGGATAGGGCCCAGGACATTAAAGCGTACTTGGTAACTTCTGGGTCCGTGTGAACTAATGGTGAACGCCATTACTGTCCCAAACTGCTTATGGCATCCTGGCTGCTTCAGTCGGGCACCCATCGGCATCAGGATTCACACCACTGGAAGGCCTGCTGATTCGTCTCCAGCCCTTTATTTCTCATCATCTGGCCGGCAGGACAGCAGCTCCTCCCGAGGGCCAGGATCCCAGGCTCCGGAGCAGCGTGGTCCACAGTTCCATACCACGTGCTCCCCCAGTTACACCTCTTTCTACCTTCTGGATTTTATGAGTTGAAATCTGAGACCAACAAGGACCAAACTTGAGCCAAAGCAGAAGAAATGGATCTGAGTTGGGGTCAAAGAAGAATGGCTGGGGTGCACTGGAAGGGGGTCCGACTGAGAAACATTTCTCTTCACTTAGGAGAGCAACGTCCTGCTGACTTAGGCAAGACCGTCTCGCCCAGCACGATAGGACTGCTCGGGCACCCCTCCTGCCCAAGGAGTCACTGCCATTGCTCCCGGCCCCAGCTCCAAGCACATCAATTAGTAGCATAGACTTGGCTAAGGCTTTCCTGACTGAGCAGGGAGGAGGGAGGGGACATGTCACACAGCCACATTCTGTCCCCCTTCTTGTCTCTGCTCTTTCTCTACAGTTCCTCTGTGGTATCCCTGCACCCCTTCCCCAGTTTCCCTCTCAAAAACCTTACTAATTTAACCGGGGACAGTGGCACATGCTGTAGTCCCAGTGGCTTGGGAGGCTGAGACAGGAGGATGGCAAGTTCAAAGCCAGCCCCAGCAGCTTAGTGAGACACATAACAACTCAGCGAGACCCTGTCTCTAAATAAAATAAAATAGGGTTGGGGATGTGGCTCAGTAGTTGAATGCCCCTGTGTTCAATCCCTGATACAAAAACAAACAAACAAATAACAAAAACCTCCCACCAACTTGCAGAGCCCTCAGAGAAGCAGAAACGCACTGGGCAGCATTTGTAAGTAAAAGGCCTGCAGTCTCCGAGGCTGTGTCCTGCCTCTAGGGTTGGAGGTGCAGCGGGGAGTCCCAGGTCCCCCTACCACAAAGAGATCCCCAAAATGTGAGGTCCAGTTAGGGGATACCCTGGCCTTTCTCCTGGTCTGACCTCTGGAGCAGGTCCAGGCACCATGAGGTCCCCTCGAGCCAGCTGGGAACCATGAGCTCAGGCCCACTGACCTCACGTGGAAGGTGGCCCTGGGAAACTCAGTTCGTCCCTAATGGCTGCCGGGTTCTGTGACTCACCTTCTCCGTGAGCTAGGTAAATAGTATGACTAAGAACACAGCATCTGTTGAAAGGCAGGGCACTTTCCCTGGAGACATAAGTTCCCGTGAAAATCAAAATAAGGGAAGAGGGACAAGCCAGAACAGCAGCGGTGCTCAACAGAAGATCCTCAGAGCCACGAGACACAGGTTCTGGTTTGGGCTGGCCGTAGCCTGGCCCAGAGCAAAACAGCCTGTTTGAATCTGTTTCCACTGTAAAAATGGGGATGCTCTTCCTGCCTCCTGGGGCCGCTCGCGCTGGCTGGGAGGCTGACAGAGCCCCGGGGGAGAGGGAGTCAAGGGACAGAGACAGGATGGAAAAATGGATAGGGGCCTGCCATCTTCCAGCCTGGACACAGACACCAGGACAGGCAGGGCGGCTCTTCCCAGCACGCTCTCGTGGCTCCTGGCACGTTGGCACATGCAGAGAGCCCCCCCCCCGCCCTGCATCAAAGAAAGCTCCTTTTATTGTGAAATCGCCGCCTTAGAAAACCTTTATAGCCCAAAGAGCGGGGACCCTGATATGTCACAATTCTCCCTAACAGAGCCCAAGCGCAGGGTTCAGGGATCAGTTCAATTCAAGAAGCCAAACGCATCTGGAGACGGTGGGTGGGCTGCAGGAGGAGAGGGGGATGAAAACAGCCCCTTGCCTTGCGGGGCACCAGAGCTGGTGGGGTTATTGCGCTGAGTTCTCATAAGGAGCCCCTATTGTATGACTGACATTGACACAAAATTGCCAGGGTGGCTCAGAGAGGTTAATGACTTTCACAAGGTCATTCAGCAAGTACTGGGGCATGTCAGAGAACTGAGGTGGGGTAACTTGCAAAGTGAGGAAATTTGAACCTTTTTCTTCCATGGAGTCTCCAGCACTTTCTTTCTCACTGTCATAAGTTGCTAATGACAGGTGTCAGCCTAGAGAGGGGGGATACACTGTAAATGGCGTTTGGAGATCTAGGGGGGCTAGAAGATGGTGAAAAAAGTTGCTGCCGTTTTTACTCCTAGCTCTGTGTAATCACGAAACCAAACCCAGTTCACGAGCCTCCGGGATCACCTGGGTCCCCCGGCCCTCTGGCCTCCGTCACTGTCATCGCCTTCTCTCCTAGCACCCCTTTGGCTGTGGTTTCAACGAGTCCCCTAAAGTCACATGTCGGGAGCTCCGCCCCTGTGCAACAGTGTTCAAGGTGGGAACTCTAAGAACAGGTGATCATTCTCAAGGGCTCTGTGCTCATGGATTAACGTCATTGTCACAGGAGCCGGCCAGTTATCCCGAGCAGGTTGTTACAGGAGCAAGCTCAGCCCCTCTCCCTCCCTCGCCCAGCCCTCCCCTGTCCTTCTGCCTCCCACCACAGGGTGGTGCTGCCCTCAGGCCCTCACCAGAGGCCAGCACCCTGCTCCTGGATTTCCCAGCTTCAGAACCATGAGCCAAATAAATTTCTGCTCCTTGTTGATCCGGGTCCCAGGTGTTCTGTTACAACAGCAGGAAACAGGACAACTGGGCCTCTTCATGTTTTCAGGCACGATGCCAGGCCAAACCTGAATGAAAGAAACCTGGGGCCCGGGTCTGCCGCCCCAGCAGCCTCTGCAGGGTCTCAGGACAGTGGGGGAACCCTCATCCCACGGTGGGCAGCGGAAGGCAGGAAACAGGAAGAGCCAACAGGTCAGCTCCTGCTCCCTCTCCCGCTCAAGGGTGGCGGACCCCTGGGCCTATCTGGAAGACCTTCTGTGTGACCAGCTACAGGGTATTTCCTGTGGTGCTCTGGCCAGCGGGGGGACACTCCTGTTACCTGCCTGTCTCCACTTCTCTCTGGCCTCCTTGGGATTGAGCCTGAACACACAAATCCTGCCCTGGATACTTCTTCTGGGAGACGACCACTTTGACCCACACCCTCGACTCTGGCCCCTGTGTGGAAGGACCCATCATCCCCAGGATGTCCTGGACTCAAGGCCCGGGACCCACCCTCAGTGATGCTTGGTGCAGTGGTGAGGGCCAACCTGCTGGGCTCTGGAGCAAGTGTTCTGGGTGACAGCAGGCCCAGCAGAACCCCATTCCTCACGTGAAGCTCTCTAGGTGAACTAGGGCTCGGGGTCCCACCCACAGTGATCTGGGATCCTTGATTGCAAGAGGCACCTCTGTGAGGAAATAGCAGCTTCCAGTTAGGACCTCTACAGTGAGGGAATCACTTATGTCCAGAAATCATTCACAGCCACAAAATGAGATGAATGTTCCCATATTTAACAACAAATAGGTGCCAAGGAAAAGTAATATTTAGTATATGTCACAAGCCATTGAATCATTAAAAGATGTTGTGAAGCCCATGTGAAGTCAAGACTTTTGGGGGGCCGAAGAGGGATTCTGGGGATTGAATCCCAGAGTGCCTACCACTGACCTCCATCCCAGCCCTTTTTAATTTTATTTATTTATTTATTAGTTGTAGTTGAACACAATACTTTTATTTTATTTATTTTTATGTGGTGCTGAGGATCGAGCTCAGTGCCTTGAATGTGCTAGGCGAGCTCTCTGCCACTGAGCCACAACCCCAGACCCCCACCCCCCCCGCCCCGCAGCCTTTCTAATTTTGAGATAGGATTTCATTAAGTTGCTAAGGCTGGCCTCAAACTTGTGATCCTCCTGCCTCAGCCTCCCAAGCAGCAAGGATGACAGGCATGCCCCACTGGCCTGGCTTGAGTCATTTTAAAGTTGCCCAGCCGAGGAGGGTTCTGGCAATATCAGACGTGGCTGTTTTTATTAGGCAGGTTTGGGGCTTACAAGACAACCCTCTGGAGTCAGACTCTGGTTTCACTCTCTGTCCTTCTCCAGGAAATCTGTCACATCTCCCATTTGGTAACTTTACCAGGTGGCTCAGTGCAGAGGCTGTGTTTGAGACCAGGGCAGCTGGTCTGAGCTGTAACCTGAGTGTTCCCATGGAGGGGCACTGGCCGGTCCTCAGGGTGAGGGCTGCCGTGGGCAGCAGAGCCAGCTGGAACCGTCAGGAGGCAGGCAGCCGAGGACCTGCCCCGGGGACCAGCTGCTGGAGAAGCAGGTGCTGCCTGGGGGCAGCAGTGGCCCAGCCCTGTGCCCCATTCAGCTGCCGTCCATCCCCAGGCCCTGCCCCTGGTCTGCCCTGGAGCTCTCCTCCTCCTGGCCTCTCGGGGCCTGGTGCAGCCAGGCCTTTGCCCTCTCTCACCACAGCGCAAGCCCACACTCCTCTCCTGGCCTCCAGTCGGCTTCCGTCCTGGCTGCTCTTCACCGTCACTGAGTGAGGACCCCGAGGCTGGGGCTCCTGCGCCTGTTTAATAGGAGCCTCTCGGGCCCTGGCCGGCGAGGGAATGAGGATATTCTGGTGGGGCCTGGAATCTTGCTTGGAGCAAGTGCTCCGGAGAGTGTGCTGCAGGCGACACCCTCCCTGGGCTGCCGCCCGCCTGTGTAAATGCAAACCGCTCATCTCACCTGGTTTGGGTGTCTAGGGGGGTGGGTGGGGGACTGGCGGGATGGAGCCACCCAGGCTCTTTGCTTCAGGGCTGAGATGCTGCAGAAGGCAGCTTGACCACGTGGAGTCCAAGGCCAGGCCAGGGAAGGTCAGTGGCTGACTCCAAACTGATGCCCCGTCCTGACCCTTGGGGCAGCTCCAAAGGTCAGGGGGAGCTGGAAGGAAATTCTGGAAGCGCCTTTGCACTAGAGGTTGCCTGAGGCAGGGGCATGTGCCCTGTGTGCAGAGCCAAGTCAGCTGTGCCTCAGAAGCCCTTTGGGAGAGCCGTTCTCCCACCTCAGAGGGCGCCTGGTCTGCCCTGGAGGGACTCCAGGCTGCGGAACCTGATTCCTGGTCACTCCAAGCTACCTTCCTCCCTGCTCCCCAGCCCCACTCGGGGTCCCACTGCAGACTTCTGTGGTAGCCCAAATCCTGGCTGAGGAGCTTAAGTTCTGACGGGAAAGACGGAGAGAGGGGGTTGAGGCCTGTGGAGGCTTAGTCCCGAGGACCCCACAGAACAAGCTGGTATTTGGATGTGGTGCTCACCTCTATTAATCCACTTGGAATTTGTACACAGGCTCCCAAGGTCTCACGGGCGTTTCAGAGGAAGAACTTGTAAATTAATTCTGTCCGGCTCCACAGGCCATCCACACGGAGGCACCGAGGCGCCGCCTGGCTTGTGTTTTCATTTCTTTCTTTGTTTAAAACCCACTTGGGGGTGGGGCTGGGGCTCAGCGGCTGGGCGCTCGCCTCACAGGTGCGAGAGGCCCTGGGCTCCCTCCCCAGCACCACATAAAATAAATAAATAAAATAAAGGTATTGTGTCCAACTACAACTAAAAAATATTAAGAAAAAAAAAAACACTTGGATTTTGCTTTCCCTGGCGCTGGATGGAGCGCGGGCCTCCCTCCAGCTGGGTACATGCTCTGCCACTGAGCTGCACCCACAGCCCGATGGTTCCCACGTCTTGAAACTTAGAATGTGAGGTGACACTGCTGCCAAGTCACCAGGGGAATGGGCGACTTGGATATCTGCACAGAAAACACGCACCTGTCCCCTTCGCAGAGTCACAGTCCCTTCTGTCACAGATATTGGACCACCTCTGCTGAGATCCCACTGCAGTCCCTGGAGGCCAAGGTGGACGCCGGCTGGGCACCTCCTGGATCAGCTGCCTTCTGCCCACTCCACCGCCCACTCCACCGAGCTGTCAGCACGCCCTCAACCAGGAGCCCTGGGACCCGAGGAGGAGCTGCAGAAACCTGCGCAGCCGGCCACAGGGCCATCCCCAGGGGCCCTCCAGTGGCAGGAGAAGGAGAGCCAGCCCTGCTGACTTCCAGGGGCACCTCCCAGACTTCAGCCCCTCCCAGCTGAGCCATCCCTGCACTGACCTCTGTGGGCGGAGATGAGCCTGCGACACCTCCTCACGCTCATCCTCCTGTGATCCAGTCTCCTCAGAGTAGTCACAGCGATACTCAAAATATAAATTGATGTGGTCGCTTTCCTACTTAAGATCCTCAACTTCACTGGGAAGAGAAGCTGAGCGTGGGGACCCACCTGAGGCCCACGTGGTCCTGGCTGCTGCCCTTGACAATCCTCATCTACCTCTCTTCCCACCATGGCTTCAGCTATATCGGATCCTTCTTGTTCATCCTCAAATACATACAGCTCCTCCCTGCCTCAGGCCCTTTGTACCTGCTCTCTCTGGGGTGCTCTCCCTCTGGAGAGTCCCATGGTTGGCTCCTGCCCTGCCCAGATGCCATGATCTCAGAGAGGCTGTCCCTAGCTGCCTACTGTCCCTCTATCACTCTCAGTTCTTTTGCCCTGATTTATTTTCTTAGCACAAAATGCCACCTGCAGCTACTTATCTATGTGTTGACACCGTCTCCACTGATGGAGTAGCAGCTGCAAAGGACAGGACCTGCTCTCCTTGTTCTGGGGTGTGTCCTGAGTACTCAGCTGGGACTTAACTAGTACCCAGCAAACGCTCACTGTCAACAAATGGATCCAGATCTCAGAGGAGGTGGCTTAGGGAGGCTGGGCCATGGGAGAGGCACCTAGAGGTACCTGCCTCCCTGAGATAACCAGAGCTCCAGGGGACACAGGGGAGCAGCCTGCAGGAAAGTGCGAGTTCTGGGTGTCTTCCCCTGTCACCTCTCCCACTCTGTCTCCTAGTTTGTATCTGATTCCCATTCTCTGATTTTCTCAGATGTATTTCTCATTCTTTATCTTCTTGGTTTTGTGCTGTCTTTTATGTGGACTCGGTCAATGTTTCACTTGACATTTTAAAACCTACTAGATGCTAACCTGCCTTCTGACACACGAGTCTCCTCAGTTGCTGTCAAAAGCAGGGGACACCAGGCACTCGTTCAGTGGCAGAGCATAAGCTTTGCCAGGTTCAAACCCCATCCTTCCCCCAAAGGAAAAGTTGGAGGCTCTTTTCTTTTTTGCCATTCATGAGTCTAGGCAGTCCCTAGTTAGATCAATTTGCCACAGACAATCTTGTGAAAGGATACAAAGTATTTATATAATCCCTTTGTTAAACAGCTCTCAGCCATGGAGAAATGACTGTTCAATGGAAAACAGGCTGACACTTAGATGCTTCACCAATTTTCCTGCCTGGGTTTGTGTTTGTCTGCAGTATTAGGAACTTCACATAATCGCCCTTCCACAACATGGTGTCTTAATTAAATGAACACCATTGCTCCAATTCTCTGATAAATAAAATGAGCATTTCCACATGAATTAGAAATGCCAACTTGTTAACAGCTTCCCCGAGGTTTTGTTGCAACATCGTCCCAGGCTCTGTCATTGTTCAGGCATAATAAACACCACGTTGGACTCTGGAAATAAGAATGCTCCTCAGGCGGTGGAGACGCGTGCTCCAACCCCACGGCTCTTCCTTTTCCCATTACAACACATGACAGCAGCTTACTGGGCAGAAAGAGGTTTCATATGGCTATATTTTAGTGACACTCACCAAATTCAGAAGATCTGAAAGAGGACGTTGGTATGAACTTGGAAAACATTGGAGAGTTTACGACATTAAAAAAACTGCTAGATAGTGCACTTGCTCAAGGCAGAGGGCTGTTGTACCTGATTCCCAGCATTCAGTGGTAACCTAAAGAACTCAGCTTCCTCATCCGTAAAATGGACACAACACCAGCGCCTGATACTCCCTAGGCCTGTTGTGAAGATCAAGTGCGAGGAACGAGGGATGGGCATGACCTCACAAAGGTCACCTGTCTTAAAGGGACTCAGTAATTATCACTTGCTGCTGAGGGTTTGCAAGTTGCTACCTTTTAACAACTCAAGTATTTCCAGGAAGAAATTCTGTTCTGCCTCCTTCAAAGAACCCATGAGTCATTTATAATTCACAGCACCATTTGCATACCAAAATTACTCTGCTGAAGTTCTTTAAAGAGCAGATTCCTTAACCAGACCTAACATTCTCCCTGCATTCTTGTCTGTCCTCTGAACTTTCTCAGTGAGTTTTTAAAGCAGTGATCATAAACACTTACCCACATTTTATATTAGTGGAATCTAAAAGAACGAAGTCAAGCTGTGTCTTAACTCAGCAGAGCAACGTAGAGAATGGTGACCACAAAGAACGCGCTCGTGCTTCTGAGGCACAGCCTTGGTGTGTCCTGTTCCACGTCACTTGAACTCCCTTGTTTAAATTAATCTCACCTTGGAGCAGAGTCTTTGAACTCATTACAGGGACCTGCAGTTTCCACTTTGTTTTTCTTGACTTGTTTAATTAGCAAGTCCCCACGGCTTTGTTTTTAAGCTGAGCTAGGCATTTCATTATTTGGGTGACTCACTTCTTGGCTCCAGATAAATGATAGCAATAGCAAGACCAGCATTAAGCAGAGCTTTGAGGGAGGAGTTGGCCAAGACACACCCAGGCTGCCTCCAGCGCCCGTGGTCCCACTCCAAGCAGGGCAACCTCTGTCCTAAAGGTGCCGCCTCTGCCTTCTAAGTGCTGCAGAGGAGCAAGAGCCCGGGATGTGTGTTCAAATGTAGAATCTGTGGCCTCCTCTAACTCCATACGGGAACGTGGTGTGCTCAGCCAGCAGCCCACCCCACTTCATGGAAATAGGTGTCCACAGTGCTATGGTTGGAATGTTGGTGCTCCCTCCAAAATCCATGTTGAAACTCAATCTCCAAAGCAACGGTGGGCCTTGAAGAGGGATCAGGCCACAAGGGCTCTGTCCTCACAGATGGAATTAGAGCTCTTACCAAAGGGCTTGAAGAGATGAGTCTGGGCTGTGTGTGTGTGTGTGTGTGTGTGAGAGAGAGAGAGAGAGAGAGAGAGAGAGAGAGAGAGAGAGATCAGGGCCTCACACATGCTATGCAAGTGCTTTACCACTGAGCTACATCTCCAGCTTCTTTACAAAAAAATATTTCATTTTGAGACAGGGTCTTGCTAAGTTGCCCAGTTCAGTTAAGGACTTGGGATCCTCCTGTCTCACCCTCCCAAAAAACTGGGATCACAGAAGTTTCTAGCTGAGTTTGGGCTTTTGCCCTTCCACCCCTTCTGCCACGTGAGGACACAGCAATCACCCCTCCAGAGGACGCAGCAAGGAGCCGTCGTCTTGGAAGGGGAGAACAGCCTCACCAGACACCAAATCTGCTGCAGCCTCATACCTGGATTTCCAGTCTCCAGAACTGTGAGAAACAAATTTCTGTTGTTTAAAAATTACCCATTCTCAGGTATTCTGTTATAATAGCTTGAAGAAAATAAGACATTGTTCCATAGAAATAGGGTGTGCACTCTGGCAACACAGTTCACCCAGCGAGAACAGACCTGGGAAGGGGTCTACAAAGCCCTGGGTTCCTGGAGAATGTTCTAGAAGGGAAGACTGTGAATTTGACCCTTGAAAGCGCTGCCCCAAAGCTAGGATTCCTCTTGCCTGAGTCTAATAGAAATACTAGCCAGGTCTTTTTATTCTTCTCATTGAAGGTGTTGTTCCTGACTCCAACTTCTGTGTTTGAGAGGGAAACTTATTCAATTATTTAAAACACGATGGTGTGTTCTCCACATTATTACAAGTTTAGATGAGGAAGGAGCTTAGAAGTTAGTGTTGCCATAAGAGCTTCCCTGGAAGAGGCCAAACCTGAGCCAGGTCCCAAATGAAGCAGGAGATATATCTTTATCAGAATTTATGGTAGCCTTTCATCTCATGGCATGGTGGTCATATCATGTTTTTGGTTTTTTTTTGTTTTTTTTTTTTTTGTCTGGAAAATCACTCTGAGAATGGCTCACTTTTCTGCCCATTTCACTTTTGTGGCCCTTGAAATGAAGACCACAGCTTCCCGTCCTCACCTCCACTGAGTAGGCTTGCAATTTTCAATTAAAAAAAATATGTTTAATGGTTCCTAAAAATTTCAGATCAGCTCCAACACCTTCAAGGGCCGTGAAAGTTCTGGAAGTTTCCAAAGCAAAACATTTTGTCTGAAAGAGGTTGGTTTGGATTTGTCTACATGAGACAGGCACACTCCACCCAAGACCCGGGGAATAAATTCCAGGGCTCTGCTTAGCTGTCCCGGGGCCACTTCTCCTCCCAGGGTCTGGGTTACAGACTGTCCTTGGAAATGTTTGTGTTTATAACTGTTGGGTTTATTCTTTGATGCAGGGCTTGAATGATAAGTGGCTTAAACAGCTTCAAAATTAAAGCAGAGAGGGTGGGGACACGGATTTCTTGGCTGTCACTGAAAAGCCCTGAGAACACTCTGTGCTGGGGATGGGACCCAGGGCTGTGATACTGAGCATGGCTCTGAGGCTGAGCTCGGGCCCCAGCCCCGTCCTGGCTCTTCTACTACTGAGGCTGTGATGGAGTGGGACAGGCTGGGACTGTGAGCCCCCACAGCTGGACTTGCTCTGCGGATCCCCTTTTCCCCTTCTCTACACTCACTGTGGACCCTTGAGGTTCAGGCCCCCAGGATGGCCAGGCCCAGCAACACAACGAGTAGGTGACTGTGACTTGGGGCCTCCCTTCGCCTCCCCCTCTTCATCTGCAAACAGGCAATAACACGGACTCTCCGGGATGATGGGAAAGCTCAGGGAGTGGAAATTGTACAGCTGGAAGTTAGTAGGTGGTCAAAATAAATCTTGATGAGTCAGCGCCTGGAGCCAATGTCTGCACTGGGCCTGGAAGGTCCTGGTGTGCTCCTGCCCCGTGCTCCTGCCCCGGTCTCACTGTGTGGTCCTGGGGAGGGAGTGGCATAGCCTGGGGGTGGCCAGATAGCCATGAAGAGCAGAACAGCAAGTTCTCTCTTCTAGGCAAATGAAGCCCTGCTGCAGTTTCTGTGGCTGGTGCAGAGATGATTCCAGCAAATTGAGGATCCTCCAAACAAAGGAGGCCAGGTGCTCTCCCTTTCCTGAAACCCCATTAAATTCTGGGAAAAAAATGTTGCCAAATTTAACACCAAAACACAATTTTTAGAATGTGGCTGAAATGCACCCCGGAGGGATCCAGAAGGCTCTAAGTGCATGTAGCTGGAGCTCAGTCATGACCCTCCCCAGTGAGTTCTCAGCTCACTAGGAACCCAGTGGCCCTCAAAGAGTGGAGAGAACATTTGTGTTTCTGAATCCTTATGAATGACAGTTTCTCTCTAGACCCAACTCCATATAACAGGCTGAGCGTCCCAGGGAGGAGAGGTCAGGAAACTGTGAGCAAGGCCCTGAATTTGCTAGGAAGGTAAAGAGCTGGCTTTCCATTTCCCACTTCTCCGTCAGAGCCGTGAAAACAACAGCTGGTCTGGCCTAGTTACTGTTTCTGTCTCTGAAGTGCTCTGGCGCCAGCCTAGCCTTCCACCTTATTGATGCTGTGTTGATTCCTCCCGCCCTGGGTATCCTTCCACGGGCTTCTAAGAGGACAGATACCAGCAGGGAAGGCAGTGAGGATCCCCTCTCCAGACTATCATCCCTGTGTTATTAGGACCATTATAAAATATTGCTTTTCAAAATGCAATAATAAAAGACCTAGGAGTCTCTGTATAATTCATCTGCCAGTCTTCTATTTTTATGACGGAAGGTTGAGCTGCAGGGGAGAATAGACCCCAGAAAAGTGCACTTACTTTAAGTTTTTCCAGTAGATAAAGACATTAGGCATTTTCTAATTAAAAAAAAATGGCTTTCTATTTCCACAGGGTATAAAAGTTAAAGAAATAGTGATTGATAGCTCTGAGATCTGGAGTTCCCAGGGCTCAGAGAATTGGGAGTGGTTTGGGCTCAGAGCAGAACTCCTGTATTTAAGGGGGGGGGGGTGAAGTGGATGCAGAATACAGATCCTATAAGAATGGCTAGGAAAGGAACATTTCATCTATTACAGAGTTTACAGGTTGCTGCACAACCATTTGAGGTTTCCTAAAAGTCCAGGTGGATGCTAATGAAGAGCTTGCCTTCTCAAAGAATCAGACTTAGCATTCCAGGGAGCTCAAGAAAACAAAACCAAAATAGGTCAGAGAAAGCTGAAGGGGCTTGGGGGCAGGTGACAAATGCTTCAAGGGCAGCCTGTGCTCAGAAAGGAATCTGGATACCTTCAAGAGCCCAACTGTGCATCCTGGTGACCAGGGTTAACAACAATATGTTGTCTATCTGAAAACTGCTGAGAGAGTAGACTTTAAGTGTTGTTGCCACAAAAAGTATGTATGTGAAATAATACATATATTAGCTTCATTTAGTCATCCCACAGTGCATATATATCAAAACATCATGTTTTAGACCATACAATGTGCAATTTTTACTTGTCAATTAAAAAAGGAAATTTTTCTAGGGCCTGTGATTCCTAAAAGCTTTGGCCCATGGTCTTCAAATATGGCCTACCCATTGGGCCTCAGAATCTCTCCAGGTGTGTGTTAAAAATGCAGATCCCAGACCCCAACCTGGTCTTCCAGAGTTAGAACCTGTAAGAATGAGCAGGAGGACCCTGTCTTCTATACAAATAGCCCATGGCATATTCGTCTAATGTTATTCCCTCAAATATTTCAGGCAATAAACATGAGGGCTCTCTACTGAGTGCAGAGAAGGTTCCTAGGGCAAGGTGTCAACCCCGCAGGTGTCATCAGGTCCTCTGGTGCACCTTGCCAGGTCTACTGCCTGGCTTCCACTGACCGGTCCCCAGGATGCTCCAGAGCTCCACACTTCAACTGTCTCAGTTCTCAGAAGCAGAAAACCAAATCTGAGTTGGGCAAATGGCTCCTCCCTGGCCATAGAAAGGCCAGGTTGCAAGTGGAGGAAGAAAAGTACCAGAATTATGGACCCAGCAGGCCTGGGCCTTTCTGCACCAGGTGAGCACTCCCAGCAACCACAGGAGCACCCCAAGTCTGGGCGCCGGGCTCCAGGCGGGTTACCTATCAAACCACAGGCCTGACCTTGACCACTGATGGATCGCCTCTAGTCCCTCCCTTCACTCCCCAAGAGACCCGCCCACCTCCCGCACTTGCAGTCCATCGGTGGAGGAGTCAAGCCCACGGCCTTAAAGCCTGCTCATGGAATGCGAATCCCCAAGGAGTAAAGTTGCTAGAAAGCAAAAGGATGGCCTGCGGGCCTGTGAGCCTGGACAATGGGGTGGCGCGGGGCTGGTCGCGGCTCACCTCGCCACGCGGTCCACCCCGCAGCGCCCGGACAAAGTGCGGCGCCTGCGCCACCCAGTGGGGACAACGGGAACTGCACGCGATTAGGTCCTCTGGGCCGCGCAGACCGGGACACAGGGGTACGGAGGAACCCGCGAACCCTGGGCTTGAGGGTGCTCTCGCTCTCTGCTGGAAACAAGGCAGCTTTTCCCCCCAAACTAAACAAACGAACAAACACAAAAAAGTTTTTTTTTTTTTTTTAAGGAAAAAGAAGATGGTGACATCTACCAATTTCCTTCCCAACTGCCCACTTTCTGGGCCAGTGGACTGACAGCCTGGGCAGAATCTGAGATCTGCAGGACCATTACCAGTCGGTGCTTCGTCCTGGGTTATACATTACTTAAAAACATTCGTGCATTCTCTGAGCGCCCGTGCCCTTTAAACCTCAGTCCCCCAAACCTGAACGAAGGGAAGCTGCCCACGGACTCCTGTCCCCTGCCAGGGTCCTGTCCCCTGGGACTCCTGGCCCTTCTTTTTCGCCCTCCAAAAGGTGAAGGGATATTTCCCTCCCGTGGGGTCAGAAGGGAGGTCGGGGTTGGGCTGGAGCCAGGTGCTAACAAACCTGCAGCCACAGAGGCCTCGCGAAGAGCGGGAAGGTGGGATGCCACCAGAGCTGACCCCTCCAGCCCACTGAGGTCCGCATGTCCAGGCCCACGGAGGAAGCAAGGCTGCCCTGAAACTTAAAAGGAGCAAAGGCTTATTTGGGCTTACAGTTCAGGGGTTGCAGTCTATGGTGAGGCGGCCTGGCTGCTCGGGGGCCTGAGATGGAGGCCAAGCGACATCGTCGGGGAGAGGTCTTGGGCAGGAGTGGGAGCAGTGGAGGAGACACCTGCTCCCTTCAGGACACTCTAGAAGAGAGGGGAAGAGGCTGGGGTCCCATATCCCTTCCAGGGCACACCCCCAGCAACCAAACTGCCTCCCAGTAGCCCCACTCTTAAAGGTCCACTGCCTCCCCATAGCACCACAGGGCTGGAGACAGGCTTCCACACATGGGCGGTGGGGACACTTATCCAAACCAGAGCAGGGCAATAGCTGTAGAAAATCACATCTTCGTGATGAACGAATTCGCTATCATTTATCTGTTTATCTCTCTATTTGCTTCCCCACGACAAGTGTTCACCAGGTGTTCACTTAACTCAAGGTTGTGGAAATGTCGCCTCCTCAAGGAATTTCACTTTAGGCACAAACAGCCCCTGCTTCTACCTCCTCTGCCCTGGTGTTACTCTGAGCATAGGAGCACACATGAGGACTAAATGACACCCGGAGTGGCCAGAGTAAAGGAAGGGGGTGCGCAGAGCAGCGGTGGGCTAGGCAGGGAAGGGGACCGTGCCAGCTGCAGCAAGGGTGTGCCCTGTCCTGAGTCTGACGGGAGGAAAAGGACTGCCTAGTGACTTGGATTTAGAAGCTGGCTCAGGCTGCCATCTGAAGAACTGGTGCAGGGAGAGCCTGGGACCAGGCTGAAAGCAACAGAGGTGGTGAGAGGAAGTGAGACTGGGGATGTGCGTCTGAAGGTGGAAGGACAAACAGCGGATGGGTTTGGATGGCGCACTTAAGGGAGAAACAAAGGACTCTTTTAGGATTTGCCCTGAGCAACTGGAATACTAAGGGGCACAATAGCTGGTGATCCTTGTTAGCCAGGCACTCTTCCAAGCCCTCCATATGTCTTAAGCTCTTTGAACTTCACCATAGTCCTGTGGACTAGGTGTTCTTATTGTCTCCATTTCACAGAAGCGGAAATTGTAGCCCAAAGAGTTTAACCAATAGGCACAAAGTCACAGAGCTAGTAAGTAGATACACTGGGATTTGAACCTGGAGATCACCATCGTTCACCTCTTTACAAAGAAGGGGTGCCATCAGCTGACCTAGAGAAGGTGGTGGAGGAATGGGGTTTCTCCACCACAGGCAGAGGAATAAAGACTTGTGGTTAGGATGTGTTCAAATGAGATGCCTTTTAAACATCTCTGTAGAGGAATTTCGGTCAGCGGTGGGTGTGTGACCGGCCTGTGTGGCAGGGAGGAGCATTTGGGGTTGGAGTATTAACCATGGCAAGCAGAGATGAGGGCAGAAGTGGGGACAGTGGGATCCCATGCCTGACGTGATGGCAATGGAAGTTGACCGTTTAGCGCACCATCAGGTCTCAGGTGTCAGGAAATGGTGCTTAGGAATCTCAGGATCCCATAAAGGTTTTGACCTTGTTTCAGAAAAATGACGCATAGCATAGATGCAACACTTTGCACACAAGGGTGTTTGAAGGACCTAGGAGACTCCCATGGACCATTCTAGGGTTACTATTGAGCCTCCCTCCACCCCCGAATGTCGGCACATCTTGCAGGACCTGACTGGACTTTTTGTTTGTTTTTAATATTTTTTTTAGTTGTTGATAGATCTTTATTTTTTTTTATTTATTTATACGTGGTGCTGAGAATCAAACCTAGTGCCTCACACATACCAGGCAAGTGCGCTACCCCTGAGCCCCAGCCCCAGCCCCCCTGACTGGACTTTTGATACAGTCTCCCCATGAGGCAGGAGCTGCACCTCCCTGGAGGGTAAGAACAGAGACTTCTTGAACATGCATGCAGAGCAGAGCTCCTTGCCCACCCACCCCAGAGGTGTCACGATTGTACTTGCTTGGCTTGCCCCTGTGGAAGAGGAAGATGAACTCATAGTCTGTCGCTCTCCTCTGTCACCAGTGAGATGAGGCTGCCCAGGTAGATGTTCTCTGAGGACTAGACTGGCTCATCCCTGTTTCCATCAGCACCATCACCTGGTATATAATGGGCAGTTGGTGCTGTGACTGTTAGGCTGCCCAGCCTCCAGCACCATCTTGTTGAGGACAATCCTCTGCAAGTGAGTCCTGGCAGGAGGCCGGCTACCTGTGCACTTCCCCAGACAGGTTCTGCAGCCTTCCCTGCACTGTGCTCTGTGCAGTCTCTAGTGAGGAAGTGCCTTCCCTGCCCGTCAGCCCTGTGGGTGGGTCTTTGTGCCAACTCTGAGCTCGGTGCATTTCCAGCTCGTGTCTCATGATGCTCCACAGCAACACCATTTGGGGATTCCTCTTCTTCTTCTTCTTCTTCTTCTTCTCCTTTTTTTTAGGGGGGTTCCTGAAGTTAGGATTTCTGGCCTATCAAATCCTGCAATTGTCACCATATCCTGTGGTGGCCTTGGAAGCTCAGTGTCCTCAGCAAAGGGGAAGCTTCTTTCCCAGCAAGGCTTACAGCTTCCTGGCCAAACCCAATTACAAAGGTTAAAACAACAACTGTCATGTCCCAGTGACAAGCCCTTTGATTTTTCTGGCTCTAAATGCAGTTTGACAAGTTCTGGTTTATACTGTTGTCATCACTGGGATTTCTCCAGACTTCTCAAGACAGCGGAGTCCGGAGTGGGACGCGCAAGGGAGACTGGGAGTCTCAGGATCAGAGGCCCGGGGTGGGGCCCGGGCAGCAGTGGGGGAGTGGCTGGGACAGAACAGAGCCGCTCAGCTTTTCCTAAGCCTGTGGGTGCCCGAGGGGCTCTCTCTGCATTGTGCAGGAACACACCGTCCTTCCCAAGAAGGAAGGGAACCAGCTTGCCAGCTCATGACCATGTCCTCCTGCAGACATGTGTGCAGCTTGTGCCCTTGGGGCGCCTGAGTGTCGGGCTCATGTCTCCGGGCTCAGGTGTGAGACCCATCACTGCCCACCCCACGGGCATGGCAGACACTGCATGGGTGTGTACTGTGTATGGTCCTCAGGGTGAGTCCAGTCGTGAGCCACTTCCCTTCGGGCTGCTGCCCTGAGCCCCCACCCCCTACAGTTGCCTCCTGTCTATCATTTCCGTGGGCCTTTCCCAGGACCCACCAAATGTCCTTCAACCCAGCAGCTACGGCTCACACCTGGCACAGCTGGCTTCTCCAGATTCTGGTGGGGGAGGGCCTGTGGTTACATATTTGGGGTATCCCCTTGCCCATGGGCTCTCAGCAGCCCTTCCCTCCTGACTCTTCTCCCAGCCCCACACACAGAGCTGCCCGTCACCACCTCCCACCACCCAACCTGCATCCTGCCTGACCCTTGCCTGGTTCTACCTCCTCCAGGAATCTGCCCACAGCCGGATCTCACCCCTGCACCCACATCACTGCCTCAGATGGACCCAGTTTCACTAGCCGTGCGAGTCTTGAAACTCTCTGGGGGTTTAAATCTATCATTGGCCAGTCAGTTACAGATCTCTTGTTATTGTTTGGTAACAGGTAAGTGATACTTCATCAGGTTCTAGGTCCAGAGCCAGAGTGGGGAAGGGCCTGGCCATAAGGGCTGCCCGAGAAGGGGAGTTCTGAGAGAGACCAAGGCACAGGGACCCTAGCCCTAGGGAGCTATGGGAAGTGCTGAGCTGGTCAGTGGTGGGAGCAGGTCAATGGGGGAAGGGGGGAGAGGCACAGGGAAGGTCAGAGGGTGGGGTCACACAGTCACACAGGAGCAGACAGAGGTGGGGCAGAGGTGGGCATGGTGCAGGGCCAGCTTAGTCACAACCCCAGGTGTGGTATGGGTGGCTCCCTGTCCCCAGATGGACCTGCAAATGACAGGCTCCTGCTGGACAGGCCGGGAGGCCAAGCAACTCTTGTCCTGGCCAAGGAGGGTGCAGAGAGAGGCCCTGTTCTGTGCACAGCTAATGCCTGAGAATGGAATTTGGGGAACTCGGGTTATGCTTTCCCATTAAGTGCGCGTGGTTGCTAATGACTGCCTCTCCCCCACCCCGTTACCAGGAATCAGTGGCTCCTGACAGGCACTCTTGAAATCTCCCTGAGCCCTGTCAATTAGCCAGTGCCACTTTCTACTGCGGCACCACACAGAGCTGGACAGAGCCTGCGGGAGGAATCTGGGCTTGGCGCTGCCCTCCGGGGCTAGGAGTTACTGGGGGTGGACTCAGCCCAGCACAGCAGGGGGCCAACCCTCCTGTTCCCGGCACCTTCCCCTCCCCAGCTCTACCCAGACCAGCTGTTTACCCTTGGCACAGCTAAAAGAACCAACCCTCCGCCTCCTGGGATCTCAGCCACCCTCAGTGACCAGAGTGGTGACTCCAAATACCTCAATGACTCACAGCAGACAGAACACTGACTTCCTCACGTTTCCCAGCTGTATTTAAATACGGGCAGGCTGCTCAAACCCTGGCCTGCCTGCCCAGTGGGCGGGTCGCAGCAGCAGCTGAATTAGAATCACCCTGGGCACAACTGGGCCCTTGGAAGCCCAGGCCTCAGGCAGAGATCTTGATTTGGTGGCCCTAGGACGAGCCTGGGCAGCCACCGTTTCCCAGGTGATTCTGACGTGCTGCAGGCCTGGCCCAGAACAGAGGCTCTGCTGCTGGATGCCCAGTGCTAGGGGTGAGGGAGAGGGTTCTGCTGAACAGACGCCCTGCCCCACCTCCAGCTCAGGTGCCCACACACCTGTAGCCTGGCGCATCTGTCCAGTAGTGAACCTGACGTTGCTGGTTTCTGACCCCAAATCTCCCATAATTATTTCTGTATCCAACTCTTCCTCCTTGCTTCACATTTCTGTTCAACCTTTGGTCTGTGAATTGAGTCTCAATTTGTAAAACACCTCTGAAGGCAAGCTATTACGTTGTTAAAAGCTCAAGTATGGGAACAGGTTGAGAATGAGCAAGAAAAATCATTTTATTGTTCTTACACAATTAGGAATCCTTAAGCTCTGTTTTGTCTTAAGATTTTGTTATATATCTCATATTTTTGCCTGTTTAATACATAAGATTTTTGTTTTAACCTTAGAGACTTAGGTTTTCTTTTCTTCCCCCCTCCCCCTTTTTGGTGCTGGGGATAGAATCCAGGGCCTTACACAGTCCAGGCAAGTGCTCTACCACCAAGCTACAACCCAAATCCAAACACATTTATTTTTGAAAAAATAAACACATTCATCAAATTTAGCCCATCTTCTATTATTTTAAAGCAAATCTCAGGCACTACTCTGTTTTAGTCAGCTTTTTCACGGTTGTAACTGAAAGACACGATCAGAACAATTGTAGAGGAGGAAAAGTTTATTTGGGGGTTCATGGTTTTAGAGGTCCCAATCCATAGACAGCAGACTCCATTCCTCGGTGTTCAAGGTGTGTTAGAACATCATGGCAGAAGAGTGTGGCAGAGGGAAGAGCTCACGTGATGATCAAAAAGCAGAGAGAGAGAGACTCCACACTCTAGATACAAATGTAAACCCCAAAGTCCTGCCACCAATGACCTCTTCCTCTAGCCATACTCTACCTGCCTCCCGTTTCCACCCCATGAATCCCATCAGGGGATTAACTCACTGATTGGGTTAATGTCCTCATAACTCAATCATTTTTCCTCTAAACCTTCTTGCATTGTCTCACACATGAGCTTTTGGGGGACACCTCACATCCAAACCATAACACACACTATTTCGTATGAAATGTTTTTGGTAGATTATTCAAAAAAACTTTTATATCGTAACTACAGTTCCATTATCCATCAAAACAAATGAGCAATTTTGAGTTTTCAGATTTTCTATTTGCCTCAAAATTGTCTGAATATTATTAAAGAGTTTGAATCAGGGTCCAAATGAGGCTCTGATGTTGAACCTGGTTGATAGAACTTTTTGGTTTATTTTAATCTATGGATTTTCCCTCCATCTCTCTTCTTGCAGTTTATTTGTTGAAGACACTGGTTTGCTTATCCTATAGATTGTCCACAGTCTCTTCTGTGGAAGTCCTCTCTATGGGAGGACTGAGTGTTACATGCTCATTGTCCTTTGCTTTCCTTTGAATTGGCACTAGAATCAGAGCTCACTCAGATTCATGTTTGATTTTAGTGTAGCATCCTCTTTGAGCAACACGCAGAGAATGGCTGGTTGTCTCTTTGGTATTAGATGCTACAGATGCCCGATGCCTGAACCTTTTGGCTCATTAAACACTTCAAAAATCTTTTGGTTTGTTTCAACATTTCATATGAAGGAGGAATGATAGAATCAGACATCACTCTTTACTACTTGATGCCCAAGATAATCTCTCAATTTACCCCCCTTTACCATTTAAAAAAAATGAATTTGTTTTCTAACTCCTCCAACAGTAAATAATTAGAGTTTTGGTTTCCTTTTAGGATCATTATGAATGGATGGATTGTAACACATTTGATGTATTTGGATTCACAGCAATATTTATGCTCCAATGGTCTCATTTTGGCCCGTGGGAATCTGTTACAGTTGGCTCTTATCAAGCGTGACCCA
Source organism: Marmota marmota marmota (assembly GCF_001458135.2). Classification (NCBI taxonomy): domain Eukaryota; kingdom Metazoa; phylum Chordata; class Mammalia; order Rodentia; family Sciuridae; genus Marmota; species Marmota marmota. The sequence goes on from NW_026000019.1 coordinate 14,655,292, forward strand.
AGAAGTCATTCATTTTGTACCAGCCTCACCTTATACATTTTCTGCCAGACGAACAATTAGCCATTTCTCCAAAGAGCCCTGATTCTCTTTGTCTTAAAGTCACAGTAGATGTTGACTTTATTTCTGAGACCTTCCAGCATTCTCATAGGACAAACATAATGGGAGCAAATGTTCATGAGCATATAGTCAAAGAAAGGAGATAGGCAAAGATGGTCTTACGGAACTTGGAATCTCTTCTGTAGGCAGCAGGTGGCTAGGAGGCCTCTAGAACAATGTTTCCCAAACTTTATTTCTTAGCTTAAAAAAAAAAAATGCTGGGGATCAAATCCAGGGTTTCACGCATGCTAAGAAAGCTATCTACCACTGAGCTATGTCCCTAGCCCTGCCTAAAGTACCTGGGACGCTAGTTAAAATGTGGTCTATGATTTGAAGGCCTGGGGCCCTGAGATACTGCTCATCTAATAGGTTCCCAGGGGATGCTGCTGGTCCACTGGGCACACTCGAAGTAGCCAGGTTCTGCAGGCAATGAGTAGTCGGTGGCTGTTGACAATAAATGCTAAAGCAGTTCAGTGCAGGCAACAGAGGCTTCACAGAGGAGGTAGCTAGGTGTTTTCTTTTGTTTTTTAAGTATTTTTTTAGTTATACATGGACACAATACCTTTATTTATTTTTGTGTAGTGCTGAGGATCGAACCCAGTGCCTCACATGTGTGAGGCAAAATGCTCGACTACTGAGCTACAGCCCCAGCCTCTTGTTTTGTTTTAGTCAGGACCAAGAGCAACATAGTAGTGGCACCTTCGTTTTTAAAGTAAACTTTAGAAAATTATTATGAAGGTATAACATTCATAGAACAAAGGGTACAAATCACTAAGCTTGATGATTTGGAGGGTACTAGAGATTAAACCCAGGAGCGCTCAACCACTGAGCCACATCCCCTGATCTTTTTTGTATTTTACTGAAAGACAGGGTCTCACTGAGTTGCTTAGAGCCTCAATAAGTTGCTGAGGCTGGCTTTGGACTCATGATCCTCCTGCCTGAGCAGCTGGGATCCCAGGCGTGCGCCACAGTGATGAATATTTTTAAAAATTTAATCCGCACACCATAAAATTCATCCTTTTTGAAGTATACAGTTCAGTAATTTTTAGCATATGCATTAACAATCACTCCACAACTTCCCCTCTACTAGTCCTTGACCATCGCTAACCTACTTTCTATCTCTGTGGATTTGCCCATTCTAGATTTTTCACATTAATGGAACCACTGTGAGTGACTTCTTTCACTTGGCAGAATGTCTCCAAGGTTCATTCATACTGTGACATCCATCAGCTCTCTGTTGATTTTATGGCCGAATAATTTTCCATTGTGTGGAGAAGCCACATTGTTGATCCATTTATCATCAGCCGATGGACGTTTGAGCCATTCCCATCTTTTGGCTATCATGAATAATGCTGCTAAGAACATTCACCTATGCATTTTTGTGTGGATGTCAGGTTTTAATTCTTTGGGGTGTTTACCTGGGAGTAGAATTGCTGGGTAGCTCCATGTTCAATCAGGGTGGGGGAATTGCCAAACTGTTTTCAAAGCATCTGCGCCATTTTCCACATGCAGCTTGGCCAGTTTTTACTTGTAGCACATCTCCACCTTAAAGCTATTTTGACTTCTGACACTGTTGATTAGTTTTGATGACCAAGACAACTGGGGCTCTGCTCCCTGTGGAGAGCACAGTATTAGCAGGGGTACAAGGAGCTAGGCAGAGAAACCCCAGATTTAAATTGTGCACAACAAGTACCCCTGGTTTCCTGTTGTCCTTCAGGGCCTGGTGAGCAAACAGGTTTCCTCCCTTCTCTCCCCACTTCCTGCGCAGCCACAGGCGGCAGAGCTTTTTAAAGAAGTAACCAGCAGGGAGCTGGGTTTCTAGGTTGGGACCCATCTGGGAGGCAGAGGGGAAGCGTGTGCATGCATTAGGTCTGGGATTCATCCTAATGAAGAACTTCTGCGTATGGGGGAGTGCGAGGAGGGGCCTGTTTTTGCAATGACCCTGTCAAAGCTGCCCTTCCCTGCCCTCTTCACCTGCCACCAGCAGGCCCTTTAGGAAAGACCCGGCCAGCGCCCCAGACCTCAGCCCACCCCACCAGGCTGAGGCAGGACTTGCCCAGCAGGTCTGCTGACAGCAGGGGACGGCTTCCTGGGCAGTTGGCAGCACAACCATCTGTTCTGTAGCACAAAATGCCTGAGAGCCTCGCTGGGCCAGGAGCACTTCCAGGTGGTGGCCCCGAGAGAGCCAGGCCTGCAGCTGTCACAGGGAGGCCCTTCCTCCCGGCTCAGCAGTTCTCTGGCGACAGGTGGCCCACCCTTTTCCCCACGCTGACACCCCTCTGGCCTCATCAAGTGAAGTGACTGTCATTCCTACTCAGAACTGCAAGCCATCGCCCCTCACCCCTAGAAGTCCCTCTGCGGCTCCTCTAAGAAATTGTGTGAGAACAAGAGCTCAGGCCTTGTCCCCAAAATACCATCCTCAACTCAAACAGCCTGAAACGGTCACTTCTCACCCTCTGCTTAGGAACTGGGGAACGCTTTAAAAGATGCCAGTGTCCCTGGGGGAGCTGGTCTGCCACACACCAGGGTATGCCAATAGTGTGG
>NW_026000019.1:14657956-14743605 GCF_001458135.2 Marmota marmota marmota
GCTGGTCTGCGACACACAGGTTGCGATGAGGGAGGGAGGGGGGGGGGCGGGGTGCAGAGTCGGAAGCTGAGGGTGTGGTCACCATGAGGCCCAGGCAAGCCAGCCGTGGGGAGGAGTGTGGGGACACCTCATGCAGTCCTGAGGCTCTGCAGAGACGAGTCCCAGGTCGGGGTCTAGGAAGGACAATGGGAGGGTGCCCAGGCCAAATGTCTCCCGGCTCATCATGTTGTATACACCCAGAAGAGACGGAAACCGCCAGCCGCAGGTCCTCTGCTCCTGGGTCTCCCCCCCGCCTTCCTCTGCACGCTTGCTCTTCTCTTTTCCACACTCTTTCCCCTATTCTTTTTCTTTGACCCTAGAATAGAAAATAGTCTCATTCATTTTATTTTCTCTATATTAAAGTTTTAAAAGGCGTTGGGAGTCTAGCCTTGGGATTTACCCATTGGGCTAGCATCATTTTATGGGGAAACACACAGTCCAGCCCTGGGCCTGGCTTGCGCAGGTGATCGACAAAAGCTGACTAATAGAGAAGGAATGAGGCCTGGGGCTGGGGCTGGGGCTCAGTGGTAAGAGCTTGCCTCGCATGTAGGAGGCACTGGGCTCAATCCTCAGCACCCTATGAAAATAAATGAATAGAGTGAAGATATCGTGTTCATCTACAACTAAAACAAATTTAAAAATATAAAAAACAACAAAAAAAGAAGGAATGAATAAAAGTCTGCTTCGTTGTAAGTTTCTAATACTGGATTTTTGTATGACCGTTTGGAACTAATCCCCGTGTAGGTGACCACTGGATTTCCTGAAGGCACAGTGTGTCTGTAATCAGTGGCCTCGGTTGTCCTGAGCCTCCACACAACTCCAAAAGTGAGGCCAGGATGGGGCCCAGAATCTGTCTAGAGGGGGACCCAGGAGTCCCCCAGTTTTGCCTTTTTTTCTTTGATCCTTGCGGCCTTTTCTTCTGGAGAGTTCTGTGGGCAGAGAACCCTGGGCCCAGTGCCCTCTGCTGGTGGGTTCTCAGGGTCACCCTTCACCTGCTTATTTCACGGGGGCGCAGGAGAGGCCACAGGGAGGAAGTCTGGTTTTATTCTAGGCCCACTCTTTCAGGAATGTCAGGTCTGCAGCTAGCTCCTGGGGGTAACAATGGGTGTCAGAGTGGCCTCCCAGGTACTGGTGACCCCAGTGAGAGTAGGTCTTAGCAACCTCCTGGTCTGAATGCCTAAGTGTCGTGTAGGATGGCTTCTACCTGGGCTCAGTCTGCATTTCTGATGTCATATGAACCCACATTTGACAGAGGCACAGTCTGCTTTTCCCTAAATAAATGGAGAGATTTTCCCTCAAGAAAGAAAAATAACCCTGTCCCCACAGCCTGTCCCCACAGAGGCAGGGCTGAGCTCTCGTGATAAACATGAGACTCTGGCTGTCCCCAGAGGCCGGCAGGCAGCTACAGGGAAGATCCTCTTCAGCAGCAGACCTCAGGGAGCCCTGGGTCAGGGAGGGAGCAGGGAAGAAACCTGCAGACTGTGGGCAGTGCCTTGCTCCCCAGGAGCCCCCTGTTCATGCAGTAGCCTGCAGAGCCTAGAGCGGTGCTCCTCAAAGGTCAGGGTGCCCTGGAGTCACCTGGGAGGTCCTGTTGGTGTGGGATACGGCTGGACACACCACACCTCTAGGAAGTTCCCAGATGCTGCTGATGATCTGGGACCTCGCAGGGAGAAGCCACCGTGTAAGTAGGGGAGATGGGTCCTGAAATCAGAACCTCAGGTTCAAATCCATCTCTGCCACTTACACTGTGACCTGAAGACAGATCACTTTCATTACTTTCGCTCTCAGCTGGTTTCATCCTGTATAAAATTGGAACGATGACAGTTTCAGTGACTTCATAGAATGACAGAGAGAATTCATGCATTGAAATAATGCAGGTACGTGTCCGAGCAGAGCCTGCAGTGTCTGGTGCGTGGTGAGTTTATTGACATCCCTCTCTGTAAGTGCTTTATTTATTTATTTATTTGAGAGAGAGAGAGAGAGGGGGGGGAGAGAGAGAGAGAGAGAGAGAGAGAGAGAGAATATTATTTTTTAGTTTTCGGTGGACACACATCTTTATTTTGTATTTGTATGTGGTGCTGAGGATCGAACCCAGTGCCCTGCACATGCCAGGCGGGGGCACTACCGCTTGAGCCACCTCCCCAGCCCTCTGTTAGTGCTTATTGATCCCCTGTCGTGCCTGGCACTGTCACAGACCCTGGGATAGAGTAGTGACAGAAGCATCTCTGCTTCTCAGGAGCTTTCCTTCTAGAGAGGGCTGGCAACAAACACATAAGTAAACTACATGGTGAGTCAGTGGTCGGCGTGCTGGGGGGAAATAAAGCCGGGTAGGGAAGATGAGCGACGCTGGGGTGGGGGATTGTTGTTGGCATGGGAATAATAGGGCAAGTGTCCCCAGGAAGGTAACTTAGAGTGAGGGAGCTGGCCCGGGGACAGCTGAGGTGGCTGAGGAAATGGAAAGGAACATCTGTAAGTGGGAAGGCCTGAGGCAAGCGTGCTTGGGGTGTTTGAAGAAGAGCAAGGAAACGAACATGGCTGGAGCCCAGACAGTGAGGGGGACATATTATATGGGCTGGGGAGAGGTGAAGGCAGCAGGGCTTGAAAGCCTTGGTTTGGAATTTTGCTCTGGGAGAAATGGGAAAATGCTTTAAGAATGACATGATCTAACCGATGTTGTAAAAGGACAACTCAAGCTGGTTGACACTGGACTCCCAGCACACTCCAAGGCCACCATAGCAACTCCGAGGAGGGTGGGTGTGGGGGTGGAAGGTAGGTATTGAATGAGCATCACCCACACCTGTCCATGCAAAATGACTTTGTTTCCTGTTGTCCCTTCAAATTTACTCAGAGAGCTCATTCATTGCTTCCCCAGATGAACATATGCCTGTTGGGTCACGCTCAGGGAATAAAAAGGTCTAAGGTGGCTTCCCTCAGAAAAGACTTCAGGAGATCTCAACTGACTTTGTCTCCTTTCTTAAGGATTCTTTCTGTCTTTCTTTTCCTTTAATGAGGAAAAAAAAAGATTACTGTTTTATTCTACAAACACTACATGTTTGCTGTAGAAACATTAGAAACTCACCTCTCATAACAAAACCCTTTTTGGTCACTACTTTTAAAAGTTGGTATCAGCAAACAGAGACAATTTCATTTCCTTTTTCTTGCCTGATTGCTCTGGCTAGGTCTTCAGTGCTGTGTTGGATAGGAGTGGTGAGGTGGGTATCCTTGTCTTGTTCCTGATCTTAGAGGAAAAGTTTTAGCTGTGGGTGAGTCAGGTATGGACTTTATTATGTCAAGGTACATTCTTTCTGTGCCTAATTTATTGTGAGTTTTTATTGAAACTGAAAGGATGCCAAACTTTGTCAAATGCCTTTCCTGCACCTATTGAGATGATCGTGGGTTTTGTCTTTCATTATGTTAATATGGTGAATCACATTTATTGAGTTATTTTCGTTGAAACATCCTTGCATCCCTGCGATGAGTCCATTTGATTATGGCTCATATTGTCTACCTGTCAGTGCCTTCAGGGCTTGAGGAGAACCACTTGGTACCATAGGGAAGGCAGAAAACAAAGTGGTTCCAAGCATGAGCCTTGCAGCCACATGGCCAGGTCCTGCTCCACCACTGACCACCAGTTGACAGCATCATGCTTCCAGGTGGCACTTGTGCTACATTGTCTACACTGTTCTTATGTCACTTGATTCCCTACTAAATACTGAGTGTTGATTTTAGTTCATGCATACTTTCTGTTTCCATTTTCTACTAGCCACATTGAGAAATAGAAGGCTGCCAGGAGCCGGCTAAGGCAGGAGGATCACAGGTTCAAAGCCAGCCTCAGCATAGGCCAGGTGCTAAGCAACTCAGTGAGACCCTGTCTCTAAATGAAATACAAAATAGGGTTGGGGGTGTGGCTCAGTGGTTGAGTGCCCCTGAGTTCAAGCCCTAGTACAAAAAAACAACAAACAAACAAACAAACAAACAAACAAAAAACAAGCAAGCAAAAAATAGAAGGCAACTTTGGAAATGTGAATTTAATAGCACAGGCAGAATCAAATACTATGCAACAAACACATAAGCTGACCTGAGACTCGGCCACTGGGGGTGATGTTAACCCATGGAAACTTGAGAAGACATCATATGAGGACTTGCTATGTTTTGACTCTGAAATTCCATGAAGGTACAAAGTGAGGCTTTTCCCAGGCTGAAGAATGAATTTTAAATCTGCTAAAAAAAAATATCACAGGTCTGGGGCTGCAGCTCAGCAGTAGAGTGCTTGTCTCACACATGCGAGGCACTGGGTTCGATCCTCAGCACCACATAAAAGTAAATAAAGATATTGTGTCTATCTACAACTAAAAAATAAATTAAAAAATACCATGGACAAAATGTGCTGTTGAATTCAGTTAGCGTAATTTTGCTGAGGATTTTTGCGTCTTTGTTCATGAGGGATATTGGACTGTAATTTTCTTCTCTTGTAGTCTCTGGCTTTGGTATCTGGGGTAATTCTGGCCTTATGAAATGAATTTGGAAGTATTCCCTCCTATTCAATTTTTTTGGAAGAGTTTAGGAAGTGTTGGTCTTAGTTTTTCTTTAAATGCTTGGTGGAATTCAGCCATGAAGACATTAGGATAAGAATATTAAAGTATCAAAAGGGCAGAACCTCCCACCATTAAGAACTTTCCATCACTGTCCTGTAGGGGGCATGCTGCACCACCACCCAGCCCTCTGCAGCGGGAGGAGTCAGACTGTTTCTCACTTTTGTGTGTGTGTGTGTGTGTGTGTGTGTGTTGCTGGAAGATGAAACCGGGGTGCTTTGCCACTGAGCGACATCCCTGGCCCTTCTTTTATTTTTTATTTTTTTAAATTTCATTTTGAGATAGGGTCGGGCTAAGTTGTTCCAGTTGGCCTTGAACTTGGGATCCTCCTGCCTCAACCTTGTAAGTAGCTGGGATTACAGGTGTGCACCACTGTACCCCAGCTTGTGTTTTGTTTTAATATATAGAAAAATATCACGAAGTCACCTTGATCACAGGGGTGAGTCACCTTTGAAATACTGAAGGACGGTGTTGGGAGGCTCCAGGGACCCCTGGGGCGAGCATCTCTTAGGAGGGCGACTCAAGGAAATGGAATATAATGAGACCTGCTGAGTCCGAGAGGGGTTGGCCTAGGCTTCAGTCTGTGGTGGCAGTTGCCTGAGCCTGTCCTCACCTTCTGGGGCTGGCCTGTGACCCAGGGGAGGGGATGCTGCGTGTGAGTGGGCATCGTGCCAGGGCCCAGGGCACTGATGGAGTGGATGACACCGACCGCCTCCCCCCAGGCCCAGCCTCCTCCGTCTCATGGTCCCCAGATGAGTCACCTTCGTGTTTCTCTGGTGATGCAGCAGCCAGGGCCGAGGCTGCGGCACCTGTTTTCTGTGGGTGGGCGGGAGTGAGCCAGCTGCACCTCGCTCTGTGGTCATGGCCACTGAGGTGAGATGCTGTGCTACAGGGGACTCATCCCTGTCCTCTAGAACAGTTGGTCCCAATCTCCATAACACGCTTACATGGCCCTATTGTTTGATTTCTTATTATATACATCCTTCCTCCTTTCAAAACAGCTAGAGGTCATTTGTTTATTTTTAAATTAAAGCAAATCAAAATTCACTTTGCTGCAGGCCTGGCAGTGACTGCAGTCGGCCATCCTGTCAGGACGCTGGGACACGAACTGAGGGCCTTGATTCAATGACCAGCGATCCCAACCTCCTGCTGTTATCACCACAGCTTAGTGTTCAACTGAATCCCCGATCCAGGTTCTGGGGACAGCTGAGCCTCACCACACCCCACTTCAGACTCCCGGGGGAAGAAGTCCGACTGGGCACATTGGGCTGGAGTCCACCTAGGTCCAATCAACTGGGTTCCAGGTGCGTCTAGGAGGAAAGGATCAGGTACCTCAAAGAAGCGGGGGGGGCCTGGTGGAGATAGATGACGCCATCCCCCAGGAGGCTGAGCACGCAGCACAGACAGCACTGAGACAGACAGGTCAGGTGTCATTCTCCTCCAGATGAAGTGACAATGAGACCTACAGAAAAGGCTGACCTAGGCAGGGTGTCAGCAGGAATGACAGGCTGTGGCTCTCTGCAGGTCCCTCTCCAAGGTGCAGATGCCACAGCTGTTTGTCAGTCAGGTCAACCTGTCCCCTGGGCACACACCTCGGTGTTGCCCCTGAGCTGGGTGTCAGGGGGCTGTGCGGCGGGAGCAGAGGCCCCAGCGCATTCTCAGAACTTTAGGAGAGCTGCGTTTGCAACAGAAGCGCCGCCTCAGCTGCTCATGGCAGCTGCTTCCCTGATGACCATTTCTAGTCCTTAAAACTCGCATGTGCTTAGGTGGGAGCAGCCTCACCCCATCTCACCCCATCAGCCAGCCTGACACAGGACAAGGTCACATGTGTGTCTTTCCAGATGGGAACAGGGTGGAGACCTGGAGAGTCTGGGGAGTTTTCTCGGGGCCTCTCCCAAGGCCTGCCCAGTAGGATCTGGGCAGGAGAAGCCCCCTGCTGACCACCTTTCAGGTATATCCACGGTGCCAAGGTCACAGGTCCTGGGAGTGCAGGAAGGAGTCAAGAAAACCAACACATGAATCCCACAGGCCAGGCAAAAGTGGGACAGACGGCACTTCTTGAGCACCTGCCAAGTCCAGAGTTCTGACCTCCATGCCAGGAAAGAGGAGGACGAGACTCAGCCCTGCCTTGGAGACTGCCCGTCTGCCTGGACAGGAGGGACATGTATGGGCTGGGAGTAAGAAGGTGGGAAACGTCTAAACGGCCAAGTGACCTAGTCCCAGTCTCCGAGGAGCTGTGTGGAGACAGAGGGCCATCCAGCAGGGCTCTTGGGATTGACGGGGGCGAGAGAAGGAGGTGAGCAAAGGCAAGGAGGTGGGAAGGCAAAGGACACGTTTGGGCCCCTGGAGCGGGGTTCACAGGTGGGAACGCGGCAGAGGAGTTCAGAATTGGCAGGTCAGAAATGCGAGGTCTCGAATGGCGGGTTAAGGAGAATGAGTATGATCCCATAAGTAATGGACAAGGGGGGAGTTGGAGAGGAACGCAGTGGGTAGAGAGGAAACATCTGGAAGGGGTGTGCCCATGGATTCCAGGATGTGAGCAGGAACTAGTGGAGTTGAGAGGAACCAGTTGGAAGCCTTGGCCGTAATTCAGGATCCAAATGCCTAGAGCTTGGATTAAGGTGGGAGGACTTGGGAATAGACATTTGAAATATCACAGAGAGTCCATGGGACTTGGTAGCTCATTTGCTGTGGGAAGGAGAAGGAAAATATCAAGCTTGAATGATTAAGTGGAATCAATGTCAGAGAGAAGGAATGTTTTCCACATCCACAGATCAACACATCCACCAGGAGGCAGAAGGAGAAGGTCATCAGTGAATTCCATAGGTCTCTGTCCTTGGGGAAGGCACGTCCTCTTCTCTCATCTTTAGCTCTTCCAGAAAAGGCCCCAAGAGTCATCATAGAGATATCACGGAGGAGGTGAGAAAAGAACATTTCATTGCCAGCCTGTAACAGGTAGTTTACCCACAGTCTCAGGAATCCTCAAAACAACCCTAAGAGCTCTGGGAGAGGCCTGGCTGCTTGGGGCAGGGGCTCTGAGCATGACAGTGCTTCAAGTGTCTTGTCCAGGCTAGACAGGTGGGCTGCAGAAAGCCCTGGGGGGATTGAGGGCCAGCCTTAGGCTAGGGAGCCACCGTGCGCTCGGGCTGTCAGGAAACTGAGCCGGGACAAGGACCTCCTGTCAGGACATCAGGCAGAGAAGAGATGTCGGGGCCCAGGGGGGAGTTTATTTTTGGCTGAGTTGAGTTTGACAGGACCGTGAGGCCCCAGAGACAGGCAACTCTAAGCTCAGGCGAGAGTTCAGGGCTTCAGTCCAAGGCTTGGGGTCACCTGTCAGACACTGTGACTTGAGACCACTGTTCAAATTCATTCTTCTTTAGAGCAAAGTTGACATTGGTTTGACTCAAACAGATTTGCATTCTCATCTCATCCAGCTTATTTGGTAGGAATAATAAGCTGGCAGAGGAATGCTAATGAGAAAAGGGATTGGAGAGTCACTTTATAACTAATCAAGTTATGATTATGGATGCCCAATTAAGGTGGGGGAGGCATTTTTCCTGAACATGAAGGACAGGACCAGGGTTGGGTTTTAGAGTCACATGGGTTTTCTCTTTTGTTCCAGTCCATTTTTCTTTCCCCCATTAATTAATTAGTCTAGGCTCTAGACCAGAACCAATTTGATTTCTTTCAGGAAGGCCTGTGTTAATTTGGATTTGATCTTCTGACCCTGGAGGGTGACGTTGATCGAGCGCCCCAGGTTCACTCACTGAGCTAACGCTGTGATGACTTGTGGCTGCGACAATGAACAAGTCAGACTTGATATCTGTCCTCAGTCTCCAGGAAGGAGAAAAGAGTAAATGGATATGGAGGTTGTCCCTGTTGAAGATGAGGGCAGATGCTATGGTCTCAGTGATTTGGTGTCTCCAAAATGCCAGTGTTGAAAACGGCCCCCAAAGTAGGATAGGGGCCCTTTGGGAGGTGATTAGATCTCAAGGTCAGTGCCATCACAAGGGCAATCAGTGCCCTTATGAAAGAGATCTGAGAGCCCCCTTGTCCCTTCCACCACATGAGGACACATCAAGAAAGCACCATCTATGAACCAGGAAGTTGCCCTCATCAGGTGCTGATTCTGTGGGTGCCGAACCTTATCCTTTTCAGGAGGCAGAAATGTGAGGAATAGATTTCTGTTGTTTATTCTGTGGAGCAGCCCAAACCGACTGAGCCAGCGGAGGAATAATAACCAAGAGATGTACAAAAGGAATTAAGCACTAAGGTCAAAGGCAGGAACACACATCAGAAGAATGAGAACCAGAGAAGGGTCAATAGAATCAAAGGAGTGATTAGCTTCTTTTCTGGGAGCAATTTCAGAAGAGCACGGCAGAAGCCAGGTGCACAGGACCAAGCAAGAGGGAGGGATGGTGAGGCAGAGTCAGCCTTTCATGTGCTCCCCAGTGAAGGAACACAAAGAAACCTGGGAACCAGGAATGATGCTTAAAAGACAGGGCAGATGCATAGAGGGCAACTGGGAAAACTGATTACACTTAGATTATTCTTTAAAATATTCTGGCCCCACTGATAGGAAAATAGAGAAATAAATTGTGGTATATTCATAAAACATACCAAATGGTAAACCATTGTTATACACACAATTAAACACATGAATAGAATACATTTCAGAGACATAATTTTGAGCCAAAGAATACATCATGTATGATTCTAATTATGTCAAATTCAAGGATAGACAAAATAATACATAGTGCTAAAGATCAGAACTGTGGTAACCTGGTTGGGGAGTGGGCACAGATGGGGAAGAGCTCCTAGAAATGATCTAGAACAATTTCAGTGATGTACACATACATAAAAAAAACTCATCAAGTTGTACATGTGTATGTGTAACCATATACTTTTTTTTACTTTAAAATTTTTTTTTATTCTATGTCTTGATTTTTGAAGTCTTTTAAGTGGAAAAATGAACAGAAGATCTGTATATGTATTATCTGTCACTGTGCAATAAACGACCTCAAAACTTAGCATCTTAAAACAATAAGATTTTACTAGTTCGTGGTTTCTACTGGAATCTGGGAGAAGTTTAACTGAGTGGTTCTGGCTCAGGGTCATCTCATGAGGTTGCAGTGAAGATGTGAGCCAGGGAGGTAGTGCTCTCAAGGCTGGAAGGTCCACTTCCAATATGGCACACTCAAACGTTCTTGGCAGCAGGCAGTTCCTTGCTGAGTGAGCTTCTCCATAGGACTGCTGGGGTATCCTCACAGCACAGGCAGCTGGTTTCAATCAGAATGAGTGTACAGGAGAGAGCAAGATGGAACCCACTCTGTCTTATGACTTAATCTCAGAAGTAACCTATATCACACTTCCACAGTGTTCTCTGCATTACTAGATTCCTCTTGAAGCAAAGAGGAATCAAAGGCATATATATCAAAGGCATATCAGAGTTTGTGGGCCTATTTTAAAACCACCACCCCACAGAACAGTGCTACATTCCCAACAGATCTGGTCCTATGGCAAGAGACCAGGATCTGGGAAGACCCCTGTGGTAGGCAGAATATCATCCCCCCCCCCCCAAAGATATCTGTGTTTTAATTCCCTGAACCTGTAAATGTTATGTTATATGGCAAAGAGGTCTTTAGGTTGCGAATCAGCTAACCTTAAAATAAGGAGAACATGCTGGATTATCCAGAGGGATTCAGTGTCATCAAAGGTCCTTTAAAGTGAAAGCAGGAGATAGAGGTGTCAGCGTGGGGCAGCATGAGAAAGACCATCCCGTTATTGCTGGCTTTAAGGCTGGGAGGAGGCCCTGAGCCAAGGGATGTAGGCACTGTTTCAGGGCATTGGGGGTCTCTCCTGGGCTCACAACAGACCAGCTCATGATATCTCAGGGACTTCCCGGTGCTTTACCTGGGACCTTTGTAGAACCAGGTGGAATGAAGGGAGGCAGTGGGGGAATGGAGGGAGAAAACCCTGGGCTAACGACGGACTTCACGGACTTGGAGTCTGAAACGGGCTGGTCTGGAACAGCCAAACACAAATGCGACGCTCTGCACGCTCATATTCAAGACGGTGACGCCTGTTTGGGCTTTAAACGAAGATTTTTTTAATCTCCTAGTGGAGGCCTGGGCACCGGTGCTGGTTTAAGAGGGCAACAAGCCCTGGCTGCACAGCTCGAGGATGGTCCGGGGCTGCTGGCTAGGTGGGAAGCACGTACTCCATCTCATCACAGCGGAGGTAAAGATAAATTAGAAAGCAGCTCCAGATGCCAAGGATGAAAAGGGTTCCCAGGCCTGGCATGGAAGTTTCCCGCTGGTTGGAAAGAAAGGCGGGACCCTGAGGCGGGGTCAGGCGGGCCGCTGGGGGGCGCCCTCCCACCACGGAGCCTCTGGGCAGCAGCCTTAGGCGTGGCCACCCACGTCCTCCTTCCTGGTGCCACGTCCTCTACAACTGAGTGGCCGCGCGGGGCGGCTCACGTCCCTACTCCCTGCACGACCGTGGGGCGGGGTCGATGCAAGGCAGCTGGAGCAGCTCCCTCGGGGATAACCCGCTGAGAGAAGGCCTCCTGTTCGGGTCTACCTACCCCTGATTGTAGTTGGTCTTTAGGGCACACAACAAACATTTCTCCTGCGGAGGACAGAAACGGCACAAGAAAGGTCATTTTTCCCTGCTCCAAGATGGCCAGCCTGCTGGGCACCTCATCGGGCCTTGCTATAGGAGAGGACAGAATGATGCGGTGGAGCAGGTACGTCGGGGGTCAAGCCCTACAGGGTCCTGGCTCGGGAAGCGCCTCGGGCCTCGAAGGCCAGGCAGGTCCGCCGGCCTCCAGACGGGGCGGGGCGGCGGCGGCCCCGGGGGCCAGAGCAGCGGGCAGGCTCCACTTACGCAGCAGCTCCTACACTGAGGAAGGGAGTCCGGCAGCTCCTGTTTGGGTTTGGGTGACACCACCGTGTTCTTGTGGAGAGACAAGGCCGCTGCGCCAGCTGCGTCCATCTTCTTGAGCCTGAGCCGAGGGTCCGCTTCGCTCTTGCCCGTCAGTTCCTCGTGCTCCGTCCATCCTCTTCGCAGGGGACTGGGGTGGGGGTCAGGGAGGGGCGGAGAGTTGGGGAGACACTTTCTACCAGCACACAGGTGGCCTGGGAGGCCCTGACTCCGAGCCGCGGCGGCAGGAGCCACGACAACCCCGGGAGGAGTCCTGGTCCTCGGCACCCCCAGCGCCTTCCGCACAGCCGGGGGAGGAGAGCTTGGGGGAGGGGGGGAGACCGGGGGTGGGCTACACTTACAGCTTGTTGTTCTTCTGTATATTTATTAAAACCTCCATCTTCTCGTCCATATCCTTCTGCATTTCCTTCAAGAGAGAATTCAAGACTAGAATCTTCCTTCTGAAGACCTTTGAGGTCCGGTCCTTCCACCCTCCTCTCTGCAAACCGCTGGGCGTCCTCAAGAATCCTCACTAGATCTGGCCAAGGGTTCGGTGGGGTGTCCACGACCACACCCACACCGGCCGCCCCCACCACTCCACGATGAGACCCAGGCCCCAGGCAGAGCCTTAGGGGCTGACCAAAGTCTCCAGGTAACTGATTGACCTGTCCAAGGTATAAAACCCACAGTTGATTTGGTTTGATGCCTATAAAATGATGGAAGCAAGAGAACAAATCCTGTGACACCAGAGACACTTGACTCCAGTGTTTTGACCCTTGCCTGTGTTTTTACCCAATCCTGGCAGAAATGGCTAACCGAAAATAAAACTGATGGTAGCTGAAATGGTGTGGCACACTTATTGGTCATCAAGAAATGAAAGAATAAAACAAATTTCTTAGTAGAGTTTAGATCTGCAAAACTCGACCTGGGAAAATTGGACAGAAATAGTGGACATGAAAGAAATTATAAGGCAGCGGAAACTATAATTGATGATATTTGTTGTGGACAAAAACAGATTTGAATTGACCATCATAAAATATAAATGAAAATAATTGACTCCAACGAAAGTAATTTTAGTAAAAAAAAAAAAAAAAGATTTGGAAACAGTTTAATTTGACGTAGAAAAATTGGTCAAGGAATTATACTGTTGGGGGGAAACGATTTCAGAAAACGCCTCTTGAAAAGCGTTTTTAAGTAGTAGTATAAATTTTGAATCAAATGTTAGAATCTATAGTGTGAAACTCTCCTTGAAGACAAGAATACCCCACAGGTTCAAAATGTCAAAGTCAAAACTTCCCATATACTTACAAACTTGTCGCTTTGAAGTCATCATATTCCGACCGGATCTCCTTTTCCCTTTGAAATTAGCTCTACTTCTTAATTATCCTTGTCATTGTTAACACTTCCTTATCCAGATTCAAACTTCAGTGTCACCATGGACACTTGCCTCGTGAGACTTCATTCTTTATTTTGAGTCTGTCACTGTGGGCCATTATTTCTTTTAATGCATCTTTCAGATTTACCCTTTTCAATCTCTTCCTAAAATTAAAGGTAGTCACCTCTCTTCACCTTGCGGCAGAGGCAGCTCCCCACCTGTGCCCTTGCTGTCAGACAGTTGCACCTGCTCCCACCCTGCCCAGGCCACCTTGCCAGCAGCTGCTCCCAGCATGTTCTGTGATCAGGGATCCCTGGAGGCCTCTCACTACCTGCAGAACCAAGGCCCAGCTTGTCTGCTGATTTGCAAAGCTGGCACTGCCCAGCTCCTTTGTGCCATGCAGTTCTATTTCTCACATTTCCCCCAAATGATCCCTCTTCAAGGCTGAGCTCCCCACTGACCACAAACCAAAACGTCCTGCCTGCTTCCTGCTGTGTTCAAGCTGACTTCTGCCTGAAATAGCCTCCTCTGTGCCTTTCTAGCCCCAGCTCCACTCACCAACAAAACTACGGGTGTTTGTATTTTAATATAGAAATAATGCACCACCTTTGAGAAAGTGTGGGTGGTACAAAGTCATATTAAAAATCAATCTTCTCATCCCCAAAATAGCTGCTATTAGTCCTTTGAGTATATTTATTTCCAGCCCTTTTTTGGGGGGGAGGGATAGTGAGGGTTGAACCCAGGAGTGCTCTACCACTGAGCTACATTCCCAGTCCCTTTTTAAAATTTTGAGAGAGGGTCTTGCTAAATTGCCAAGGCTGCCCTCAAACTTGAGATCCTCCTGCCTCAGCCTCCAGAGTCCCTGGGATTACAGGTGTGTCTGCTGCACCCAGTTCTAAACTTTGTTTTGTATATTTACTTAATTGTTTCCCCTAATTGGAAGCAACCTGTATACTACCTTACTTTTATCTTGCTTTGTTGTTCTCATTATAAGAATTCTTTCTAAACATTGTCCTTAATAGTTCCTAATTTTTATTTCATAGATATACCATAATTTATTTGGCTTTTCCTCAATTGTTGAAAATTGTGCTTGTTCCCAAATTTTTGTTGTTATAAATGATCCTGCAATGAACATTTATTATATAGATTTATGCCACCGTTTCTGATTATTCTCACAAGTTAAATCTGAGAAGCAGACTTAAATTGAAAAGTTTTCATTTATTTATTATTTTGATGCCTACTCTGTTATAAACATTCCAGTTTGTACAAATTTGCAGTGTAAGAACATTTCTTTCTTATTCTCTCCTTGTCATGCATTAAAAAAAAATGCTCATTTGAATGTAATTGTCAATTATTTTGCTCGCATGCCTTTACTGTCTAAGGGGTAAAGCTTTTCGATAGACCTGCTGCTGCTTGATTATCCACATCTTCTGTGGGTTGTCTGCCCGTGCTCTTGCCCATTTTCCTATTTGGCTCTTATTGATTTGTGTGAGTTCTTTATGTTATAGATAAAAATTCTTTTGTCTGTACTTATATTTGTGGAAAACTATTTCCCCAAACTGTTGTTTCTTTTTAATTTTTTATCTGGTACTTTTCTGTCATAATTCTCTTAAGGAAAACATTTATGTTTAAATGTCAAGACTTTGTGATTTCTTCCATTGTATTTATATTAAGCCATCTAGGTAAATATTACTTATAGCTTCCTCTTATTGGCTTTTATTATTAAACTCACTTTATAGACTATTTCACTTTACAGTACTTAATTAATTTTTCTTCTTATACAGTCAAAACACCTATAAATATTGTCACCCAATCCTTTTCTCACTGACAATTTAAAATCACCTTTATCATATTTTAAATTTAATGGAACCATAGTTCTCAGCCTTGAGTGAACATTGAAATCACCTGCAAATTTAAAAAGCCTCTTGGAGCTTATACCTCATCCCAAAGGTTAATTGTTATGGGGTCCACCTGGGTGTAAAGTGGGGAGAAGACCAAATCACTGCCAGCTGATTCTAACCTGCAGCCAGGGTTGACCCTGCTGCTGAAGAGTTTGGAACCTGGTTCTCAGCCAAGAGCAAATATCAGAATCACTTATGGAGTCTGAGACCCCTCTGTTTAATTCTGGAGATTTTATTCAGTGTGTGTAGGCTGGAGCTTCAGCACATGGATTTAAAAAAAAAAATGCTCAGAAAGGTTTCTTAGTCCATCCCTGGCAGAGAGGCCACTGACAGTGTTACTATCCCAGTTTCTTCATTTGTCGGGTTATCCTTGGGCTACACCACCTGATTTGATAACTGTTGTTTTATCTTGAATTTTAATTATCTAGTAAGGCTAGTGCCCCCTTAGAACTCTGGAAACAACTGGAGCTATTTGCTTTTGCCTATTTATACTTCTACATCAGTGGTTCTCAAGCTTTCTTCTGGGGAACTTGGCCAAAACACAACAGCCTATGCTCCATCTGAACACGGGCCTTGGATTGCCCTTTGTTAGTGTTCTGGGTGATTCCGAAGCATGGTTTGTGAACCATGTTCTAGAATCTAGATTACCCTCCCAGAAGTTCTTTTTTTTTTTTTTTTTTAAATCTTATCAGGGCTTTCAACTAGATTTGCATTAAGTTTCTGACATGGTCTTCAAGACTCAACAAGGTTCACTCTCTCCATAAGGATTTCTCTCGTTGTTGTTCCAGCCCAACCTCATTATTCACACCTGTAAATTGATAATTAACTCACAGCCAGCAATTTAGCTTGTAATTCTTTCTTACCATAGAGTATGGGCGGCCTACCAGTGTGTAAGTGCCTGGAGGGCAGGGTCAGGCATACTTTTCCATAGTTTGCAGTGTGGTACTGGCCCATGGAAGGCACTCAGTAAATCTTACCTTCATGATTTCCACGAATTCATGAAGTTTATCAAAATCTTTGTCCATTACATCTTTTATCTAATGAGGAAGAAAAGCATGATTTGACCAAGCACAGAGAATATTGTGGAAGTCAGTTGTGTCTTTGGGGTATTTTTAAGCAAAAGGCAGCAGCTGCACCTTGGGAATGGACTAACAATGTCCTATTAAAGCCACATTCTTCCCAAGGAATCTATGAAGGGTCTAGGGTGTACATGCCATCAAGTCGTCCCCACTGTCAGCCACAGTGTGGCTTAGGTCTGGCCAATGCCAGTCTTACATGTGGAGTTCAGGTCACAATTTCAGTCCTTCCTTTCTTGATTATTCCCTAAGTAGGCTATTGGTGGTTGTATTATAGAAACTCTTGTTATAGAAACTCTTCTTCCCATGCAGCTGGCTTAGGTAAGGTGAATAAGGAGATGCAGCTGGTCTCTGGCTGCCCCCAAATTCCAAGTCAGCCCCTTCCACTCAGCTTTATCCCTGAGGTTCCATCATCCCAACTGTAACACCTTAGGGAGTCCTCAGCCACTAGAAAATTGGGTCCAGGCATCAGACAAATTAAAACTGAGTATCCTAAGCTGCCCAACACTTAGCACTAAGAGGGATTAGGGTGGAGTTGGTGATTGCCTTCTCCTGCACTTCCGATTCCCTTCACTATTCCAAGTTAGGAATCACATTTTCCTTGAAGCTAGGCTTTCCCTCCGTATGATGTAAAGATTTACCCCGTTACCTGTTTTATCTCTTCCATTTTTTCCTTGAGCTCTTCTCTCACCTCCCTGAGTTCACTCTGAGAAAATAAAATGGGGGAGAGAGAGTAAAGAAATGTCCTGCCTGGATGAGAAACTGGGTGCAGGAGGAAGGAGCGTTGTTGAAAGAGGAACAAGGAGATACTTCTATAGGGAGGAGAAAAAGTGTTGTCCCCACAAGGGGTCTGGGGACCCACAGGCATCACGTGCCTCCCGCTGGCACTGTGCTGAAAGTTGGAAGTTGTCAGCCTGTGTCCAGGAACATCAGACCAACCAAACTGAGGGTGACTCAGTGAAATAAATGACCTGTAATCCTCAAAAATGTCAGTGTCCTGAAAGACCATTCTAGATTAAAGGAAAATGAAGAGACATGGCAATCAGAGGTGGGCAGGCTCAAAATGGCTGTGGTGAGGTCCCTTGCCAAGGCTTCTGGTGGGCTATGTTTTGGTAGATAAGCAAGGTCATGGACACCTGATTCAGTGTACGTCTTCAAGGTCATAAACATTTGCTGGTGAGCATGTGTCCACTTATGTGACCTGTTGGCACTGTGCCTTCTTTGGCCTGCATGTTAAAAAAGGCCTATGGAAATGGCTTGGGGTTAAAGGGAACTGGCTGGGGGCTGGGGCTGGAAAGCTGGGGGCTGGCTAAAGGCCTCACTGCCTCTGCATGCAGCAAACCAACTGTCCCAACTGTGTCTTGCACTTCTTCCACCTGCTGGGATCCTGAATCTGTTTTCGGGGTCTGAGCCTCCGCCTGACAATTGACATAGTTGGTAGGATCTTCCACAGGTTAGAGGTGTGAACAGGGGTGACCTGTGGTTACCAAGCAGCATGTAGCTCTTGGTCACCAAGGTCCTATTAGCATGGACTCCTGTGGAGATTTGGGATACTGTGAATGGTTTCCCTGAAAGCACAGAGAAGACATGTGGTTGCCCTGAGGTGAACAGGAGCCCAGTGGGGGAGACTGTGAATGAGAGAGGCAGAGTCCAGGCACTGGACCATGGCCCAGAAGAAAGGTGGCAGCAGCGGTGCAGACAGGACCGAGAGGGGGCCTGAGGAGCCACACAAGGGTCCGATAGGGCCAGGTGATAGGTGTTCCTTACAGATCTGAGAGCAGAGACTGATGTGACTTTGTGAGCGACACTGCCAACAAGGGAGTTGCTAGATACGGAGAAGACCTTGGAAGCCGAGCACGTCACTGGAGGAAGATCTCTGCACCTTGGAAGTACTCTTTGGCCTCCCCCATTGTGCTGATGGAGTCCAAGGAGTAGGGAGATTAGCACCTGCAAGCCCAGCCAGGGGTGATGCGGAAGGTGCAGCAGGGCCAGCGTGGGTAACCAAGTCCGCCACGTTCTGCCTATCAAGCGGAGTTGGAGGACTTAGGAGAACAGTTTAAGGCCACTTTGTGTCAAGCCTATGAGACTTAGGGGTGCTGGGAGCCAACAGGGGCAAGACCCCTCTGTGCTACGTGTCCTGCATAACCTTGTGACTCAGATGGGCTAGACGGTGCCCAAGTGTGCCAGGACTCAGCAGAGACCAAAAGAGAGGCAGCAGAGACAAGAGGCTTCAGGAGGTGCCAAGGCCTATTACTTATGTAGGTGAACCAGAAACAAGCCCAGACCTTGGAGGTAAGGCACCTGTACTGTCCAGTGTACTGATAACCCCAGCTGTGGACAACTGCCTGGGTGGACGGTGGTGACTGAGGAGCCAGAGACAGACTGGGTCTGGTTTGAAACCAGTGCGAGACAAAATAGCCGGTGGGCTGAGCTGAATGGAAGGCAAGTGAAGCATCCCCGCAGTGGTGCGCGCTGCCAGTTGTGTGTGTGGCAGGAGCTCTAGGAGCTTGGCCACCAAGAACAAACGGCTGCAGGGCATGCTACCAGCCCTGCTCCCCTGACTAGCCCAGGGGGTGACGAGGCAGACCCTTTGGCTAGGCTGCAGTGCTTCGAGAGGCCCCTCCCGCCAGCCTAGCGGCTTGGTCGCATCCCCGCCTACAGCATGCAGGTGCGAACGCTGTGTGGGACGCAGTCGAACAACGGGCCTGCCTTTGGCCCGGAATGTCCCGATAGAGGTCTGCCACTGGTTTGCGCCAGGAGTGTCCACACCCACGACACCGGGAGCCACGGATAGCATAGCCAGGTAATGCGTGGACACGTCCCCTTGACAGCATTGGCCCTCTACTGAGGTCAGAGGGGCCCTGTTTGTTTTAATAGCAGTTGATCCAGTGGGTGGCCTGGCCTGGTGGTCAAGGGAGTCGGCGTGCTACGTACGGTTCCTGCCCTGACCGTGTTCGTGGCCTGGGCAGCTGGCCCATCGTAATAGAGAGTGATCAAGGCCCCCATTTCTAGGCTGGGGTGTGCAGCGGGGGGCAACTCCGGGACAGATTCAGTGAGAGCCGAACATCCCACACCACCCACCGGCTGCAGGCATGAGAGAGAGAGAGGCCTGCTTAAGCAGGGACTTAGGACTGCAGTTACCCGCCCTCTAAGAAGGGAGGACACAGTGTCTGTGGGCAGTTACGTGAGCTCTGACTGAGCCTCCCTGGCCAAGGGGAACCACCTCCTGAGGAGGCTTTGCTGCACCACAGCAGTCCTAGTATAGGTCCAGGTGACAACGGAGGATGTTGCACTTGAATCTGGGTTTGGGAAGCAAGGGAATATTCTTTTGCCTGCTCTGACTGAACTGAATAGGGGGCACACTGTGGATTGGACATGGCCCCAGACAATAAAGGCCTCACACCTTTGTGGGTGGCCCTATCAGCCCCATGGGGAAAAGATTTGGAGTGTGACCTCCTTGTAACACTCTGGGTAACTAGTAAATGTTCCCCTCTCCCCCGCTGGTTACATGTGACTTGGCCAGGTCCTGCAGATGGGACACAGATTTTAAAGGGCACTTTTGTTATTTCCCTTCAGCCAATTATGAGTTCCCCAGTGATAGTGCACCCAGAGCCTGCTCAAGTTCAGCGCCAAGCTGTGCGGGTGTGGTACACTGCTTAGAGAAGCTGCCACAGACGGCCACAGCGCTTTCCTGGGACTCAATGCTGGTGTACAATCTTCTGGATGGACGTGATTTACCTGTACTAGTGCCCCTAACAGTTCTGGCCAACACCATCGTGGACTGGGCACACAGCTACCCCAGCGTAGCGAACACCTCTGCATTCTGGATGTACACAGAAGTGCCTGTAAGTTCAGGCTGCTGGACAGCCCTGGTGAACCCAGACTGCTTCCTGGACAATTGGACATGACTGGGAAGGACTTCTATTGCCACCTCAATATGGGATGAAACTGGCAATAGTTTTTAGTAATCCTAGGTGACAGGGCTTATTTTCTGCTTATATGATGTTGTAGGGCTGGGGTTGTGGCTCAGCGGTAGAGCGCTTGCCTAGTGAGGCCCTGGGTTCAATCCTCAGCACCACATAAAAAAAATAAAGAAATAAAATAAAGGTATTGTCTCCAACTACAGCTAAAAAAAAAAATCATATGTTGTTGCAGCTTGTATTGTTGTGGCCTGTGGATGCAGAGTTCTACACTCCTGACTAAGAGATATTGTGGAAGACAAAAATGCATAGATTGTACAGTGAGAAGTCCTAAAGGGGTGGATTGTAGGGCAGGCCCCAAATGGCTTTGGCCAGGCACCCTCACTAAGGCTTCCACTGGGTTGCTTTTAGTACGTAGCCAAGGTTATGAACACCCTGATTTAGTGTAGGTGCTCAAGGTCATAAACAATTTTTTTATGAACATGCGTCCACTTAATAACCTGTTGGTAGTGTGCCTTCTTTGGCCCAGTTATATTTAAAAAAAAAAGGCTTATGAAAATGGCTCAGGGGCTTAATGGAGCAGCTGGGGCTAAATGGAACTGGCTGGGGCTGAAGAGCTGGGGGCTGGCTAAAGGCTATCACCACCTCTGAATAAAGCATGTCTACTATCCCAACTGTGTCTTGCACCTTATTCCACCTGCAGGGATCCCGAATCTTTTTCCTGGATCTGATACTCCGCTCGACAGGCAGCCTGTGGTCCTGGACTAGATCCTAGGCCAAAAAAAAAGGTGGGTTTTGTTTTTGTTATTGAAAACATTAGTGAAGCCAGGCATGATGGCGCACGCCTGTAATCCCAGTGATTTGGGAGGCCGAGGCAGGAGGATCACAAGTTGGGGACCTACCTCAGCAACTTAGTGAGACCCTAAGCAACTTGGTGAGACCCTGTATCAAAATAAAAAATAGAAATAGAAAAGGGCTGGGGATGTGGCTTAGTGGTAGAGTGCCCCTGGTTCAATCCCCAGGACCAAACTAACAACAACAAAAACCGGAGAGAAGCAAGTTGCAGGGTGGTAGGTGCCTACAGGTGCAGCCACCAGAAGGTGACTGACTTCCAGCTCTCCAGGGCACTGGTCCTGTCCTGGTTACCTGGGCTTACGCACTGACCTTCAGTTCATGTGTTATTCCTGATTTGTTGAATGGACCTTGGTGTTTAACTCCTTTGTAATCACACATCTGTTGATTGAAACAGAAACAGAGCGTTGGAAACTAGGTATGTGGTAGGACTGCAGAGGCAGATCACCCTGAGTTTCTGTCTCTCCCTAGGTACAGGACAGAGGTGAAGGCTGGTGGCCTCACCTGTGCAGAAGTTTCCCTCCTCCTCCTCTGAGCTCATCTTTGGGCCTCACTATTTCTGTCTCTTACTTCTCCCTGGGGGGCCTCTGTGTATGCTTCTTCCTTTACCTAGAAGGCTCCTCCATCTTTGCCTCACCAGCATCTTCTCCTTCAGCTCTTGTTCCAAGAAAGTTCTTTCCCAACCACCCCTTCTAAAGCAGGCACCCAGTACCGCCTTTCTATCTTTCTTCTCTGAATAGCTGGTAATACTACTGAATTTTCCCATGTTTATTTACGAGTCTCATTGGTGGCTAGTGTGAAGGTCTATGAGAGCAAAGAGCTTGTCTCTCCCATGGCATCCCCACGGCACCTGGGATGGGTCTTGGCCACCACAAACAGCAAATGACCCCTGACTCCAAGTCACCTCCCCACGGATCTCAGGCCTGGCTGCTGGCATGGCCTCAATAAAGCTTCTTCCTTTGATCGTCTCTGGCTTCAATTCCAGGTAAACTGTCTTGTAGTTCTTGCCCTGCAGAGAGAGGAGATGGAATTTAGTCAGGATTGGGGGAAGAGAACGAGGAGCCAAAGGACCTTCACCAACCCTCCCTGTCCATCTGTGCTTGAGCCCAGGCTCACACACCCCGGGATCCACAGCTCAACCCCACCCTGTCCGGTGCCAGTGAGTGCTGCCCCCCACTCGGGAGGCAAAGGACGCTTGTGGAGGCAGCTCTAAGGAAACCTCCCAGGAGTCTGGTCTTGGGATCAGCAGACCAGGCCCCCCCTCAGCTATCCTTTCCTCTAGCTGCGCCCACTTGGGTGAGTTTTTAATCCCTCTTGAGCCTCCGTTTCCTCATCTGGAAATAAAACATAATTCTATTTCTCTAATAAGGTCATCTGAAGCCTTCGGCCTGCCGGTTGGATGCAGGCCTGACGCAGGCCACTGGGGTCATGAGGCTGCGAGAAGTCTTGGGGAGCAGGGAGGAGTCAGAGAGCCTCTCCTTCCCGTCCCGAGGCCAAGCATTAATCCTGCACCCATTCCAGGCTGAGAGCCCGCTTTGTGCGGCTCTCAGAACAGCCAGAACAGAGGCAGAGAAGCCGAGGTGTGGTCAGAGCCTTCTTGGTATCTGTCCTGCCCTGTCTCCACTCAGCTGAAGCTCAAAGAAGCCCCCCAGAGTCCAGGGGTGTTCTTCCTTTACCAAGCCTGTTTTCTTGAATTCTGCCCTCTTGGCTGACATGATGGAAGAAGCCAGGGTGTTCTTCAACTTCCCAACCTCCCCACAGTAGCCCCCCGGGACCAGGCCACCGTCCTGTGCAACTTACAAGCCAAGGTGAGGGCAGGATGACCACCTCTTTGTGTGCGGAACAGCTGAGGTCACAATGCCTAGGACCCACATGCTGGCCTGGAGCATCACCACAGCTTTGGGCCCCACTGCCTCTGTCACTGAGACGAGGCTCAGACTGCTTCCAAATCCAGGAGGCCCCCTCTTGCTGTGTTTTTGGGAAGACTCACACTGCTGAGGACCATGGCCTGCCATGGCCAAAGCACAAGGCACACCTCCAGAGAGCCGATGGCTCTTCCCAGCGCAGGACAAACACTGACTAGGCAGAGCGGGCTCCTCCTAGACAGGCAGCCGGCTTCTCCTCTGGGCCGGTGTCTTCTCTACTGCGTTCTCCCACCCCACCCCCATCTCCTGCCTGGTTCTTCTGTCTTCCTGGAAGTGGGCTGGGGCAAGAAGTAGTATCTGGACAGGGCTAAAGGCAAGAAAGCCTTTGTCGAAAGGAGTGGAATCCCAAAGGAAAGGCCATTCTGAGAGGTAGTCGTAATTTGTGCTTAAAATGGGGAGTCAAAGGCACATGGCATTCTCATGGGGCCTAAAATCATTTAGAATCCCAGTTGGTGAGTCTAATTTCCCTTCTGTCCTAACTGGGTATCCCACTTCCTTCTTTCCCCTTGTTTCAAGGCCAACTAGTCGGCACAGAAAAGGCCAGCTTGGGCACTCAGAGCAGACAGCCCAGCAGCGGAGAGCTGATCCGGAAGGCCAGTGGACTACGTGGCCCATCAGAAAACAGTCACCGCTCACAGTGCTTCTGACGCACTTCCTAGGTGGTGATTGCCAAGTCCCCTAACTGGTGACAGCCCTGGATGGGACTCATCACAACTGAAGGAGAACTTTTGTGTCACTGTTCAGCTGGGGAGTCAGGAGGGGCGGCCTCCTTTCCAAGCCTTGTTTCCTGCTGGGTAATTGAGGGGTCCAACTGTAAGCTTCCTTTACCACCTAGCTCAGTCCTCCCAGATCTGCTGGCCACAGGGAAGGAGGGCACTTTCTCCAGTGTCCAAAGATCCTTGACAAGGCAGATCAGGGAACTGTGGGAAAATGACTGGCTCCGTCTCAGCATTCCAGCCCTTGGGAGAGGGTATGTCTTTCTTCCTCTTGCTTTGGCTTGAGGGCCTTGTGGACTGCGGCGGTTTCCTTTGCTTAGCTAAGCAGCTGTTAGGTGAGCTGCCTTCTAGCCAAGCACAGCGCAGGAGCTCACTGCCTTATGCATTAGGAAAGTCGATTTAAAAGAATCAAGGGCTCTTTGTGAAACTGCTTTGTTAAGTAAATTATGTGCCCCCCTCACACTTGCGTGTGCATATGATATCATCATTTGGACAGAAATCTAACAGCAGACCACAGCTCCGGGCTGTGCCTTCTCAAGTATTTACCATACATCGAGGTTGGTATTGATGGGTTCTGAATGGCTGGGGAAATCCATTTGGTGAACCTGGATAAATGAGTCACATTCTTCTTTCAGAAGATTAGAAAAGAAGATCATTTTGCAGCTGTGTGGAGACTGGGTTGAAGCAGTACTGCTGGGGCTGCCGCAGTGTGGCCTTGTTCCGTGCAAGCTGAGGCCGCTCTCCCCAGAACACCAGGTGTGCGCTCCTGGACCCTCGGCAGCATGGTCCATGTACACCAGAGCACCGAGCAAAAGCCCACTGATGTTCCAGCAGAATCTGGGGAAAAGGGATATTTAAAACTGAGAGGAAGAGGCAGCCACATGTCTCCTTTCTCCAAGTTGATATCATTTGGATTTCTTTTCTTTACAAAGATCCTTTTTTTTCAAAACGTCCACTTTCATGAAAATAATGTTGAGGGAAGCTGGAGGGGGTGGTGTTAAAAAATGGGCTTTAGCCTCTGACTTTGGCTTCTTGTGACTGCGGAAGTACAAATTCCAGGCTCTAGCCCACAATGAAACCCAGGCTCAGTCACTACCTGTGTGGAGGCCCAGAGAACAGGAAGAAAATGTCTTGGTGCTTAGGGGCCTATTTGACCACTGGGGGCCCAATGTTCTAAAGCCCTTTGATTTGGATGGAATGTTTCATTGGAGCTGTTTGATGGAGTTGATTGGAGTCGTCATCTCCAATCAATGTCACTTGACATAGTTCCCTATAGGTGAGCCAGCTAATGTGTTTCTCTGGCACCCAGCAGTTCATATCCCAATACACTAGACTCTGGGTGGCCGTCCTCACATAGGGAAGCTGCCTGCTTCATAGCCCCAGGGAAGCTCTTACATAAATTTTCTAGAGAATTCATATGATTGTTTCATGAACTGTCCTATTTGATTGATTTAACAGACACCCTGCAAGGCTTATTCTATGCAGCACACAGATAATGTCATTGACACAGTGATCACCATGCGATTTCCAATCATTTCTGTAAATTGTGTCTAAGACTTTGGCTAGAATCTTAATCCTATTATATTGTTTCAGTGGGAAGACTAGAGGTTTGTATCATATGAACCTCTATTTCAGGAACAAAACATAATCTGAACAGCTCATTGTAAATCTCCAGCTATTTCAATATAGCTGATGGTGAGTGAAGAGTTTCATTAAGGTGGAGTGTGAGGATTGCGGGCTTCTCTCTCCTGTGTATTCCTCACGATGGGGAGACACTGGCCAGGCTCCAGGAGCCCAGGGGAACCCATTACTGTACCCACAACTAACTTTCATGGAGCAGCCTGCGATGTGAGACCAGGCAAGAGCCATCAGCCACCGGAGGCTCTTGGGACTTCCAGAGTTAGTTTTCCGTCTTTGGACAGGACCCAAATAGGGGAGGGCAGTTATGTCCCTCCTGCCTCTTTCAGCTTCCCTGCTGGAAGGCTCTCTCCAGCCGCTCTTCCAGTCCCTCACAGCCTCCTCTCCATCTCTGACACCTTCAGATTCCCATTTGTCACTGAAACAAAGCCAAGGGACACCATATACTCTTTGAACTAGCTGTTTTGGGGGACTACGCTTCATGTGGTGTCCTTCCTCACAGATGGAAGGCTCCATGGGTCCATCCTAGGAGGACTCTCCCACTCACATTCCTGTGGCTGGAACATCACCCCAAGGCCACACCTGACTGCAAAGGATGCTGGCCAGTGTGGCCAAGCTCCTGAAAATAAGGGTAAATAGATCTAAGGAGCAGGCACCAGTCCCTGCCCCACTTTCCTTTCTTATTGCACTCCACCAAGTATCCTTATAAGTAAACTGGATTTAGAGTTCTTGTGGCTTTAGAATAAAAGGGAGGTAATTTACAAGATCCAAGGGGAAATCTACACTGGCTATTGACCTGGGATGAAATCTCTGATCCAATGTGAACTAGCAGGGTTAGACCAACTTCTTTGTTACCTGGCTGGCCAATGAGTAGGGACATTGAGACAGAGATTATTGTATGATCTGTGTGCACAGGGTTTTCCAGTACAATAGCTCCAGTCTATCCCAGACCCACGGCTGTAGAAGATGCTGGAAGCCACCCTCCCACAGCAGGCTCATCCCTCCTTCAGCCACTAGAATGTGGGGTATGGGGTGAAGCTTCTCCTCCTGTTCTAAGTCCTCTGACGAGCACTGGAGCCCACTCAGTTGCCCAAAACACTACCTGACCTGTCTGGGGTTTGCGTTCTGCCATTGTCCTTTTAGATGAGAATCTGTATCCTGCTTCCCAGGAGCCTTTGTTTCTAGCCCCACGAAGCTCCCTGAGCTTGACTCCTTCCTGAAGATGTCTACTTTGGGGCCCAATCCACCAGACCTGGACAAGAATTCAGAGTGGACCAAGCATTTGCAGAACTTGGAGATAGTGCTGAGGTTTTCCACATCTGATTTACCTCCTTCTCTCGGGCATTCTGCCCCTGAGGTCATTAGCAACTCTGAGTTGAATTCACATGAAGACTCTTCCAGAAGTGTGAATCTTCTTCCCTTGGTAGAGGTCCTAGGGCCTGGACTGGGGACAGAGCATTTCTTTCCTGAAACTTGGAGAACTGAGGTTAATGCTTGAATGAGCCTCCAGATGGAGGAGCCAATGGCAGATTTTGAGAGCCATTGTGGAGCAAGCCAAGGTAAAAGAGAGAAGTGAGAGGCCAAAAAAAAAAAAAAAACCAGCCAGGGCTCAGCCAGTCTTGGCGGACGCTCTCAAGGTGACTGAGTTGTGAGCAAGAGCATCTGAGTGCACTTAAAGACTAAGAAGTAGGTGTTTTTTTCCTTTTAAATTTTGTTTTTGTGGTACTGGGGTTAAGATCCAGGGCCCCAACATGCCAGGCAGCTCAACAACTCTACCACTAAGCCACATCCTTAGCCTGGATTTTTTTCCTTCATTGGTAGAGAGCATTGGTAGGCTGTCTGTTTTCCTAGAACTTGAATTCAATGGATTCCACATTTTTTAAAAAAAATTTAATGTCAAGATATGTGACTGCTCTGATCTAGCTTAGACTTAACAAAGCTAAAAAACCATGCAGGCAGGTCCACTTTGGTATGGAGGATGTGAACTGGGCTTTGGTTTATCTCCCAGGCCTACGATGAGTCATGAGCAGAGTGCGGGTGCTAGCTGTCAGTGGAAGCTAAATCTGAACCCAGAGTTCTTCAAGGTGGTTCTGAACATTGTTCCTGGGCCTCCAACCCTCTTTCTCCAACCCTCCTAACAATTAAAGGAGCTTAATGTGGATTCTCTTTGCCACCAAGACCCTGATGGAGTTGGCCACACTCCTGCTCATCTCTGGGAGATCCCACATGTGCAGCCGACTGGGGAGTTGTGGGGCGAGATGTTTTCGTCAGTGAAGAAGGGCTCATCGGGGTCCTCGTGTCCCCACCCCATGCTCTTCGGTGATTTGGGCTTGACTCGCTGCCGAATCACTTGTCTTGCTCAAGTTTGTTCATCTCTCTGAGCGTCCTCCCCTGAACTGTGGGGATCATGGTGGTCTCCCTGATGTGGCTGTCATGAGGATGGCAGGGACAGTCTGCTACAACATGCTAGCTCCTTCTCCCTTCCCAGTCCCCTTGTCCCTCTCCTCCACCCTGTCCCTAGCTCCTCTGGCTCTTGAGAATCCCAGGGGTCTACTCATCTGGCTTCTGACACCCTGTTCCTTCCCTCCACCAGCAGCCAGCACCTAGGACAGGCTCTGCTTATTAATGACCTGCTCCGTGTTTCCTTCTGCGTAAGTTGAGGGAGGACGGGGATATCTGTGCTTTACTCTGATGCCTCCCCAGCCCTCACCCTGGGCCTGGAAGCAGCAGGCATGGAATTAGTATTTGCTTAGTCAAATCTGTCAGTTTGGATAGCAAAGAGAAGAATGGAGAGCAAGGAAGAAATGGCCAGGAGGCCAGGCAGAGCCTCTGCCAGAAGCCAGAAGGCTTTCCACCTGTGAGCTGCACCCCCAGGGGCTCATCCTGTCCCACAGTCATGGCGCCACGGGGGCTGCTGCTCTCCCTCTGCACAGCAGGTAAGACCCACTGACAGGACGTCAGGACTGCAGGGAGAGGGAGCAGCAGCGACTGCTGGGTGGGCAAGGGGGCGTTGCTCAAGGCCTGGAGGTGGTCCATCCCAGGGTCTTGGTACCCCCAGGTCCCAGGCCTTTCCCAACTATTGGGTGTGATCCATTAGTGTGACCCCAGAGCCCACCAGTTCAAAACATTAAACAGAGAAGAATAAAAAATATTAAAATGAGTCACACATCCCAAGGAGAAAACATTCTTTTTCTATTCTCTTTCTCCGGCACAGGGATTCTCCAGCCCTTCTTGGTGACAGGCAGCATCTTGGACTTTGGTGGGTGTGAGGAGCTTCTTCTTTATGGCAGATGCCTGATCAGTCCCTTCCCTGTCCTCCCTGTGGCACATTCTTGCCCCTCTGTATGCCCAGGTCCCAGTCTTAGTTTCCTCTCCCGGGACATCTGGCTTGAGGCCCCCCTGGGATCCTAGCAGCGAGCCCTCATTCCTGTCTGCCCCCTGCACAGGCAGGACCTGGCAGAGGAGGGTCAGCTGGCATTTGCTGGGAGCCCCATAAGGGGAGAGAGTCAAGGCAGGAAGGAAGTGAACATGGAGCTCTCGGGGCTCGGGCTGAGTTCCTGGGAGAAGTTCCCCGTCTTCTGCGTTCCCTTCCTATCCATTGAGCGCTCCCCATGTGCCAGGCAGGCACCAGGACTGCAATGACGACTAAGGTTTGCTTTGTGCACCCAGCTTGCTCAGACCTGGTGGTGGAGACAGACAGGAAGAAAAGGCCCTTGCCCTGGGAGCAGTTTAGAAATCCTGATGCTGGTCACAGTAACTCAGATCCTTGCTCTAAGGTGGAGCTGGGAATCCACTTCTTTAGGAGCGCGCTGGGGGACTACTGTGGAGCCAGCTGGGAGCCCTGGCGTAGGGGCAGTACTGGAGCTGGGTGCTCCACCCGAGGTTCTAGAGTCCTGTCTTTACCCACTCCCCACTGGGTGGCCTTGTCCAGGCCATTTAACTGTGTGACTTGGTTTCCTCATTTGTAAAGCAGGCCTCGGGCTATCCCAAGGAGTTGTTGGAAGAATCTGGTGAGCTATGGCACGTCATAATGCTTAGTACGCATTACCCATTATTATTAATTCCTAACAAAGGGGAGCTGCAGCACATAGGTGGGCACTTAATGCAGGACCAGCAAAGGGGTGGTGACCGATTGGGAAATTAGGAGACTGAAGAATTAGGTGGGGACGGCCAGCCCTCCCAAAACAAGAGCACAGCTAGTGCAGAAATGGGGGGGGGGGCAGGGCTGGGTGCATTGGAGGCCAGAAGTGAGGGTGGAGTGGGGGCAGCCAAGTGGTGACACTGCTCTTGCTCCAGCCTCCAAGCTGGTGAACAACGGCAAGTCCTTTTCCCGGGAGGACCAACCGCTGAGCTGGAGAGAGGCCATGGATTATTGCCGGGACTACCACACGGACCTCCTCAGCCTGCAGAGCGCCAGCAGCGTGAGCAGCTTGATGGCCATCAGCTCGCTCATCCAGCCCACCCAGGCGTGGATCGGCCTCTTCTTTGACATGAGTATTTCTGGCCCCCGCTGGTCCAGCGGCTCTCCCTATGTTGACCTGAAGTGGATCCAACTGCCCGCCCTCGGGGAGGGCATGTGTGTCACGCTGTATTCTGTTCTGTCCTTTGGTCCCATGCTGGGGGTCGACGTCTGCACGGCACAGAAGCCCTTCATTTGCTATGAAGGTGTGTTCAGGTTCAAGTTCTGAGCCTAGCCTTCTTCCTCCCAGGTGGCTCTTGAAGAAGCATGTGGTGGGGTGGGGTGGGGACTGTAATAGGCTGTTACCTTTTTTGCCATGTTACCTCTTCTCTGTGTTCTTCATTTCTATTCCCACCCCATTCCCAAAACCCCATTAGAGAAATGGGTATAAGTCAGGGTACAGAAAAAAATACGGGTACAGAAAAAAAATGTGTCTCTTCCTTCTGTCAGTAAAGGCTGTGGACATGGAGAGTCCGTTTGCAGCTATGCAGAGTTTAAGGTCTGCCCTTTCTCATGGTTTATTGCCTTGTTGGTGGTGGGAGAGTGTGGAGTAGCCACCCCTGGGAGACGCCCTGCTTCTTGGGAGCTCAGTGGGTGGAACCAGTCCCTTTGGACACCTTTTCAGGAAGTCTGCCATCAGTACACGATGACATGGTGCTGGCTCTCGGGGAGCAGCCTCCCATCCTTGCCCCCCACCTGTCCGGTCTCGCCCCTCATAGCCCAGTTCTGGTGCTGAGAAGATCATGCAGGGAGATGGGTGAAGACCAGACAGCACTTTCCTGATAAAAAGGGCCAGTTTCTGCTTTTCTTCGTCAGTCAAAGACCATACCATTCTTTCCATGCAAATAGGGGCATGGAGGTCAGCTTGCTCTACTCCCAGGTCACGGCCACACCATGTCTGTCATGGGACCTTGAGTCATCGCCTGTGGTGGCCTAGAGTTGGACTCTGGGTTGCCAGGAGAATAAAGAGATTTCTTCGGGTGATAAGGGGGCCTGGAGTGAGGAGACCTTGCAAAGGAAGGACTGTATGGGGGTCTTTCCCTGCTCCCTCCATTGTCTTAGAACTCCATTCAGACATGTCCTGACCCCACGCTCTCCTTCTCAGTTCTGTAGACCCACTGCCAATACACAGGCCAAACCACCATTCTCTCTTCTGAGTGGGCCCTCTTGCTGCTTCAGTCTGTTCTGGGCACACAGTGAGCTTTAAAAAATAGAAATCAAGCCAGGCGCAGTGGCACATGCCTGTAATCCCAGCAGCTTGGGAGGCTGAGGCAGGAGGATCACGAATTGAAAGTCAGCCTCAGCCATGGCGAGACCCTAAGCAACTCAGTGAGACCCTGTCTCTAATAAAATACAAAAACTGGGCTGGGGATGTGGCTCAGTGTTTGAGTGCCCCTGAGTTCAATCCCTTGTATCCCCCGCCCAAAAGAAACAAACAAACCATAAATCAGATCACTGTCTTTAAACAAGTTCAGTAGGTCCTCCTAGCAATTAGGAGACCATCCTTCTTACAGCCAACAGGCCCTGCCTGACCTCTTTGGCTTCATCTCCATCCTTCTCTCTAGCCACATCTTTCTGCTCCCCAGACCCATACAGCTCCTTCCCACCTTGGACCTGTGCCCTTGCTCTGCCCAGGGCAGGCTGGCTCCTTCTCCTATTCTTTTCAAGCAAACACCCTGCTTATTTTATTGCTGCCATTTCCAGGGGCATAGAATAGCCCTGGCCACCCAGCAGGTGCTCAGGATATATTTACTGGATCAACGTAGAAAGGAACCATCTGTCCAGCCTTCAGTGAGGCTTCTCTGGGCTCTAACGTGGCAGCAGCTGGTGCCCACAGAGGAGCCAGGGCAGCCTCACCCTTGTCCACATAACTCAGCCTGTTTCTGTTTCACAGACCCTGACGTAAAGCACCGCATCTCCGTGGAGCCCTATCTCGGCCTGACCACTCTTCCAAAGCAAGGTATACACCTGCCGCATTTTCTCTTTTCTGCTTGAACTCCTCTACCTGGCTGGGTTCCCTCTGCTACCGTACCCCTGCCCCACTGGCCATGGGCTCTGCTGTCCCCAGAGTGAAACCAAGGGAGAGATTAGTACCTTTGTTATTCAGATGGGTCCAGAGGGGGAGGTGACATGCTTGACTAGGTGACTTGGGCAGTGTCTCTTTACACCCTGTGTACTGACCCATCCATCTAGAGAGGGTGATTTTTCTCTCAAATTTTAACCCCTTGGATGTTATTACTCCAGAGTTTCTTCAGATCTGTTAGAAATTCTATGACAAACAAAATACAGTTGATCCATTGCTTTGTACGGTTGGCTCTCTGCGTGTGCTGGATAAGGAGGGGTAGAGGGAATGGGGCAAGCTTCCAAGGCAGGTGGACCTGGGTTCGAGTCTCTTCTTGATAGTGAATCTGACATGAGTTTGGGTGAGTTATGTCTCCTTTAGTCTCCTTTCCCTTGTCTATGAGATGCAATTAATATCTATGTCTCAGGAATAGAGTATTTAAAAAGATGACATAGGCCACGTGACCAGGTGCTTAATAGAGGATAACTTAAACAAATCAATTTAGATAAGGAAAGTGTTAGGGAAATAGTGGCAAATTGGGGGTGAGCAGGCCTGTGGGAGAGTCTGGGAGGCCTTATTTGAATGTTCGGATGTGCCCCAGGTTCTGCAGACAGTGCTTCCTTTCCAGGCCTCCGGAATCAACATGTCAGGTTGGGTGCCAGCTGCTCACATCCTTTCCAAACTTTCCGTGTGTGGAGTTACAGAGGCCTGGGCTTATGTACTGCAGAGGAGAAGGGCCTGGCGGTGGGCAGCCTCCTTCTGGGACCTGGCCCAGTCTAGTGTCAGGGAGGGACTGGAGGTCGTGGAGGTGGGAGGCTGGTACCTGATCTGCTCCTTGGGGAGCAGGCCACGGGGGATGGTCTGCTGCGCCTGCTCCTCAGGTCTGCTGTGCACCAGGCTCCCCTCTTCTCCCTGGCTGGCCTGACACTGTGAGCCTAGGCACATCCCACTGCTCCTCCATTCTGCTTCCGCCCTAGAGGCAGGTGTAGCCCCTGGAGATCACAAATGAGGCCAACTCAAATCAGGATCATCTTGACTCCCTCCTAACTTTCCCCCAAACTGTAACCACCATTTTATTAAGTGCTGTTTGCATGCACTGTGCTCAGCTAATTATATACCTGGTTTCGTGTGATCCTGACCTTAAGTACTATTATTATCCCCACTGGACAGATGAAGATATCGAGCCTTAAACTTACCTCTTAGGGCCATATGGTCATAAGAAGAGCGCTTAATTCCTGCTTTCCTTAATGTTTTCTCCCATAGATCAGCTATGATATCTGTCCCATCCATTTTCCCAACCTGATATTTAGTCTGTCTATAAAATTGTGGGGTTTTTTAAAATACTTTTTTATATGTTGGTGGACCTTTATTTTGTTCATTTATTCATACGTAGTGCTGAGAATCGCATCCAGTGCGTCACACATGCTAGGAAAGCACTCTACCACTGAGCCACGACCCCAGCCCTTAAAACTGTGATTTTGATCAAACTTAACACCTGAGGACTGGGGACCACAGCTCTGTCCCAGGGGCAACGGAGCTGGGCTATCAGAGATCCAGGACCTCAGGCCTGTGATCTCTCTTCTTTGCCCCCAGCTGAGGTCCAGATTGGTGGATATACCTTCATGAGATTTGAACAAGTAATGACGTGGACCTCGGCTCTGAAGTACTGTCGCAGCCACTACACAGACCTGGCCGACCTGCAGACGGTGACTGATGAGGCAGGCCAGCAGGCCCTGAAGTCTGTCACAAAGGAGACTGAGGCTTGGATTGGCCTCTACTTCAATGCAAAAACCAGGTCTCTGAACTGGTCCAGTGACTTGGGTGCCAGCATCCCAAGCTGGCTGCTAGTGCCTAAGTTTGACAGAGGACTGTGTGCAGGACTCCGGGCCTACTCAAAATATGACCCTCAGGTTTACACAGTGGTCTGCTCTTCCCTGCAACCCTTCATCTGCTTCTACGGTGCGTGAGAAGTCACTTCTGCTGGTCTCAGGTCACTGAGGCTAAAACAAGATGGGAAATGGGTCCACTTGGCAGCAAGAGACAATAAGGCTAGACCTAAGGAAGCACTTTCAGGCTTCGAGAATAATAATTCTGAAGCAGGTTCCTAAGATCCTTATACTATAAACTTGTGATAAAGTAATATTATTTTAATTCTGGGGATCTTTAGGGAATGGAATAGAACCCCTTTAGCCTTAGGACATGTGCAATTAGCAACAGCAATGTTACTGGATGATGAAATGAATAAGATCCTGGGGTTTGGAATCAGGGAGATTTCACCACCGTCTAGAAATCAGGTGGGCAGCATCTCTGAGCCTCATCTAGGAAATATACTTAACAGAGTGAGATTGCTGATCCCAGCTCACAGGATGGATTTGAGGGCTGCCTGGGGGGAAGGGCCTACCAGAGACCCTGGCCAGAGTGATCAGTTAACAAATATCAGCTATTTCCATTTTTATTGTCACTCTGAAGGTACTGGGACCGGAGGCCTCTCCTGATCTGTGTATAATCACGACTCCTTACCTGTTGGCAGTCACTCCCTGCTCCCCCATCAAGCCCTCATCTACTGTCCCTCAGCGGGGGTGGAGGGCTGGGGGTTGACCTATTCCTGGCTGTTCCTTTTGGTGTTTTGGAAATGATCAGAATCCTGATCCTTATCTGTTAAATACATAACAACCTCTTTTTTTTTTTTTTTTTTAGAGAGAGAATTTTAATGTTTATTTTTTAGTTTTTGGCAGACACAACATCTTTGTTTGTATGTGGTACTGAGGATCGAACCCGGGCCGCACGCATGCCAGGCAAGCGCGCTACCGCTTGAGCCACATCCCCAGCCCAACAACCTCTTGACTATTGTGAGGACAGGTGATGGTGCGGGGACCCCTCCCAGTGATCAGCACACAGTACCCAGTAACTGCGCCCTTCTAAGTCTGGCTGGAGGACAGGGTGCCTGGTGTGACTTTTCAAGGCTGACAGCCTGCTGCGTGTGACAGACAGACCCTGCCCTCATGCTCTCTCTCTGTATTTTCTTGCAGACTCTGTCACTGGACACCGGGAGTTGGCAGAGATGCCTCCGCTCCTGTCTGCTTCCTCCTCCGATGTTACTGTGGGGACCACTCCCAGGCCGAGCATAGGTGCTTTGAGCCTGTTTTTGACTGGATCTGGAGTCTTCCAGGCCTAGGGAAGTAGAGAAGGTGGCTTGCATGCAGTAGCCCAGGTTGGGGCCCCTGGGACTCACCCACAAGAGCCAGTGAGGGACCAGAAATGAGATGAGCCAACTGGTGGCAACCGAGGGCCACTTATGCAGGGGAGACTCTGCTCCAGACACTGCAGGGTCATCCAAGGGTAGGGGGAGGAGGATTTGATCACCATCAACCTCCCTTCTCCTTGAACTAGGCCTCTGAACTTGTAGCTCCAGGGCCAGGGGACCCCTGAGAGGCTGTGCAGTCTTCTCAGGTAAGGTGACTTGGACCTGGCCCAGGGAGAGAGAGAGAGAGAGGCTGAGTAATGCTCCTGGAGAAAAATTATCAGAGAGCTCTTGAGGTCCAGTCCCAGAGAGGGAAGCACCATAGAGGGGCCAGTCAAAGTGCCTTTTGATTAGGGGATCCTCTCTGGGGAGAGAAGAGGAGAGATGGGACTACATATGGGGACGTAGCTGTGAATGACAGTGATAGCTATTAAGCTATTACCTCATTTTGCTTCCCTGGAGTTCTGAAGTTAACTAGCATAACTGAGAGCAAAGTTACAGTTCTCCTAAGTCTCCTTATAAACTCCCACATCAGACAAAGGTGTCATTTCCTTTTTTGAGGATACAGAGAAGTTAGGGGACTTGATCAAGGTCAAACAGAGCTTTTATTAATTCACTATTCAAACATTAAAAAATGGTGATGGAGCCTGCCCCAGCCCAGCAACTTGGGAGGCAGAGGGTGGCAAATTCAAGGTCAGCCTTAGTAATTTGGCAAGGTGCTAAGGAACTTAGTGAGTCCCTGTCTCAAAACAAACAAACAAAAATAAAAAATATATATATATATATAAAAGGGCTGGGGATGTGGATCAGTGGTAAAACACCCTGGGTCCAGTCACCAGCACCAAAAACAAAAACAAAACCAACAACCAAAAACCAAACCGAAACTCCCAAAACCAACAGCAGCAAAACTTGGTGTAGTAGTCACGGGTATGGTGGGACTCAAGGAGAGCGCCCCAGCTCCTATTAATTATCCGGTGTCTGGAGGGGTGACTATACCACTGGCTGAGGAGGAATTGGCTTGCAACACCCAGGGGAGTTGGGTGGGCCACCGCAGCTAAGAGGAGCTGCGAGTGTGCGCATGTGCGGGCGGTGGCGCTGAGGGGTGCAAGCGTCCTTTCTCTCCAGAAGCTGCTTCAGAGCCCGTCTCCCCGCTCTAAGGTCTAGCCTGGCACCCCCTGGTAGTCCCAGGCCCTTTGCCTGCTTGGGCCGGCCCTGGTGGGGTCACTCCTGTGCACCCCAGCCTCCGAAGGCCGGCCACCTCCAGTCCTAGCAAAAGCCCAGGGCCTGACGCAGGGTTCTTCCCTCCACCGCTTCTGGCGCCACCCTGGCCCCACCTTGGCCTGTGGCTGGGTCCTTGAAGGGGTCCTGGTCTCAGCTGATCCCACAGTAGTCTTCTCTCCTGCCCTAGGGACCAGCCTCAGCCCCGCGGGTACCTTGCAGGACCAGGTTACAGCAGAGTGGCCACAGCAGCCGGGGAGCCTGCAGCCCACCACCCAGGTGCCAGAGACCCCTATGCTCCCACCTCAGCAGGCCCCACGATGCCCCAAGGGACAGTGTCAACAAGCCCTCTGGCAAACCCCAGGCCCCTGGGAGGTACCTCCAATCCCCAGGAGGGGCTCAGGATCCACTGCCCAGAGTGCCTCACTGGACTTTGAGCCTCTGTCACTCACCCCCGCTGGTCTTGCTTCTCCAGGAAGCCCCTCCATCCCACAGGAAATGGCCAAGACCTCCTTTGTCACCACTGGGAGCATTGGTGACCCTGTGCCCTGGGGGGACTCTATTACCCATGGTGGGCTTGTGACTCCGCAGGAGGTGACTGAGGACCCCTCACTCGCCTCCACCCGTGATGCCCCAGAGGCTCCTACATCAGCAGGTCCGCCTGGGTCCTCCACATTCACCTGGTCCTTCGGCTCCGAGCCTCTGGGGAGCTCTTCAGGGCCTGAAGAAAGAACTTCGGCTGCACCAGTCTCAGGGAACCCAGCGGAGTCCCAAGGAGCAACTGCACGCCCTGCATCAGCAGCCCCAAGCCAGGCAGCCCTCTTGGAGACAGGTGAGAGCCAGCCAGTCCACCAGGCGACCAGCACACTGGTTTCATTAAAGAGGTTCGTGGCATAAAAATTAACTAGTGAGATCAAAATAAAACACACAGACTCAATTACCTTTTTCTTTTCTTTTTTTTTAGAGAGAGACAGAGAGACAGAGAGAGAGAGAGAATTTAATTTATTTTTTAGTTTTCGGCGGACACAACATCTTTGTATGTGGTGCTGAGGATCGAACCCATGCCAGGCGAGCGCGCTACCGCTTGAGCCACATCCCCAGCCCTCAATTACCTTTTTCTATGACCAGGTCTGAGACGGCTCTCACCTCGAACCACCCGGTGGGGCAGCAAGGCTTACTCAGGGCTAGCAGGAGAGAGAGAGAGCACGCCAGGGAGTGGCCTTTGATTGGGGAATAAGAAATTCAGGGGAAAATTCCATCCAATGAAGGTCGAGGGGGGCAGCATTCCAAGGTCAGGGTCAGTGGTCAGTCACACCCCCACAGGACAGGCTCTCCCACCTGGAGAGGGTGGGGAAAGCTCCGACACAGTTTAGCCAGAGCGTGTCACACCCAATGGGGTGGGGGTGGGGTGCCCAATCACGTGGGAGAATGGCTTCCCACAGGCCAGGAACTCAAATGGCAGCCCACCCGAGTCTCTGCGGGGTGA
This sequence comes from Marmota marmota marmota, assembly GCF_001458135.2. Taxonomy (NCBI): domain Eukaryota; kingdom Metazoa; phylum Chordata; class Mammalia; order Rodentia; family Sciuridae; genus Marmota; species Marmota marmota. The sequence goes on from NW_026000019.1 coordinate 14,695,381, forward strand.
GCACTCACTCCGGCCTGGGTTGGAGGTCCTTTCTTGGGCTTCAGAGGCCAGACCCCAAGCTGGGGAGCTGAGGGCTGGAGTTGCATGTTAGGCCATGGTCAGCTGCGCTGTATCCCAGGTCACTGTATAGGAGCTCCATTTTGGTTAGAGCCAGTTCACCAACCCATCTTTCCCCCAGTAATAATTTAGGATGGAGATGGGAGTAGGGCAGGGAGATATGCGAGAGAAATACTCTATTTTACCTGCAAGAGCAAAGTCTGACAGCCAAAGGTTGGAACACTGGCTGAACTACTTACTGTGTGGCCTTAGGCAAGTTTTATAACCTCTCTGAACATTATTTCTCTAATCTTTAAGGAAAATGCCATAAAGGGCCTCTCAGTTCTCCAATCTGGTAGACAATAAATGGTAATTATTACCATTTTAATCTCAATTCACTAGTAACAGGCTTAATACCTTCGCTTCTCCAACCCCTGCTTTACCTTACTCGATAGATGGGGCTCACCTCATTCTCATTTTATTAGTTACACATGATTATGAATTGTCAGGATTGCAGAACGTCACGGGAAGGAGCTGTTTTATACTTCTTTTTCTCTCTCCCATGCCTAGAATGCTGTTTTGCACATAGGTGACGTAATTCAATAACAATTTCTTCTGTACCTGTTTTGAACAAGGTTTAATATAAAGTAGTAATTGGACAAAAGGTAAAATGAAGGATTTCACTGGCAAGAAGTACCAGAAAGTTCTCCCTTGCCTGGGCTAAGGCGGATATCAAAGTGTGTGGTTTGTCTGGGGCTGTCAAACAGTCTAGTGTGACCGGGGAAAGGAGTGTCAGGGCATGAGGAAAAAAAGGTGGACTGGGGCCTAATTCTGCAGTTAAATGAGCCACCAGAGGATTTAGCAAATGAGCAAAATGCTCAAATTCATTGCTTCCAGAAGCAAGGGGGTAATGACAACATGGGATTAGCATTAGGATGCTAAATTTAAAAAGCATGATTCCAATTATACACACAATAGTCCCAACAGTGACAGGAAACAACCATCAATGGTTAGAAAAAGATTGGGAGGAAGTGTGTGAAAATGTGATGAGGATATGGGTGTCCCCTACTTTCATGTTTCTAAATTTTACAAATTTGTTCATTTACTGAAGAAAAGTATAAGGCTTTTCCTGGGGAAAGTAGAGAGGAGGCCATCAGGAGAGGTGAACTAGGAAGTACGTGGGGAGGGCTGGTGCACAGCATGGGGAGTGGAATCCAGGGGTATCTGGGGGTGCCGGGTGGGGAGCGTCACGAGGGAATCGATTTTACATGGTTCACAAGTGACACTAATCAAAGAAATACCAATACAAACACATTAAAAAATGCGCAGTTCACTAAATCATAAAAATGCAGATTTAAAAAAAGATACTTAAAAATTATTTAAAAATTCATTTTTTTCCACCTACCAATTTGGCAAAGATTTGAAAGGGTGGTGAGAATGTAGGAAAAACACAGTTTGCCAACACAGGGGCTTGGTGGAAACTAGTGCTGCCCTTTGGCCAGAGGGTGTCAAGTTTTGAAAGGTGCAGGATTTTTCCTACTGAAATTCTGCTCTTAGAAATAAGGAAATAAGAACTGAGTATAGCCATGCACACACACCCTCCATACAGGGCTGTTTGCTGTGGCATTGTTTTCTACAGTGAAAAATTAGAAACAATCTAATGTCTATTGAAAGCAGATTGGTTAAATAAGTTATGTACATTTGATGAAAAACTATGCAGCCTTTAAAGGAAATAAGGTATGTCTTTATGCATTCAAATGTTTAAAATTCAATGTGTGAAAGATATTTTATGGCAAACTGTATTGGTCGTCCCTAGGTTGGATAAGGGGGGTACTTTTGCTTAAATAATTTGTAATAATATACCATAAAATATGGATATGTCCATATTTAAAAAAATAAAAAAAGACCTGCAAGCCACCGACAGGATTTGGTGACAGAGCATGAGAGAGCTGGGGAGGCTAGGACATCTCAGTGTGTAGCCAGCTACACAGGAAGAGGGAGGATGCTGGGAAAGAGGCTGCGCTTGGTTTGGGGTTCTATCCCTTGATGAGGTATCAAGTGTCCCTGGTTGCCATGGTGAGGTTGTGTGTAACTGGCAGATAACATAAGGGCATTGGGCTTCTTGGGCTGTGAACTACTGAAAGAAAAAAGTGGGACTGAGGACAAGCCTCATAATATTGCTCAAGCCCTACAAATCCTGACATTGGGGTGCTTTTTGAAAGATGATGGTGTAGCAACTCAAGGGTTGTCATGAGAGCCTGCAGGGGTAAGTTGAGGATTGGTGGGAACTAAGCTTCCCACAAAAGGGTGGTTTCTGTAGTGCTGAGTGCATGGCAGTGGCTGCCTTTCTGACTCAGTGTCAAATACCTTACTCCTGGCTGAAGTTGCAATGCCTTTATTTCCCTCTTCTCTAGCTGTGACAAGAGTAGACGGTTGCACCGATAGAGACACAGTTACTGCCACTCGGGTCCAACATTTAAGCTCATCTAGCCACCCAGAATCTAAAGAAAAAACATCAGCACCAGAATCAGGTAACTGCTTCTATTTATCAAGTTCCCACTCTAATAACTGAGTAGTTAAGTCTGGACAGTAGGTCCTTAGCCCAGGTTGTCAGGACCTTTTTGTGAAAGATAGTATGGAATGTTGGGAACAGGGATAGGAATTAAAGATGTGGATTCTAGTGTGATCTCTAGTGACTACAATGAACACTTGAGGGGCAGTTTTCGTCACTTCCTAGTCTCTATTTCTCATCTTCAATAGGGACAAAGAAAAGTACCTGCCTGGATCACAGGTTTGTTGTGAATGCTCAATGAGATACTTATGTAAAGGTGCATTCTAAACTATAAAATGCTATCCAATTATAACAGTCCTTCTATGAGGCTGTAATTCCTATGGTGATTATGTTTGGCTCATGGCAGAAAACTCTACTGTAGAGTTTTCTGGGGCAGAGAGCCCCCAGGAAGCGAGTATTTCCAGCATAGTGTGGAACATCTCCTTAACAGATTAAAAGGAAGGCAAAAAATACAAAAGAGTTGGAAAATAATTCCTGATGGGAGGCCAGGATGTGTGTGCATTTGTGTGTTTGTGTTTCAGGGGGAAGGGGGACCAAGTTACACTAAAGTGTGGGACTCTTCTTTCCAGACACTAGTTGTATGGTCCTAATTGTGGCTGAGCATTCTCTTGGTCCTCAGTTTCCCTTCTTTTTCCTTTAGAACTCCTTAATCACCATATTGCATCTATGGTATCCAAGGGCATTACTGACTGCTGTGAACTTCAAGTTTCAAGCGGTTACAGGTAATCCCCCTGAACTAGGTAGCACTTTCTTTTTCAGGTGCTTACTCTTTTGGAATCCTGAAAGCAGATTTTGCCATTTCAATTTCGATAGACCAAGAAGAGATGAAAGACCAATTTTTGAGAGAGGTGAGACTTCTGTCCTCTTCTAATTCTGATCAGTCCGATGACTTGACAGTGCAAAGTAATATTATCAAAAACAATATATTTAGGAAAAAAATATGGAAAAATAACCCATTTTGTTCTGCCATCACTGGGGTTCCTGATGACAGGTTGGTTATGTGCCAGGATGTTTTCAGATCTTTTTCTTAGCCTTCATAAAATTTTTCCTGAGCTCTTTTTTTACCTCCTTTATTTTGGATCAGGACAGCCAGAAGGACCTGAGTTCAAGTCTTGGCTTTGCACTTATTTGTGTAACCTGGGCAAGTAACTCAGTCTCAGACTCAATTTCCTCATGAAATAGGAACCTAACTCATATGGTTGATCTTCTGATTAAACGATAATATTCCATACAAAGTGCTCAGCAAATTGTCTGGCACACTTTGGTACTTAAAAAGCATTCTCTATTAATTATCAATATTAACATTATAATGTGTTCTGAATATATGTTCTAGACCTTTTTCTTCCTGTTCTTTCAATGTATTGTGGGATAGGAGATTGTGAAGAGGAATAACTGTTCCTAAAACACTGATAGAAAAGTCTCAAACTGATTACTGAGCATGGCCTAAGGGCCTGGTTTTCAACTATATCAGGTAATAATCATAGTATGTCTAGCTGGAGAGCACCCTAAAGGATAATCCAACCACTGGACATCACAGTTTTACATGCAAGGAAATGGACTGGCATTTATCTAGTAGCTTGTTGCAGTTTATTCATAGGGTCAAGGAAATAGCACCCAGGCAATTCATTCTAGAATTTCACAAAATCACTTTTCTAGAAAGACCAGTGGCGTGTGTGTCTGTGTGAGTGTGTGTTCTGGCCAAGAGAAGAAAGGGGGACTATAGGGCTTATGGTGCAGTCTGCTATGGAAAGAACAAGTCCAAATCAGGATCTGATAAATCTCTTAGCCAAACTTTAAGTAATAAAACTACAGTGCTGAGTATCAGGGCTACAAAACTTAAGAACTTTTTTCAGGGATGGGGAAGACAGTATTTTTATTTCTTAGGGTTGAATATTCTGTCCTGGGTCCTGGCCTGGGCCCTTAAGCCCTCTTTGTGGGTTATATTCACTGAAGCTTTGGCACCAAACCAGAAGCCATCTACTGTCTAGTTTAAATTGGAGCCAGAGGGACAATTCCATCTTCTGGTCAGCTTTGTGGGAATGTTATCTGTTCCATAAATGGGATGACCATGTTAGAAAAGGGACTTCCTTCTACCTCACAGATTTAAAGCATGGAATTGGTAAGGTCATAGTGTGTGTGTGTTTTGCAGGTGGGGGCAGAAGGTTAGGTGTACGTTATCAGTTTTTGTAGCATTTAAAATTCCAAATGGAAGGCAAGGAAATACCTGTAGCTGTCTTATCCCCATTTCAGGAATGGAAACAAAACATTCTAACACACATCCCCACACAGTGCTTAGAACTTGATATGGAGTAGTGGCCCTCAACCCTGGCTGAAGTTAGAATCCCATGGAGAAGTTAAAAAACAAAAAAACAAAAAAACAAAAAAAATAAAACCTGGTCCCAATATTTATCCGTTCAATAGTGGAGTTCAGGAAGCATCACTACTTTACAAACAAACAAAACCTCAAAATCTCAAAAAACTTTTTGGTGATTTTGATGAATAGTCAGAATTGAGAATCATTAGTTTAATTATTTGTTTTATTCTTTGCCATCATCATCATCATTTTTTGCTAACAAAACCGATTTATGTACTTTCCCACTGATGTTAAGTCCTAGTGGCAAAAGGAAGGCAGCTGGAAGGAGGCTAAGAAAAATAAATAAAAAAGGGTATGGCAGGACATAAAGCGTACACATGTGGATAACTTAGAGCTAAGAGAACTATAGGACCATAAGACAGCATCAATAAGTTCCCTCTCTTTTCCTTTTTGGGATACTGGGATTAATTTCAGTATGTTGTACTTTCCCACTGAGCTATACTCACAGCCCTGTTTCTTTCTTTTTGATGTTTCAGATTCAAGAAGTCTTAAAACTTATGTTAGGTCAACAGCAATTCAGATTGAAATGGGTCGGTTTTGAAGTGAACAAAAAGCAGCACAAGTATACTAATTAGCAGTTTCCTTTTAAGCAGTTTTCTCTGGATTTTCAATGAATTTGAGTTTTTTAATTTCCAGAAGAACACTATTAGAAATAACTCAGAATATGTGAAGAGACATAGACCTAAAACTTACACAAAAGAAAACTACATATGAAACCCTCGCCTTGGATTTTATAGAATGAATTAGGTAAGCAGAGAAGATGGAAGTATTTGGGAACAATAACCTTGAGAATGACACAAAGAAGGACAAAAAGCCTGAACCAAACAAAAATCTTGAAAATAAATTCCATTAATCTCTTTGGGGAATATAAGAGAAAATAGTAGTGATTTCGGCAGGAACTGGAAGAAACCATTAGCCATAAACTATCAAAAAAATTCAAAATTTTTCAGAATGAAGAGCTCTCTAACATAATACAAACATGTTAATGTCAGTTATTTGTAGTTTTTTTGTCCTGTATCTAAGAAGTAGGGGTTTTTTTTTGGTTATTTTTACCTGTAAGTTGGGAAATTCTAAGGCACATTATTCCTAACATTAAAATATATTTCTTCAGAATAATGTCCCTGCATACATTTCATTCTGTTTTGTTCACATGTCCTCAGAACCCAGATGCATGCTAGAAGTAAGATAGTAATATGTCAAATATAGTAGCAATTTTAGTCTGAAATGTTTAAAGTTAAAGTTTATTTGTATTCTTTGTAGGAATATCAATAAAAGACCTCAAACGTATCTATATCTGTACATGTACAAGAACCGTCAAAAATTATTCACAGAACAAAAATAAATCTTCTTTAGAACAAACCCAGGTAATGAAATGCAGATATGGATCTCACATATGGAACAATCTAAGTGCTACTTAGCACAAAAATATGGCTTTAAAAATAAAATCAAATCTCGGGTTTTGTTTTTCTAAGGTGTATTTCTCCTTCTTGAAATAAAAAATAAATTATTTAGAGTTATCATTGTAAAATATTCATGTGTATTAACACATTCTTATTAAGGCCCTGGAGATGAGAAACAAAATCAAATTTAAAAGGTAAATTAATCAGAGGTGTAATCTGGGTAAATGTACTGCTGTTTGAGTTGATTTCAAGATAACTAAGAAATGTCTAAGCACCAGTCAAAATTTAACCTTTATTATTTGTTTTAGTTTTGTTGAAAGACAGTGGTAATTGAGTTGATCAGTATTTGACCTTTTGGTGAATTGGGAATTGAAATTTTCCCTTGGGAGCTTGGAAATGACACAGATATGGTATTTATACATACATATTTGCACCCTCACACAGATGATGGAGGCCCCTAAAACAGCTTCTGTGGAAATCTCCACTGCACCAATATATAGATCTGGTTCTAAGTCCCAAAATTTAAAACTTCCTAGGGAAACAATAAGGGGCATTTGAATGAAAAATATCCATCAAGTAGGAAATTAAAATGCATGCTGCAATGTGGGCCAAAAGTACCACTTTCTTTCCTTGGATGGCTCACTGCATTTGCCAAGCCTAGCTGGGCTGGTTACAAACACGTGAGGATTAACTGACCCAGGAACCAAGGCTACTTCTTTCTGTGTCCTACAGTGATACTCAACTTTCTTTCTTTAACTCCCTTATGGTATCAGTAATGATATCTAGGGTTCTTGAGACAATGTCAAACCAAATCAAGTTCAAGTCATTTAACTTATATATACATATAACACATATAGTACATTTTAAAGAGAATAGAATGACTGTCATAAAATCTAATAAATGAAAACATAAAACCTAAAAACCCAAGAAAGTTTTGGAATCACTGATATATAAAATGCATTAACATTCATAAAAAGGAAGCCCTAGGAATTGTGTTTTCTGTGGGTGTGTACATTTTCTACAGTAACTGCCTTTCTATAATTGATGCATTTTAAGAGAGAGCAAGGGCTATAGATCCTCCTGTTTGAGTTGATTTCAAGATAACTAAGACTGGACCTCTGGGCTACTAAGGAGACTGCTATGCATTACTCCTGCTCTGGATCATGTGTCCTCCTTGGGTTCTTTCTCATCAGATATTTATCCTATTTCATACAAATTTCATCACTTTTGTCCTTTCAAAACTCAAGAGCATTCATAACTGGGTCACGACGAGAATGCTTCTAGAACTAATAATCATTCAAAGATGAAAAGAGACTATTTAAAAATTCAACACCTCAACATTTCTTGCTTTTAAGAAACTAGCATAAGTCCTTTCAATTGATATATTGATTAAAAAAAATGAAGTATCCCAGGAAAAGGGCAGGAAGGCAACTAACTACTGCTGGGGCAAGCAAGGGATTTTACTACTAGACTTGAGAAAGGGAAGGAGAACAGAGAAGAAAGCCCTTTTGGCTTTCTCAATCGGTAACAGAAGGTGGACTTGAAAACTGTAGCTGAAAATGCATGAACCACCAATCCACAATTTGGAGCCACTGGGTCTGATGCGGTGACAAGTCCAGTCTGGTTGTCAAGCTTGGAGTTCAGTCACAATGGACTAGACTAACAGGACTAAGGAAACCCTGAAGAGGTCTGCATCCTTCAGCTCAGTCCCATATAGTCTTCAGGAACTCCAAACTGGAGATGACTAGAGCTAAATCTGGATAGAAGCCTACCAAATACTAATGTAAACTCTCTTGATGTCAGTTGTCTTTCTCTGGGTCTTCCAAATGAGAACTCTATTCCCAGTTTGGTGTACCCCCAAGGACACAGTGAAAGCCTAAGGAAGGAACCAATATAATAATCCACAAAAGGGAAGATCTGAAGTTTTCCCTGTAAATCAAGCTCAGGCTAATACCTACAGCAGTCTTAGAAAAATCTTAGCTCTTCTTTACTGGCCAACCCCATCACAGAGAATGGTGGAAGCAGACCAGTCAGAAAGCTAATTCTGGCCAACTTGTTATCAAGAGAAAAGCAAAAGCTATAGCTGCTTGATGACCTCATTTTGTAGGCAGCCCTAGACCCAAAAAGTACTTTGATGGTAGTGCCTGGAACACAGTAAGTACTTAAGTGCTTGTTATAGTTATAATCTCCTTCATGCCATGGCTTTTATTGCAGAGGCTCAAGGAAGAACAATGGCCTGATGGAAATTTAACTCTTTTTGCTGCTTTGGTCTGAAAAACTTATTGCTCCAGTGATACAAAAGGGAAATGTGAAGCTCTTTGCATGAGTTCTATTAACATTTTCTTTGCTATTGGCCAAGATGGGTTGTTATCTAGATAAGCACTTTACAAGCACTTTATCTGAATTCCAAATTCCATTCAACCCTGGTACATTCTTACCCTACCATGTGGTGATACATTGGGAGAGCTAGGCTGCCATCTTAATCCATCAGTTTCTCTTCAACCACACACCTCCTTCTAGCAAAACAAAGATATGTGCCTACATGGGCTGAAGCAAAGTCAATTAACAATACCCCAATAAAAATTATACCCTATTAATTGCCTTCTTCCATACCTAAAAAATAATCTTTCAGAATAAATTCTACAGATTGCAGCTTTACTAAAGAAATACTCAGAAAAATATCTGGATAGGAGTAAGCTCAAAGGATAATCTAAAATTTAACATCTAACATCAACTCTGAACTTTTTTTCTTTTAATTATCCATTATTATTATCACTATTATTTTTAAAGTTTCTTCTCTTCATTCAAGATAACCTGATGGTAGAGGGCTGCATAATCTGTCCAAATACTTTGGCCACTGAATTATCCAATGCAAATTGTCCTCTAAAGAGGTTCCAGAATGCTAAAAAGATATTTACTGAAAACATACTTGGTTTTTGTCTCCTTCCAACCCTTAATATAATTTGATAAGCCCATTGTAATCCATAACCAACCCTTGAAGAACTTCCACACCTTAGTACAAGACACCACCCTTGTTACATACTTAAGGCCACTGAAACGGAGTCCTTTTTACCAGGTTTTTCTGCAGCACAATTGAAGACTTTTTACAAAGAATGGATTAAACATTGCTAGAGCCGAGAATAAGCCACAATCAAGAACAGATCTACGTTTATATCCTCCCTCATCCAACAAAGGACACTACTTCAGAACTGGCAATATTTTTTCCTGTTGAGTGGTTTTGAGCACAGTGTACTCCCAGATTGGAGGAAAGAAAGAATTTACAGAAACTACTAAGGGTCAACAAAATACCCAAGTACCAAACAGCTGGCATGAAGTCTGCATTTCTTCTAAGCACAACAAAAAACTCCTGTTAAAGATTTCTGCCTGGAAGAAACAGGGGTTGTTATGAAGAAAACTATTTAAAAGGTGTGGGTTGGGGGGCTCTGGTGAGGTGGCTGAAATGCAAAGTTCAATACAAAGATCCACCTGAGAGAGATCAGAGTCCAAGAGTTGGAAGGCAAGCCTGGGATTCAGTGGAAAGGAAGGCTTGGTGTCTAAGTCTGGGCTTCAGTCAAGGGGGTACTATACCTGTTCTCTTGTTCCCGAAACATTCACTCTATGCACATGTCTCCCTTGGTCTTTTTCTCTCTCTTCCCTTTTTCCTTTAAAAACTTTTTTTCTTAAAGTTTGTAATTTAAAATAACATTATTTGAAAAACATTGTTGCTTTCTCAATATAAAACAATAGCTTAGATCTTGCTTAAAGAGGATTCAAGACCCTTTTAACATTATAGCTGTACATCTGACAGTGTAGAAGGCATGAACATTTCCTATTGTGCAATTATATGTACACATGTGTAAATATATATGTGTATGTATATATGTATATATAATGTCTGCTTAACATGTAACATTCCATTTCTGGCAATCTAAGTTGCATTCCAGATGACATTTCATACCTCTGGAAAAAAGGAAATCCTTTTCTATGACTTTTAATCTGTCCTATAATAAAGCCATGGAGGACAAATGTTGAGGCTGGGTCATTATCGCCAAATCTACAAGAGCATGGAAATAACAATTGGAATATGCCATTCTAACACTTTTGATTTTCTTTTCTTTCCCTCCCTTCCACCTCCTTCTTCTCCTTCTTCTTTTAAACAAGACTAATCACTCATAAGAGAGATTCTTCATATTTTGATTTCCTTTCCAAATTTTACTGAGGAAGAAGCAATTTAAAAGTTGAAGATGGAGATTAAATTACCTTGCCCATAGATTTGCTAGTATAATGGATAAAATCTTTATCCCAAACAAAATTACAGCTTACAAAAAGAAAAAAAATATTTTTAACAGGAAATAGAGATTTCTGCTATGTTGTAGTTAGCCCTTTTCTGTGTGGAAGAAAGGGTGTTTATTTTGAATGGCTTAAGCACAGCATATTTGAATGACCTCTCCAGGGGAGAGTAGTCCTGTTGATGACTGATGACTGTTCCCACCATGGGGAGGAAAGGGCAGTGGACATGTGAAAATGGAGATGGCATACAGAGACACAAATATTTAGTTTTACAAACTGTAAAGAGGAAAAAGAACACCCTTTATTACAACAGGAGTAAAAATTAAAAAGCCCCATTATCTAAAACAGAAAATTTCCATCTGCTATAGACAGAGGAAATAAACATTGACAGGAGTTCAACAGAAATCACTCCTAAAGTCCGGCTGTGATGCAACTACTTTTATCTGTATCCTCAGAAACAGCAAATCCCCAAATCTGATTAACTGCCTGACAGAACCAGTCTTGGTTGATTAGTGGCATAAATTACTGTTTTGTATGGATCTTGGTATTTGCATGTTTTCCTAAAAGATGAGGGACTAGAGTGGGGTTTTTAAACTGGCAGATGAATCCCTGAAAAAACTCATTCTGACAATGTTCTATTGCACTCTATGTGCTTCTATCAGATAGACACTTGGTCTCTACCTACTGAACCCATAGGCTCATATTTCACACATACATGTTCCTACTTTTCCTCCTCTAACAACTGCAGTGCTTTCAACAAGAGGAAAACAATAATAAAAATAGTAATAATTAAAAAGGTAATCTACATTATTAACTTCCTTTTTGTATATTACAGTGGTATTTTCTGTACATGGCCCAGAACTAAGTTCCCTATGTACATAGAGACATGGAGGGAAAGCATTGACCTTGGAAGTCTTTGCATTATGCCCTGAAAGACAAGGTTCCTTTCTTCATTTAAGAGTTTCTCCCCATATTTCCATTTTGACGTAGCAACATTCTGTAAACCTGTAGGGGCTGGGTAAAGTGCTGGGGACAGGAGAGCTGGTAAATTTCCTTCTGTCTCCTTCCACAGTCTGTATTCACAGAGCCCATCAGCAGCTGCTGTTTTTGAATTCACCATTCTCCGTGATGGAAAGCTTGGTGGGGTTGGTGGGGGAGATGCCATTGCGGACCTGCATGCTGTACCGCTCCTTCACTTGGGTCAGCGCACTCATCAGTCTGGTGTTGGCTGAATCCAGGGACACGATCCGTTTTTCCTATAACACAATAACCATGGCTTTATTCAGGCTACATGGAGGACATAATGGCCTTTCTTTACTGGATGACTAGTCCAATGCTTTCTCTCATACAGCAGTACGCATGGTGCTTCCCAAATAAATGGAACGTCTCTGCCTCTTTCTGCACACTGGTTAGGTTCAGCTGCCTCTCTTTTCTCTTTATTTTTCTCCCTCTTTTCTCCTTTCAGAATATCAAGACTTAATAATCTCTGGAACACTAGGCTGTCCATTGCATAGGACACCAAGTGTTTCCTCATATTATACAACTGAGGTGTCAAGTTGCCTTATTGTATTTTAAGCACTTTTGGTCAAAATTAGAACATGGAAATTAGGTGGCAAAGAAAGAAGCACAAGAGGTTTCATTTCACAGAAGAGAAGTGCATGTGATCTATGTATGGGTTCTGACCACCCCCCCCCAAAGGGCATAACAGTCACACTTGAAAGAATTCACATTGTGCTCAAAATTAAAACAATACATGGTGGCAGTTTAAAGTCACCAACAAGGTGAGGATGCAAGAGCAAGAGGAGATAAGAGCAGCCAAAAGCTCAGACCAAGGGGTTATTTGAATATAGGGAGGGAGATGTGGCCAAAAGGGGGATGCTATAAACATAACACATGAGAACACACAGAGAACACGGGCTCCTAGACCCATTCCAGCTCAGAATCATTCCAGGAAAGCTGTCCAATACGCAGAATATTTTCATTTTACTTTGGAGTCTCTGAAAAAATAACGCTTTAGAATCAATATTTTGGAACCAAGCATTGTTGAATACACACACAATAAAACCAAGGGGGTGATGGGGAGAAAGGGTAAAAAAAGTTAAATAAAAGAGAAAAAAAAAAAAGAAAAGTAATTTAAAGAAAAAAGAAAAAAAAGTAATTTAAAGAAAAGTAGGGCAAGCTAAGTTTTCTTTTTTAAAAAACCATTTTATCTCATCACAAAGACCAGGGGGAGACACTCATCTTAGCTTCAGCAGCTAGGCACAACATCCCAGAAACTGCCCAACATGAATCCATCATTTTCAGAAAATAAGCTTACACAGAGAAGGACAATCTTTACCTATGCTCATGAAATTAAAAAGAAAAGAGCCCAAGAGGAACAATCCTAAAGCCAAAAGGAGATTTCCTATCCTGTTTTTTTTTTTTTTTTATATTTAATTTAAAAAAATGTACCCAGGAAAAATCATGGTAAATTGGAGTCATAGTAAGGTTCAGAGAGAAGGCAGGAGGGTTGAGAGTTGCTGTTGTTCCTTGCTATAAAAGCAGTAGCTACAAGCGCCACCAATGTAGCTTGGCTTTGCCAGGATACAGGCTGCCAGGAACAAACAGAATGAACACCACTGTCTTTGGGGGTAAATTTTGGGTAAAACCCCCCAAAAATGGCAACAAGCAATGTTTTCCTTTCATCTCCTACTTTGCTGGGAGAGGGGGAATCTGTACGGCAGCAGTGCTCTTAGCTACAGTTTCAAAAGTATAAAACAAACAAACAAAAAAACCACAAAAAAACAACCCAACCCAAAACTCCCTACTTATGATTAGCCTTTAAAAAAGGCTGGGGATGTGGCTCAAGTGGTAGCGCGCTTGCCTGGCATGCGTGCGGCTCGGGTTCGATTCTCAGCACTACATACAAACAAAGATGTTGTGTCTGCCGAAAAACTAAAAAATAAATATTAAAAAAACTCTCTCTCTCCTCTCTCTAAAAAAAAAAAAAAAAAATTCCTTTCCCGGATAGAGAAGTGGAATGGTAAGATATATAAAATCAGTATTATTTCTGGGTATAGCAGTGCATGCCTATAATCCCTGTGACCCAGGAGGCTAAAGCAGGAGGATCCCAAGTTCAAGGTCAGCCTCAGCAATTTGGTAAAGGCATGTCTCAAACTTAAAAAAACAAAATGCCTAGGAAGTAGCCTTGTGATAAAGCACCTCTGCTTTCAATCCTCAGTACCAAAACTAAAAAAAAAAAAAAAAAAAAGGGAAAAAAATTAGCATTATTAACTAACTACTAATCAATTATAAGATACTTCTTTATTTTGGGAGGAATAATTCACTGTAAGGACAGAAAAAAACTCAACAAACAAAAGATAATAAGGCTTTTAAAAAAATTTGAAAAATTATACCTAGTAGAATTTACTGGAAAAACAAGTTCAGATCTTTTAAAAGCAAATAGGTAAGGCCTGGCCAGTGGTTACCAGAAAACAATAGGTAGTGACAAATGCTCCCTGCCCCCTACCCCCCAACCCTGTATGGTAAGGAATGATCTCTGTAGTAGATTATTAAGGCCTCAAAATTAAGGAAAGCAGGATATTCCAGGGTTCATTAAAAAAAAAAAAAATCAAGCATTCACAAAATCTGTTTCATTCTTAAACTGTTTCATTCTTTCATCTCTTAAAGAGTCAAAAAGAAGGTTAAGAATGATTTAAATTCTTATTATATACAAAAGTAATAACGTAGCCAATGCCTCCATACCCCCACTATGCAGCTGAAAGCTTTCAAGTGGAGAAATTTCATTTAAAAGATTCCCCCACTGCCAACCTCAAAATAAAACAAAAAGTAAAAAGAGAAAAAAAAAAATCAAATAGGAACTTTTGAAAGTCAAGCTCATTTGGCAAAAACTGCTCTGACATTGTGACTGCCTGAACTGGAAGGCAAAGCAATCTAATTATGCCTGACAGGAAGGATTTCAATGTGGGGAGTGGCAGGAGCTGGAATGTGTAGGAGGCCAGTGCACTGGGTCAAGGCTGGGAACTGCTCAGCTAGAGAACGGACAGGGTTTACTTGCCTGTTTGAATAATCTCATTTCCATTTATGACCTGTAATTTAACACAGTGGAGATATCACTTGCAACAGTAACCAGGCAGCTGCTTTGCTTCTCATGGGAGGAAGCCCTTCTGTTCTCCATCTGAGTTACATGGAGAGAACCTGAGAGTCACAGCATCCCTTCATGCTTGGGAATGAAGGGTGGCACATTCCCTGTCTGATATTTAAGAAGTGTTTCCTTAGTACCATCATTAGGATCTCCATACCTGAGCTACAAGGTACAGGACTGGTGATTCTACCACTTAACCACGGAGTGCTCATCTTTCTGTAGTTCTAGTTAGAAAGTGGCTGACACAGGCCTGTGCCTTGCAGCATGAACTGATTCAAGGAGAGGGAGAGGCTGAATTCAGTATGGACAAGTCTTTCCTGCAGGAGCACAGGGCTGCTAAGAGAGATGAGGAGTGAGAAGTACTAGAAGTTTCACTCTACCATAGAGGAAGCAACTTGATTCATTTTAGAAATATTTTTTACTATCAGTGGCACCAAGGGATACTTCAGGGATAGAAAAGTATGCTACCTAACTGGGAAGCTTTTCACCACCAAACAGCTTCATTCTAATAGATGATGCCAGAAGGGCTGCTCTGCTTCATCAAACACTTAAGAAGTAAGGTTTAGTCTTACAAGAAAGAATTGGAAACACAAAATCATTCATTACAAAGGATACCAAAGTATGTTCAAGTCTTTTGTTACAAGAGTTTAACATATCAGTAAACCAACAGCTGGGATTGAAACACTTTCCTTTTAAGAACACTACATATTTTAATTGTCTTTAGTGGTTATGAATTGTCTATGCATGGTGTAGTGGTTTTCAAAATGTGGTCAAGTGAATTCTCCAAGTATTCTTTAGGGATCCACAGTGAGTCTCTGCTAAAATAATTAATTGCATAGTAAAATCTGAAGTTAAATCTATCATATTTAATCAACCCCAGTATGTTTTGACCCATTAGTTGAAAGTGGTCTGTTGTTGAATGGCTACTGGGAGCAGCCGGATATTGAATATAGAAGGGATACTGGTTCCATCAAAATAGTCTAAAGAACAAAACTATTTGACAACCATTGTCAAGAGGCCATCCTATAAGCCTAACATTGATTCTTTGAGGACAGCATTTCTCCCATCCTTGCACAGTGACATCCTCTGGTTAACTGAGAAGATGTCCTTTCTTTCCAGAGTTTTTGACCATTACCTCCTCTGTGACTATGATTTCTGCTACATACCCAGCTGTCTGCCCCTTGATGTCAAAAATAGGGGGCTGGTTGTGTAGAAACCGATAGAGGCTAATGATGGAGCTGTTCTGTCAGCCAACATGCACAGAATCACAAACATGGCACAGCTAGGCTCCCTAGGCTCAAGACTGATTGCATTAGACTAGCTGAAATTATAAAAAATTCTATTTGATCTCACCAGTACTAAAATCTCTCCTGGTGTAGTTATTAAATCTCTCCCTGCTTTATATTGTTGTATTGAAATTCCAAAGGTGAAAAATTATCAGGATTAGTTTTCCTAATTAAACCGCCTTCTTTATCCAAGCTGTTTTGCTAAAAATCTCTGGGAAGAATTTTGATAGTATGTACAGCAAAGTAGCCTTGTCCCCACTACATCTCCCTTACCCACTATGGGGTACCGAGAAAGATTTTAAATAAGGGACCAAGTAAAATAACCGCAGATCTTTCTTCTGGTTCTTAGTAGGTTAAAATATCCAGAATCTTCAGATTCAAGAGTCCAAAATATTTTGGGAGCCCCACGAATGAGATAGTATCACAATGCACAAATTCCAAAGGTGAAAAAT
The DNA here is from genome assembly GCF_001458135.2 of Marmota marmota marmota. Taxonomy (NCBI): domain Eukaryota; kingdom Metazoa; phylum Chordata; class Mammalia; order Rodentia; family Sciuridae; genus Marmota; species Marmota marmota. Next base: position 14,711,935 of record NW_026000019.1, read on the forward strand.
TATCAGGATTAGTTTTCCTAATTAAACTGCCTTCTTCACTCTTAAGATTAGTGTCTTCAAAGAGAAGGAGGCCCACAAAGCATTCTTTCATGACTATGATTTCAGCCCCACTCCTGAAAAAAACAAACCCATCCCATATTGATCCTGTAAGAAAACTAGACTGTTAGGTGCATGCTTAAGAATATTGGAGGCTCTAATATACACTGACTACTGGCTGATATGGAGAGAAGACAGTAGAACATTTATGCATAAAGTCTTTGCACTCATTTCACAGCTTAAGAGTGAGAAATGCAAACATGGCTGGTTGTCTTCAGAGAGATGGTCCATTCACTGGCTGGGGGACATTATCAAAACTGCATCTGCCTTTTGTTATTTGATTCATGCCAAGAAATACAACAACCACAGTTTGTACTGATAAAAGGAAAAGGAGTTAGAAACACTGCCTGCCTAATTTTGCTCTCATCACTGATGTATTTCTATGAGGTGACCAGGTGGTGTCACAGGTGTAAGCTACTGTGAACAGAGACCTAGATTTGGATTTCATCAACCTTTTCTTATAAAATTTTATCTAAAGAGACTCTCTAAGTACAGCACCAACAAAGAAGGGCAGCCAAGCACATTCCAAGCATCAATGCCAAACCCTGAACCAAAAGAATAACAAGGAAAGGTGCGTTCTTCAACCTTGTTTTCCTTCACAATTCCATTACTGTCTGGGGCCAGAAGTTCATGGGGCCAGAGGCAGTGGACATGACTGACAAAATCGTGAGCAGCACAGCCAAGCAATGGTCAGTGGAAGTCACAAGCCAGACACATGCAGTGCACTTTTCACAGTTGACCCCTCAGAGAATGCCCTCCTTTCCACAAGGAAAGAAGCAAAGCCCATCATGCACTCGGTTGAGATCTGTCAAACAACTGTACTAAACACACTAATACTCTGCTGTGTTAATAGACTTGTCATCAGTGAAAGAAAGGAAAAATAATGGAGGCCATGTAGAAATTGATTTAATCTTCAAAAGATGATGCCAAGAACTTCTCAATGCCTTATTTTTAGGATACCTGCTTTGCCATTTGCAAGGATGGGAAGTCAGAAAATAACAGTTATTACCAATGAGTACCTTCTACTAGATCCAGAGTCTGCTTACCTGTGCATCAATAATTTTCTGCTTTGCATCAATAACTGCCTGCATCTCAGCGTGGTCCTTCTTCAATTCCTCTTCCACAGCCATTAGCCTAGAATGTGGCAACAAGGGGGTATCAACACTTTCAAAGACAGGGCTAGGTAATGTGAGAACAAGAAACTTAAAACTCACCATAGTTCAAGATTTCTCTTCTTCCTTAATAAAGACCTACAATCTTCTCTTCTTTCCCCTCTGTCACCTTGGAAGTAGACATCCAAGGTTGATTTCTCTAACTGTAACTGTATTCCATCCATTTTTATCTACTTTGGAGCAGAAGTCCTATAATCATTCTCTCCTCTATCAGATTCTTCCCTCAGCACAATTTACTTTATCTTAAAATATCAAACCAAATCAATAAAGAACAAATTATCCTTTCTTAACCTCAACTTGCATGATATTCACTGTCCTATTTTTCTCTTCCCTTACACAGATCAGTTTCTTCAAAGAGTACTCTACACTTAGTAGGTCTAGTTTGTTTCTCATCCACCACTCACATTTCAACCCAGGAAGACTGTCAATTACCCCCATACTATTAAAACAACAGTCCTTTTCTGTCCTTCATTCACTTGACCTGTCCACAGCATTTGACAATATTGAAGCCTGGAGTCCAACTGCCTGCTATCAAATTCTGGTGTACCACTAACTATGTGACCTTGGGCAAAAGACTTAGTGAGTCTGTTGCCAGTTTCTTTATCTGTAAAATGAGAATGATAATTCTCATTATCAAGTGTAGATTTGTAGGAAAGTGCCTGGCCTATGGTGAATGCTCTGTAGATGTGCAAGTGGAACTGACCTCTTCCCCTTTCCCCTGGCTTGGCACTGGCGGCACTCTCTTGTGGTCCTCTGGCCCTTACAGACATCTAGCGAAACTTCTTTCTGTTTCTGGACTTGCTCTGGAAAACTAAGTTTTAGTCACTGGATACTTAGATTTTTAAAACTCAGTTCTCTTCTAAAGTTTCTCAAATGAGCCACTAAGTTTTCCTTTTATATAATTGTTATGGTTAAAGAAAAAGCCTACCTGATCTTCGTAGAAGTGCACACTAGGTCTCATATTTAGGATGCCTGAAGAGATAGTCATCACATCTGTACTGAGTACCACAGGTGAAATGGCTTTTGTTGCCATGCCTTTAAATGTGTTTGGATCATTCTCCCACCTTGTTGTACCTCTAACTAGCCCACATCTGCCACCAGGTGGTCCTCTAACCTGCTGATGATGCTTTTCATCTGGCTGTCTTTCTCTTCCTGTTGCCTGCGCAGCCGCTCCTCACTGTCCTCCAGCCTGGCCTTGTATTCCATCAGCAACTTCTGCATCTGCTGCTCCTGCACCAGCAACCGGCGTTCATATTCCTCCAGTCGCCGGCTAGACACTCTTAGGCGCTCCTTCAGTTTGCTAATTTCTTGTTCATACTAGAGTAAAGGAGAAGAAGCACCCACAACAACAAGGAGAAGTTAGTGATTTGCTTTTTAATGAAAGAAACCCTAGGCAATGTGGCTAGATGCTTCTAAATTGCCATTCCTTATACTACTGCTATTGATGCTTAAAATATCAATTGGTATAGGGGTTGGGGATGTGGCTCAAGTGGTAGTGCGCTCGCCTGGCATGCGTGAGGCACTGGGTTTGATCCTCCAGCACCACATAAAAATAAAATAAAAATATTGTGTCCACTTAAAAAAAAACCTAAAAAAGTAAATATTAAAAAAATATATATCTGGGCTGGGGATGTGGCTCAAGCGGTAGCGCATTTGCCTGGCATGTGCGGGGCGCTGGGTTCGATCCTCAGCACCACATAAAAAAAATAAAATAAAGATGTTATGTCCACCAAAAACTAAAAAATAAATATTAAAAAATTCTCTCTCTCTCTCTCTTAAAAAAAAAAATATATATCACCTGGCATAAATGTTTATAAAGCTTTGCCCTCCTTCTGGACATATTTTAAATCTGAATTTAGCATTCAAAATTTTACAGATTTATGTACCTCTCTCCACATTAAACTACCAATTGCTGCAAGCCTCTGATCACTGATAGTATCAAATGGGAGAAAAGAAAAGAACAAACACTTAGAAGCCTAGTAAAAGCTGGCCATCTTATAAGAGAGAGTTATTTGTGTATCATCACTTGTACTACAGGATCTCTGACATATTTTGTCTTATCAGAATGCCCTTCCTTCGTGCTACTAGAATCAGCCCTTAGAGAACAAGCAACATTTCTATAATGTTAAGCCACTAAGTTAATAAATAGAATTTAATGGCAGAGTAGGCTATTACTGCTTTCTTCCTAGCTATGAAAGTATAAAATAGTCATAAGCATTAAGCAAAGGCCTACCTGTTCTCTAGGGTTGATTAAAATAGACTCTTGGCTATTTTCATGATGTGGCTCATCTACTCAATTTGGCACCACTTGCTGGAATGTACATCTGTGTTCTCACTAAGCAGCCTATAGAAATTCAGTAATTCAGTTGGTTACATGATCCTTTTTTATACTAAATTTGCCATGGATGGTGCCTGAGTATAATGGAATGTCAAATTTTCTAGGTAAGGTGAGAAGTATATGCCTTTTTAATATTCATTAGTAATTAGTGATAAACCTGCATGGTGTATTGTAAAATGCAATTTACATAGTATTATCTAATTTATTTAATGACCAGCTGTTGCTCACCCAACATTATGGTTCCAGAAAGTCAAAGGTAAGGTTTGAAGAGTTACACTGTTTTAATAAGCACAGTTTATATTAATAAGTAAGAAGTAGTGAATTGTCTGGTTGTCAATTAAATGTGATAATGCTATACATGATGTCAAGGTTATTGTTTGATAATCCTTTTTAAAATTTCTTTCTTTAAAAAAAAAGCCCTCAAAACATCAGATGATGTCTTTTTAAAAATTATCTGTACAGCTAGACATTCTTTACCAAAAAAGGCAAAAACCAAACAGTTAAAAAACCCCAAATTCCAAGTCAAATTGTTACCAAGAAATAGAAAATCTAGTTCTATGGCAATTTTGTCCTTGGTTGAAGACTAACAACTGGTTTATAGAAATGCTAAAATGATTAGATGAATATCAGAGTGTCCTCCAGATCAAACAATCTATATAAAAATATTATATCTAAGCCCCTCCCCTGCAGCATGGTAGACATTTCTCACACATGTTCAGAGAGGCTACACTGACCTATCGTGCACTGGTGTGTATCGGGTTAACCTAAGAGGAAGAGTAAAGATGGGGGCAGTAGGAGATCATAATTGTTGGCTTTCCTTTCTAGCGGCCTAGACTTGTGGAGGCAACAAGTCAATAAAGATAGACTGCTCTACCTTCTCAGCATGCTTAGCTTCATCTTGATTTTGCTCAGTTTCTTCAACATCTTCTTCATATTGTCCATTGTTCAGAACCCATGCTGCTGTCCTCTCTACTGGAGACATGGTGGCAGAGTCCACAGGTGACTGAACCTGCATCAGAAACAGGTATTAGCATTTCCCAAAACAGCTCACCCAATCAAGTTACACAAAGACAGCTATTCTTAGAAGACATAACTGTAATCCCTCAGTTTCAAATGCTGTTAGTTTAAAACAAAATATTTCTTCTTTCTAGATATACGTGACAATACAATGTATTTTGGTATATTACACATACATAGAGTATAACTTATTCTAATTAGGATCCTGTTCTTGTGGTTGTACATGATGTGGAGTAACCATAGTCATGTATTCAAATACAAGGCTAGGAAAGTTATGTCCAATTAATTCTACCGTCCTTCCTATTCCCCGCCCCACCCTTCCCTTCCTTCCCCTTTGTCTAATCCAATGGACTTCTATTCTTCCCTTCCCACCTTCCCTTGTTGTGGGTTAGCATCCACATATAGGAGAGAACATTTGGCCTTTGTGACTGGCTTATTTCACTTAGCATGATAGTCTCCAGTTCCATCCATTCACCAGCAAATACCAAAATTTCATTCTTCTTATGGCTGAGTAATATTCCCCGTGTATATATACCACATTTTCTTTATCCATTCATCTATTGAAGGACACCTAAGTTGATTCCATAGCTTGGCTATTGTGAATTGAGCTACTATAAACATTGATGTGGCTGCATCACTATAGTAAGCTGACTTTAAGTCCTTTCAGCAAAGTAGCAGGGTATAAAATCAACATCAATAAATCAATTGCATTACTCTATGTCAAGGACATATCAGCTGAAAGAGAAATTGGGGAAACTATCCCCTTCACAATAGCCTCAAAAAACAAAACAAAAACAAAAAACCCAACAACAACTTTGGGATCAATCTAAAAAAAGATGTGAAAGAAAACTACAGAACACTAAAGAAAGAAATTGAAGAAGACCTCAGAAAACGGAAAGATTTCCCATGCTGTTAGCTTTAAGTTTTTTTTTTTTTATTTTAAGTTTTTTTTGGTTTTGTTTTTAAGATTTTATTGATGCTAGGGTAATTAGGGGTAAGGAATGGAATATCCATTTGTATAAGAACAAACTATTCTGAATAGGAATTTGTACACATTGCCATCTATGAACCATTCTTTTTCTCCTTCCAAAGAAAGCCAATGCCTCAAAACTATTAATTTTTCCAATGGTCTAAATGCTATAAGGTACCAAATTAACTATTAAAATTAAGATAATGGAATGAGAAAAAAGAAAGCATAACTTAATCATTGATTCTTCAAGTGAGAAAATATCTGTTGAACCTAGAGATGACCACAGACCAAAGAACTGTTCAATGTTAAACAAACACACAAAGTGACCATTCATACATCAGAATGCCAGATAGTTTTCATATTAACCATTGAGAGAAAGAGAACAAGTGATACTGGTTATTTTTACAGAATTCTGATTCCTGGTGGGTTAAGACTACTCAGGAGTCCATGTTTTAGAATCTAAAGTTTCTTTCTTTCTTTCTTTTTTTTTTTTTTTTGAGAGAGAGAGAGAGAGAGAATTTTTTAATATTTATTTTTTAGTTTTCGGTGGACATAAACATCTTTATTTTATTTTTATGTGGTGCTGAGGATGGAACCCAGTGCCCTGAGCATGCCAGGCGAGCACACTATGGCTTGAGCCACATCCTCAGCCCCTCTAAAGTTTCTTGATGAATTTAGAATCCAAATGATGAGTACTGGATAGTGTAAGACATATTTGTATTTAGTTAGGATTGCAAGATAAATTTTTCTTTTCCAATATAAATATGAAAGTGTTAAGATTATGGCCTTGAGGAGCAACTATGGAACTTAGTAGTTAAGTCATTTATCTCTTAAATACCATTTTCCTAATTTATTGAAAAATAATAACACCATCATAATTACCACACCTATGCTGACCATCTCAAAGTCTCATTATTCATGAGACTGAATAAGATAATGTGAAAGTTCTTTGGCAACTTCAGAGTGCAATGAAGAGGTTATATGCCAGTTATTACTATATTTATGTTTTGAAAACTAGGATTCAACATTCAAATTTGTATTAGGCTACTGAATACTACTAGTGCTTTCTCCACCAAGGATATTGGGAATATACAATATTTTTTTCCCCTTCTGGCTTGCCAGAGAGAAAAAGAAAGTGAGCATGAAAGAGAGTGAAAGAGAGAGTGTATTCTTTGTATGTCAGTTAGCTTTTTATAGTTAAAATGTATTTGTATTTTGAGGACCATTCATCCATAATTTCACAATTGAAGGGAATTTTCTCTCAGGCAGAGCCATATACCTTAAGAATCTTTATATCATTTTGGATTAGAATCCAATTAAACTCTACATGAGTATTTTAAAAGAAGGGGTATTCTGCTAACCTTGAGAGTTAGAGAAGATGAAAAACTGCCTGAAGAGACTAAAAAGTTACAGAGATTGGTTGGGTTGGGAGAGACTTTAAAGCTATACATACAAAAGTAATGAGAGTGGCTTCTTAATGGTTTGAAGAAGAATCTGGTTTAGTTGATTCACAGGTCATAGATATATAGCAATAAGAATAGCTTCATGGTTGGGTGTGGTGGTGCATGCCTATAATCCCAGCAGCTAGGGAGGCTGAGATAAGAGGATAGCAAGTTCAAAGCCAGCCTCAGCAACTTAGGCCCTACGCAACTTAGCAAGATCCAGTATCAAAAAACAAAAAGGGCTGGGGATGTGGCTCAGTGGTTGAGGGCCCCTGGGTTCAATCACTGGTACAAAAAAAAAAAAAATGAAGAGAGCTTCTTCATGCCTAGGATGGATGTGTGTAGTTTACCTAAGTAGGTATATACATATACATACACAAGCAATTGAGAGTGAACTTGTAGAAAGTCCCTCTCTAAAATATGTAAATATGTCTTAAACTTCAAGACATATTGGTACTTAAAATTCTCTCTCTTCACTTCGGTTATCTCTATCTTCACTTCACTTATTACATTTCACTTTATTTTTGTCATACCTACCGTATCACTAATACATTATTTATCTTTTTCATTTTAATTAAATTTTAACTAAAGGCAGGATTTACTGGAGGCCCAGCCATCACCTGGAAGTCAGGGGGACATGGCAGGAACAGGGAATTCCTGTGCCCTACAGGCAAAGCCACTGTATAAGGGTGCACAGAACCAGCAAAACCAGTCAAAGCTGGGGCCAAGGAACTTTGGTGTTAATCTTTAACAGTACCTCACTATCTTCCTTGATCTTTCCTTTCTACTCACAGATGGACGAGATTGATTCAAGCTGCCTGGTATTTTACTATAGACCTGGTGATGTCCTCGATGACCACTGGGGTAACTGACAAAGGCTGCAGGAATGGGGGTGGGGGTGGGTTCCAGAAGCTCTGGACAGCAGGGCTTGGTAGGCATGAGGACATAGGCAGCAGCACTGGCATCCAAAGAAATGACAGGAATAGCACAGCACCACTGTAGAGCAGAAAGGCAGGAACCCCCACTTGCAGTCCATGCTGAGAGAGGAGGATAATCAAAGGCCACACGTTACATGAAGAAAGGACGCCAAACCCAGGAAGAGCAGCTTCTTCTTACCTGGGTGGAAGTCATGTGATCACCTCTTTTAAAAGAGTCATTTTTTAGTTAGCTAAGCCCTTGTGCCAAGCAATATCAATAAAATGAGTTTGATGTTCTCTACATATTTTATATATTTATATATAAATTTATATATTCATGATTATGTATTTTTCTAATATATATCAAAACAATTACATGAGTGATTAAATAAATATCTTGTGTGCACTTAAATGCAAACATCACATTTTGGGAACACTGGCCTATAGAACAAAGTATCATCAATAAAAAGATTGTAACTACTGATATCAAGTTATTAGAAGAAAAATGGATGGCATGTGAGAACACTTTGTAAACTGCACCGTACTTTATATATCCACACACACACTACAGTTCTCCCCCTGCTGGATTTTAAAAGCAGAGTACAATAAATTGTTTCTGTGTTGGTAGAGGGGAAATCCTGACAAGAAGTTTAAGTTCTCATTTGATATATGTGTATCTGGAAGGCAAAATAATATAGCACTGAGTTTCAAAAAATTAATAGAAAATCAACATTTAAAGGAGAAAAATACCTTTGTAGTTGTAGGAGCTTATCACTTTAGCACATAGGGCACAGAAAAGCTGCTTTACTGTGAAATTAGGATTTTCTATTCAATAGCAATTTGAGATAATGTAGCTATTAAAACTAATACCAACTTAACTATTAGGAATTTATTACTTCAAGGCAACTAATTTGATAGCTTTCTATTTCATATGGTTAATAAGATATTGCCTGAATTAACTTTTTTTTCTCTGTGATTTGTTATGGGTAACTTTATTGAATGTAAGTGCCTTGGAAACTAATGGCATTTTAAAGAATACACAAAGGAAATAGGACCTTAGCCCTTAAAAGCATATTAAGAACAAGAACTACAACAAAAATAACATGAGTAATCTAGGCTTTAACTGTTAAGTGAAAAGATGTAAGTGATTCATTCCACTGGTGATGGTGGTAGTTACTATGCCTTTTGAATAACTAATATGGGCTGGGGTTGTGGCTCAGTGGTAGAGCGCTTGCCTAGCACATGTGAGGCACTGGGTTCAATCCTCAGCACCATAAATAAATAAATAAATAAATAAATAAATAAATAAATAAAAAAAATAAAGGTTTAGTGTCCATTTACAACTAAAAATAAAAAATGAAAAAAAAAACTAATACAAGGTTTGATAAATTATGAGAGACTGCACAATGGGAAATGGACATTTTGGATGCTATTTTATCTACTGCTATTTTATTAGTTGAATCTTTTTTGGGGGGTGGGGGGTTGGAATCTTATTTTCAGCCACTTTCTGATATATCTTAGCACTTTGTATAGCATTCAGTAGGTGGTGGTCAAAAAAACAAAATATCAGACCTTATGATTGTATGTAGATATATGACTATGATCGTATGTAGATATATGACTACATGACTGGTATGATTCTACATCATGTACAACCAGAAGAATGAGAAAATTAGACTCCACTCATATATGATGTTTCAAAGTGCATTCTACTGTCAAGTATAACTAATTAGATCAAATAAAATAAAAAATAAAATTTACAAAATAAGTTAGATTATCTTCACTCTTCTTCCAATTCATGACAAATCTTTACAAAATTATTAAGAGATTAGAAGTAATATTAAATAAATCAACTGTATTTTTTCCCACTCCACTGCATTAGATTGAAAGAAAATACAGTGATTTTTATTTCAAAATTATTATTATATGTGAAAAAAAGCAATATACTAATTTTTGGAGTTTTTCTTTTGGTCTTAAATGTGCTGATCTTACTTCTCAATTATATTATCAACTAAGGATGACACATCATCTAGTTTTTATTTTGTTTTGTTCCTGTTTTTGAGATACTGGGGATTGAACCAAGTAGCACTCTACCACTGAGCTACATACCCATTCCATTTTATTTTGAGATAGGATCTCATCAAGTTGCCTAGGCTGGCCTCAAACTTGTGATCCTCCTGCTTTAGCCTCCTGAGTAGCTAGGGTTACAGCAATGAGCCATTGTACCTTGCTCATTGTTCTTTTGCATGGCAGTAACTAATTAAGTGACCTCAATAAAATATATCTCAATATATTTTAATACTCTGGGTTCTCTTTAGAATTTACTACTAAAGCAGAGTTTATTATTAGGAGAAGGACACTATTTTTCTTCTAGTCTCAAAGGCTTTCCCTATATGATTGTTTGATCTATCTCCTTTATGAGCTGGATATATAGCACAAATTATTATCTGCATTTACAGTTAAAGAACTTGCAGAAATTGAGGTTTAGCACCCATCCTGCTTAGCTACATCCTTATGAAGAGAATTTATATCCACAGACTTTTAAAAGGAAAATTAAAGAAAATAAAGCATGAAAAGGAAGCAAGGGAACAGGATTTCCAATATAAATCTCTCCCTTTTGAGATGAAGCTGCATAGGGTTTTCCTGGGAAAAATAATAATGTTTTAGGGCAAAAGGGCCTGCCAGAGCCAGTTTCATTGTTACTACATTTAGTCATAACGTGGCTGTGCTGGGAACAACTGAGAACAGGCCAGTTGCCTATTCCTTGCTAGGATGTATTAGATGTAAATAAGACTTGTTGGTTTCAACTTCTTCTTAGTCTGAAATACATTCTCATAAATAATGCTTCTGCTATCAACACCAAAGAAAGGGCTATCTAAATTAATAAGTAAACATCAAGAGTGCTTGAGAGTTTGGTTAGAAGAGGGTTTAACAAGTCCAAATATGAACATTGCCACATTATACTAATAAGCTTGCCAAACACCTATTTTAAAAGGCCTCTTCAAATTCGAATATCTATCATTAGGGATAAATCTAACCAACCCAGACATTATAAATAAACAAACAAGGTCTATTTTTTTTTATACAGAGTACATGATACATGAGGAAGAAAATGAGAAAACAGAAATCCAATCAGAGGTTCAAGGGAACAAAATATTAAAAGAGTTTCCTGAAAAAAAGTTCTTTCTCTATAAGTTGTTTGACTAGGATTTTATTTCTTTCCTACTCCTTATCTGGAGAAGACTGAAGCCAGTCACACTGCCAACAATGGCCTCTCTTTTGTGCTAAGATACAAATGGAATTTGCAGGGGACAAAGGCCTACAGAACAATCCCCACAAAGAAATCCTCTAGTTTTGGGAAGAGAAAAATTCCCCAACATAATTTGCAATTAAAATCTATAAAGGAATTCGTCTTAAAAAATGTGCTGATGGGGCTGGGGATGTGGCTCAAGCGGTAGCGCGCTCGCTTGGGATGTATGCGGCCCAGGTTCGATCCTCAGCACCACATACAAAGATCTTTGTATGTTGTATCAACATACAAAGATGTTGTGTCTGCCGATAACTAAAAAATAAATATAAAAGAAATAAAAAAATAAAATAAAGTTTGGGTTTAAAAAAAAATGTGCTGATTATATAGAACTTTAGAAGATTCATGGGAGTGAGATGAGAAACACAAGCAAGAAATGGCAAGATAAGCAATGCAATGAGTAAGGATATAAGTTCAAAAGAATGAACCATCTGGGTAGAAAAAGTCTTAGAAAAAACCCAGAAACCTGAACAACCAAAATCCAGTGATTTATTCTTCAACTGATGTGACAGTGGAAGTTACCAGCACGAAGATGAATATCTAAAGCTGTTCTAGGTGATCTCATTGTGGCTGTAATCCACTTCATGTCAACACATCACAGATATTCCCTAACTCCTTAATGATTGTGGCACAGAAATTAATTTTTAAATTGTTTTTTGGAGATAGTACGCAATTCCATCTCTCATGCATCCAGACAGCCTTATATTTACTCACAGGAACATTTATTCTACGCTTATGTGAATGGTACGTTTTCCTATAGTAAAAATATTGTATGGAACAACTGGTTCTAGCCAAACACACAAAAGGCTACTGAATTATATTATTCATAAACAATCAGCCTGAGTCATGGGCCCTGGGAATTGAGGACTACATGATTCAGGAAGAATGAATGGGTGGGCAGAATTTTAATCTTTCTTTTCTTTCTAGGGCTGGACCTAAGTCAACTTAAAAAACAAAACAAAACAAAACAAAAACAAAAACCACGACAGATCTTTCCATGTCCTTTCCCTGTCTGCCAATCTTATGTCCTATCTCATCCTTAGTGTCCTCTTGAACTCTAAACCTCCAAGTAGATGTTTGCTTTCACATGGTATTCCGTTTCTAAAATTACTTATCTTTCTGTTCTTCCCCTAATACATACTCACATTGTTAAAAGTAGTTGATATCAACTAGAAGCTAGCACAAAAGCAAGGTAAAAAAACCTAATTCACAAAAAAGTGTAAATGATTGATAGCCTTCTAACATAAAATTATGTTTATGTGAATACATGTGTGTATAAATACACATACATTTATATATAAAGGTATGTACATTATATATATATAAAGGATATATAGGAATATATGTATTTTTCCTTTTGTTTAGACAAAAATGTCTATTAAATCAAATGAATTGGTGAAAATTTGGAAAATATAACAAAATAAAAATGAAAAATTTAAGACTGAAGAAAAACTTTATTATTCAAGAAAGAATGATCGAGTAGGAGGTTCTGCCCAGAAAGTGTGCTCCTCAGCATTAGCCTAAGTTGGTCATGCTTTTTTCACCCCCCTCCTCTGCTTCTGATGTTCTATTTATTTCTTCTTTAAATAATTAGTGATGTAAGGGCAAGAGGCTCTGATCACAGCAGAGTGAAGGTAGAAACTGCCCAATTAGTATGTGCCTACCCATAAAAATGCAAATATATGGGAGAGATACTTTGGGATTTTATTTAAGTCTCCTTGCCCAGTTATTTTGCTGCATAAAAATTTTTGTCATATAATTCTTTTAATCACATACTCTTCAGTACTTATAAAATATAATTAGGTTTCAAATAATCCAATGATTTTATCTAAAAATATTTTTTAGATAAAAAATAGTTACACACACCTTTAAGCTTATTAATTCATTTCAAAGGGTAAAATATATACTGGTGCCTCAAAATGTAAGGAAGAAATGATGAAATTCTTAGCAAACAAATAAGAAAAAAACTTGAAAACTCATATTAAGATTGGTGTGACACTAACTGGGCTTAACAGTAACACAAGGGAGCTGCAAATGTTTAGAATACCTGTCAACTGCTTGTGTTTCTCTTTTTACCCTTTTTTACTTTGTCTCTACAGGGGTTTAGTTGTTTATTTTTCTAGCCACTTCCAGGAAAAGGCAAATGGGACTTGGTATTTCTATAGGGAATTGGGGGGTGAAGTGAGGAGTAGTTACTTAAAATTCTCAGCTCAAAAGGTAAAATTTAATTCTCAAAGCTTAAGGAAAAAAAATTAAGAAGGAATAATTTCCAGATTTTTACAACATATATTATGGTTGATTTCACCTGTAGATTTCCTAGTTTAAATGTGTACTTATTCATTTAACATTGTAGATCTGTTCTAAGTGCAAAATGAGGTAGCTGCTCTGCTGCTTGTAGAAAAGGAAAGGCCTCCTGAGTGTTTGTTAGAGAGTCTCCTAAGGGTAATGAGTCAAACCACATTTTGCTGTCTCACCTAACCAGAAACCTCCCAAACTTGTCATTTCCTCCTTCCATTTAAAGGTTGCAGAAAATATTCTTAAGGAGAGATCTTGTTAATAATGGGATTTGCTGATAATCCCCCTCCCCTATTGATTTACATATAAAGTCCAAGATTTGCACCAAGTAGAAGCCAAACCACTTCAGTATGTGTCCCTACCTGCTGTGTCTGTTGTCTCTGAATTGCTCTCACTTTGGGAACAGGGCTCTCTCTGGAGGAAGAAGACTGCTGCCGGGACCGGCTCCCATTCTGCACAGGTTCAGCCACCAGGGCTGCAGATGCCACTGACATGCTCCCGGTACTACGTAAGGATGCACTGTGTGGCAGGGATGGGGGTGCTTTGGCTCGGGCACCTAACCCGGCCTGGTCCATTTTCCGGATTTGGGCCTGCCCAGTACTGTTTTGACGTGGCAGAGCAAGAGGTATGTGTCTGTCTGGCATTGTGTGCCGCCGGGAGAAATCTTCACTCTGAGTGCTACGTTTGGTAAAATCTTCCATGCTGCTATTGCTGGGTCCACTGAGTTTGAAGTCTTCACTGTTACTTTGGCTTCTAGAACTGGCAGTGCTTAGGTTCTCCAAACTGGAATCTACAGAGGCCTTTGGCATTGCTGGAATTGGGTTATTGAGGTGATAGACAGGGTTCTGGAATGACAAGGGCTGGAGACTTCCTGGTTGGTTCAAGGCTGGGTGCAGGGGCCTTCTTACTTGGGGGGCACTCTGGGGAGTGCTCTGAGTTTCCCGCAGTTGTTTGATGCTGGCCACCTGGGTTATGGAAAGCTGACTTCCTGTCAAGCGCATAGGCACATCAAGCATGATAGATGCATGCTCCACCTGAGCAGCATGAGTGTCCTGGAGGTCCATGAGGGAGATGCTCCGACCATTAGGAAGGCTGCTTTCCTTTTCATCCTTTTCAGAATAAGTCATACTCTGGGAGGAGGCCTGCTGAACAAGAAGTAATGTTTTGCCTCTGAAATAGCTGTCTGTATTTTCCTGGCTTGGAGATTTTAGTTTATGCAAGTCACTGTGGATAAGGAAAGGATCCTGGGTTACTCTTGAGAGCAAATTCAACATAGTTAAGATTCTTTAATTTTGGAAACTTTTCTGAAGTTTTAGAAGCTCAATATGGATACCTAAACTTTCTTTAGAAATTCAGGTTTCATCATTACAATTCTTAGAATAAAATCTAGCATTTTTACTTTTTCTTTAAAGGTAGAGAATAATACCCCATCACAATCTTTAGTTTTTACTAGAATTCCAATAATAATCCACTTGGATTTAAATCCTCCAATTTATACTTAGTTCCATTTAAACCTTCAAGAGAAGCAGCTGTGAGTAGACAACCAAAGGGTCCCTGCTAAAGGAACAAACCTTGCCAATTCGGAATAGAAGTCTAAGCAACAATGTTGTATGTACCTGTCTAGTTGACACAATCAGCTATAAAATGGCTTTAACTGATGGTCTTTCAGAGTTTTGAGTGCTATACCACACAAAAACATCAATTTCATAAAATCCCTAATCTTCCATAAAGCACGATATAGATTTTGAATGCATTTACTGAACATAACTCTATACTATCATTCTAAAAAATGTTATCCTATCTTGTGCTTTATAACAATTGGATTTATCTCAAATGATTTTCTTTAATTGCTTATAAACTTATTGCAAATTCAACAAATGAGTCAAAAGAGATTTCTGCTAAATTTAAACATTATCTTTTTCTGAGAGTAGTACAAACCCTCTTTTGCATACCTGTCAGTGGGGTCTTCAAATATTTTCTGCAGCCCAGAGGAGAGGCTTCCACTGACGTTTGGACTAGAGTTATGCTCAGCGAAGCGTCTCAGTTGCTGTTGTATTGGCGTAGGATTAGTCAGGGACTTGGTAATATCAGCAAGAACACGAGGAAGAGGACCCAGTTTTGCCACGGTTGCCTGTAGGAAGGAATTTTCACCCTGATTGGATAATAAGCATTGTGACATCCACCACAGATTGTTTTTGGGACAACGATGCCCATTGATTGGAGGGGTGTAGGTTGAGGGAAGGGTAGGTATTTGCGTATGGGAGTGGTAGGTTCATAATGCATTGTTATGGAGCAGCAAAATCATGGCGTCGAGATGAATGGAGGAGGCGAAACAAGGTGCAGCAGACATTGAGGAAAGAAAGGAAATAGAAATTAGGATTATGCAAATAAAAAGTCATGCTCAAAATAATCAAACTATTGCCATTCCGACTAAAGTAAGCATGCAAAGCAAACTGAATCTTTGGGTAGCTAACAGACCAAGGTGGGGAAGGGGAGGGGAGGAACCAAACACCTTCTAACCAAAAGGAACTTTGAGACCAGAGGACTGGCTAGTGTGATGAAACTTCCAAAGAAAAAGGATCATGTGAGAAAAGAAACTCATGCTGACATACAAGATGCTGCATACAGGGATCCAGAGCACTGCAGGACATGCAGTTAGTTGATACTGCCATCCTCTATCCTAGTCAATCTTGGGAACCCTGACCCATTCCCAGCTGTTTCCATTAATAATGTAATTTCCTTTTTATTTAAACAATGAATAGGGCAAATTCTGTCTATGAGATATTTACTTTTTAAACAGAGACTAAAAAGGAGAAAGTATGTTTATGTATCAAAGCCTGTTAAAAAGCCTTTTTTTTTTTTTAAAATTTATTTATTTATTTATTTTTTTAAATTTTTTATTGTGGGTTGTTCAAAACATTACCAATTTCTTGACATATCATATTCCACACTTTGATAAAAAAAGCCTTTGATCTTGAATAAGTCAGGACTATTCACAAGATAACCATATATGCAATGAAGTTATTCAATAAAGAAAAATTTTTCAGTATTTGCTTTATCTATCTCAATCTTTTTTTTTTTTCTTTAGGGAATTTTTCTCATGGGGTCTTATGGGACCATCTCAACTGTTAGTTTTACATGGCTGCCTTTGGGTGTTCTTTATCTTCTCAACATTCAATAGACTTTTCTGAATGAATTTAATGAATGCCTCTGAAGAATCTCTTTACTTGCTGAATAATGATGAACCATGATTCATAATAAAGAAATTTACCCTGAACAGAGCTGCAACTTAAAATATAGCTTGCATTTCTAAAAATGAAGAATAGGTTCTTGAGAGTATGGAATGGTTTATTGTCTTCTAAACGTTTTAAGCACCAGTGGACACACTCCCATTTATATTTCCTCGGGAAAATGATCTTTGTTAGTAGGTTTTATTCCTCTCTAATTGTTATTAATATAACATTTCTATAATTAATAGGAAAATGGAGGAAAACAATTCATTACAGAAAAATAACTTTGTTTTTTATAATTACTCTAACATAGTACTAAACTGTTTTCTACTATAAGCCTGTTCTTTTTTTGTCAAATTCCAGAAGAAAGAAAATGATTGGCATGCTTTACATTTACTTATTAATAGAATATTAACACATAATAACATTCTTTCTGTCAGAAAATAATAATAGATTTATATATTCTTAATTCATATCTGTAGAAAAAATAGGATTTTCATACCCCATAAGACTCAGCATTAATAACTATAAACTTAAACTTGTAGAATAAAAAAATTTTTCATAGGTAAAGCTATAAACATGATAAACAGCATTTTCTATGTCTGTCCTTTTGTTAGAAATTACTAGAATGAAATTTCATATCATCTTATACATGATAAGGATGTATGTACCAATATTTTCTATTAATTTCTAGGCAAGTTTCAGATATGTATTATATATGAATTTATAGAAATATATTTCATTAACTCAGTTAATTATTTTAAAAATGTTAATGATTTCATTATTTTCTAGAATTTCACGGCTGCAGATCACAATATTTGCTCAGCAATGATAACCATTTGCTTTCTGATATCTAGGGCAAAAGGTTGCTTTCAATTAGCAGAAAGGGTAGTGCTCTCATTCCAGAATTCAGATGCACCGAACAGATGCACTATCTCCCAGTTCCCATCACTCATCCAGCCTACTTTACCTTATCAAGTTGGGAAACTACTTCCCACAGTAAGGAATGCAAAACTGAAAGCTCTCGGCCCAGATCAATGTAACCATCAAAGCCTGGGGTGTTTGAGATGGTGTCTGGATTAGAAATCTCCAAGAGAAAGCGCTTCATTCCACCCCATTCATGTTCTAAAAAATCATTCATGAATGCCATGTATTCCTCTTTGTTACCAAACCTGACGCAGAGAGTGAGAAAATGAGAAAGAAAAGAGAGATGATCATTTTAAGTTGACTTTATACAGAGTTATAAAAATTTAAAAAATTGTAGAGATAACAACTCATTTTGTTTTTCTGTAAATGAGAGTACTAAAATATATTTTTCTTTTTTTTTTTTTTAAGTGGTACTGGGGATGATAGAACACAGGTCCTCCAACATGCTAGGAAAGTGAACTATCACTAAGTTACATCCCCTGCAGCCCTAAAAAATCTAGTTTCTTAATATTTAATATATACCAAAAAACTGAATAGCTTTCTATTCTCACTATAGGGTTAAGCCTAGACTCATTTCCCCCTGCTCTGGTATTTAAAGCTCTCTATGATATAGCCCTTATTTATCGACTAAATGTTCACCAGTGTAAATTTTAATATTGATTGTTTCTTCAAAGTTTCCTAAATACATTATACAGTATTTCACTTCTTCCCCCTTATCCATGGTATTTAGTACAAGACCTTCAATGAATGCCTGAAACTGTGAGTAGTGCAGAACCCTATATATACTATGCTTTCCCCCACACATACATAACTATGATAAACTTTCACCTTTTCACTTAAACACAGCCTCTATAGCTTCTCTTTAGCATCTCTGAATTTCTAACATCAAAACTCTTGTTCTGTTAAGTAAAATAAGGTTACTTGAACACAAGCACTATGATACTTCGACAATCTGACAGCCAAGATGGTTACTAACAACAAGTTGGTAGCAAATACAACATGAATACACGGAACAAAGGTATGATTCATGCCCTGTGTGAGACAGAGCTGGACAGCATGACATCTTCTTATGCTACTCAAAATGGCATTTAATTTTAAACTTACTATTTCTGAAATCTTTAATTTAATATTTTTGAATCATGGGTGACCATGGGTAAAACTAAAACCTTGGAAAGCAAAATCTTGGATAAGGAGAAACTACTTATTCTTTTTCTTCTTTAAGCCTTTGGTTGTGTTCATTATTTCTACTAAATAGGTTCTAGCTATCTTCGGAGACTATTTAAGTCTATAAAAAAACTTGTTCAAAAATAATCTAGAAATAATTTTTTTATCAGAATTAGCTCAAATATGGGTAAGTATGTTATATTTCTGCTTTGGCTTATATATACAGGGTACACAAAATTAAAATAGTGGACTTATAAAAAAATCACAATTTATACTAAAAAAATCCTGTTTCATTAAAGTTTTAATTATTTTCTTCAACATACTACTAATAGAAACTTGTTTTTAAGCCTTAATATTAAATACATCTATGATCAATTTTGCAAGTGTGAATTCTTTTCCAGTTATTTTTAAAACTTATTTTCAATAAATTATAAAACAATACAAACTTACTGAAGAAAAAGTTAAAAACAATGAAAAATGTTTCATTTTTCTTTCTTCAGAAAGATAAATTATGGGTACATCCATTTACCTACTAAAACATATCTGCTATTTACATTTAAGTACAATTATAGTCTCCTAACTTTTTAAATTTTTTTTTTAAAAAAGGTTAAAATACACAATGAACACTATATATCTTTCATCTACATTAACCAAATGTTAAAATTTTGTCAAATTTGCTTTCACTCTTCTCTATATATATATTATGCTATTTTTTTGAACTGTTTTAAACTAAGTTATAGACATTATCACCTCTGAATACTTAGCATCATTTTATTCAGAAAAAAGGAGTATCTCTACATAAGCCAATGCCATCTTCATACTAAAACTTTAAAAACATGATTTATGAATCATCTACAGTCCATATTTAAATTCTACCAATTGTCCCCCAAATAATGTTTACAGATTTTTTTTCAATTTAAAATCCAAGTTTTGGTCTGGGACTGTGGCTCAGCAGTAGCACACTTGCCTTGCATGTGTGAGGTACTGGGTTTGATTCTCAATACCATGTAAAAATAAATAAAAATTCATCTTACTGTTCCTTCCTTAGATTCTTGTGTTTTCATATTGCTAGAATTATAACATATGTATCATGTTATATATCGTCCTTTTTTTTAGTACTTTTCACTTAATTTTATCTTCAACATTTTCCATATTTTTGTTCTTTGAAAACAATGTTTTAAGTGCCTATGAATATTTCACTGAATGTGTATACCATGGTTATTTAATATTTACTTCCAATTTTTTGCTGTTTTTCAATTTTTATTGATAACAAAAAAATCTGGTAATAGGGAGTAATGAGGCTCATCAGTCTGATCCAAATTTTAGGACTCATGTTATTTTTTTTAAAACCATGTGTTTTTAGAGTGGTTATGGTAGGTAGCATCACCTACTTGGCAAAGTTGGCCAGGTTCTGAATGACCTTGGCAATAAGAGTTAGAGTCCGAGATGTACGGTCATCAGGATACTCTTGCATAAGGTTGAAGAGACTGGGAGACATAATGGCTGGGCAAAGAAAACGGAGAAACAATGAGGCACTAATGAGCCGCTCACTGATGTCTTGCTTGCCGCGGTTCAGGCACTGCTGTTTCCATGATGCAAACACTTCTTTCAATTCACGAGGGAAAACACTGGGGAAGGAAAAAAAAAATCAAAAACCTCTAAATACGAAAATACCATAACCCATGAAAGCACAAATGATCCCACTCTGACTCAGCCCACCTCTGTATTACAGTCAGGCTATAGGAAGACCTAGGAGAGACGCAAAGATGAGGATCTGCCCAATTCATGGCAGAGAGGTGGTGAGGAAATCACAGAAAACCAGATGGAGACTGGAAACTGGAAACTACAAAACTCTGAATTAATGTATATTTAGTTTTGCAAAAAGGGTAAATGTCATGAGACTCCTGATGAAACCATCTAGTTTAGTACAGCTTACTGTGATTTCTCTAAAGATTGTTCATCAAAAATCTTCCACAATCTCACCAATTTCTGGGGGTACAGCAATGACTAAAATTCATGAACACAGCTATTCAAGATTAGAAAAGCTAGAAAGCTAGAAAAATACTTTGGGTTTTAGAGGATGTAGAATTAAAATTATGGGAAAGATTATATAGATAGTTCAAAAGTACTTCGCTTATGAACTGTTAGAAGAAAGGAAATAAACATTTTTATTTATATACATTTATCAAATTATCCCCAAACCAGCAAGACAAACATCAGTGCCCACATTCCTCAATCTCAAAATTGGCCATTCTGAATACTTATTTTTTCTATAATTGAAATTTTTATTACTATAAAATTTTAATATTTTCTGCATTTGAATTTAGTCTTTATCCATTTTGTGGAAAGTGGCTGTTTTTAATAACTCATGCTATTTATATTTTACAGATTTAGGCAAACATAAATCTCCACTTCTAAACTTTATAATTGAGATCTGAGTTTCTTTCAACAAAAACAACAAAAAGGTAAACTGTGCATTGTATTTTGGTTTTCTTTAACAGTTCTTTATTAAAGAAGAGTGGAGCTTTCAAGGATCCTTCTATTACTTGAGGTTCAGGCTAGTTATAACAATTCTTAAAGGTGTGCAATAATTCTTACAAAATCAATAGGAAACAATTTTTATATCAAAATTGTTAGCACTAAGGTAAATGAAAGCTTTTAAAAACTGTGAGGTCTGCTGAAGCATACCATCCTGGATGGGTATTTAAACTCCCAGTGAAGCACAGTGTACTAGGTGGTCAGCATCCTTCTAGTTATTTGTTTTCTTCTTCTAATTTTAACCTTGAGATAGCACCGGAGAGGTCAAATGTTAACCCTTCAAGAAACTCCAGAAGGCCTTCTTCTGTCCTATTTTCTATGCCTCAAGAGCAACTAGCAAAATGATGTTTATTTTAATGGTTGAACCCTTTGTACACTCCCCTTCAAGAAGTAATATTTCTCGTAGGCTGTGGTGGTGCATGCCTATAATCCCAGTGACATGGATGTAGAGACAGGGGGATTGCAAATTCAAGGCTGGCCTCAGCAACTTGGCAAGGCCCTGTCTCAAAATAAAACATATAAAAAGGACTAGAGACAGAGCTCAGTGGTGAAGTGCCCCCAGGTTCAACTTCAAATCCCAGCACCAAAAAAGAAAAAAAAATGTTTCTCAGCATTTGCTTCTCAATGGTTATCATTAGTGTCCATGGATTGAACTAGGATCTGTTTTTCTCTTGTGTTCCCCAATGTTCCTCTCCCCAAATCCCTTTCTTTTCAATATTCATGCATTCTCAGTGGGCAAAGACATCAATGCAAATTTAACATTAATCATGTTTGTGTGCTAAGGACACACAGATTTTTCAGTAAAATTAATTGTGGCAAAGCTGAAAATAAAAAAGGAGAATATCTGCTTAAAATGGAGATTTATATTTTAGGAATATATTAAGGTAACTTTCAATTTTTCCCTTAAGTCCTCCCTTTGTGATGACTTTTATATGAAGAAATTTAAGTTCCACGAGCAAGGGTCTACCATGGACACCAGCTCACCAGTACGAGTTGATGATCTTGCAGAAAGCCAGTTCACAGCACATTTTTAGGTTGCTTTGATGGTCTATCAGTTCACTAGATGAACATTTGCTAGGGTCCACTTCACAGTTCTCATCCGATTCATACAAAGCTTTGATGAACTCCCCTATTTGAGGAGAAAAGATGACAGAAAATATAACTATATTTAGTATCTTCCTGAATAGGATAAAAGGATTTAGGATTTCTGTCCTAAAATCTATAATGGGATTTTTTTTTTCCTCAGACTTCATATGGGAAGCACAAAAGACTGCTCACAAAAGTTCACTGTTTTGGAACCTAATAGTTCTCATATCCCACATACCACGTTTATTTTCTTTAACCTGGAAGTAGAATAATAGCAACTACTAACATCATCAATATAGTATTTATAAAAATAGTAACAATATGACTTTAAACAAGGTAGTTATCTTTTACTAGAACCCACAAATAAATTAGCACAAACCTGTAATTTGTTATAAGGCTACCTTTACCAGAGAAACTAATTATCGTAGAAAAACAACCCGAGCCAGATTGAATAGCCCACCTAAGTAAGGTCCTAGGGGCCATGTGGGTGCCAAGTCTAACCCTAACCCTAACTCCAACCCCACAGAGGTAAGTGAGGCTCTCTAGACCTATTTCTTATAATGGGGACAGTCATTTAATCTGGCACAAATTATAGCAGGTCCCTTTTTATATACCCTAATGTTTTTCCACAGAAATTTAGCTTAGAAGCCCTTATACAACCTATCCCATATAAAGCTACACCTAGTATTCTCCAAAAGAACAAATCATTACCTTACCTGTTCATCCTTTACTACATACCATACCTGTATGCTTCTAGTGTTCCAAATTTTATACTGTTTTGTGCTTATTTATTCATTTCTGTCTCATTTCTAGAATGAATACGCTTGGAGGTTAAGAACAAGCTTCGAATCATGTTCAAATCCCTATCACCTTGAATAGCTCTTGAAGCATTCTAATTTTAACTTTGAGATAGCACTGGAGAGGTCAAATGTTAACCCTGCATGAAACTCCAGAAGGCCTTCTGGAGCTCAATAAACATTTTTTTTGGGGGGGGTGTACTGGGGACACTCGACCACTGAGCCACATCCTCAGTCCTTTTTGATATTTTATTTAGGGACAGGGTCTTGCTGAGTTGCTGAAGCTGGCTCTGACCTCACGATCCTCCTGCCTTAGCCTCCCCAGCTGCTGGGATTACAGGCATACACGACAGGGCCTAATTTCAAAAAACATTTATCAGAGATGGCAGGATGTATTCTGGTTTTCTTTAACAGGTCTTTATTAAAGAGTGGAGCTTTCAAGGATCCTTCTATTATTTGAGGTTCAGGTTAGTTATAACACTTCTTAAAGGTGAGCAATAATTCCTACCAAATCAAGTAGCAGTAGCAATAGGAAACATTTTTATATCAAAATTGTTAGTACTAAGGTAAATGAAAGCTTTTAAAAATAGCTATGACAGGATGGGAAATGAAAATTTGGAAGAAACATGCTTAGAGAATAAGAAGCAAACTGATATTCAGAAAAGGTGGTGGTGAGAGACAGAGGTTTAATTTCATTTTGTTACATATGGATTTCCAATTTTCCTAGCTCCATTTGTTGAGGAGGCTATTTTTTCTTCAATGTATGTTTTTGGTGTCTTTTTCTAGTATGAGATAATTGTATTTATGTGGATTTGTCTCTGTGTCTTCTATTTTGTATCACTGATCTACATGTCTATTTTGGTACCAACACCAGGCTATTTTTGTTAGTATTGCTCTGTAGTATAGTTTAGGGTCTGGTATTGAGATGCCTCTTGCTTCACTCTTCTTGTTAAGAATTGCTTTGGCTATTCTGGATATTACCCTGTCCACAAATCAACTCAAAAGTGGATCAAAGACATGAGAATGGAGACCCTATGTCTAATACAAGAAAAAGTAGGCCCAAATCTTCATCATGTTGGCTTAGGACCTGACTTCCTTAACAAGACTCCTAAAGTACAAGAAGTAAAATCAAGATCCCATAAATGGGATAGATTCAAACTAAAAAGCTTCTTCTCAGCAAAGGAAACAATCAATAAGATGACGAGAGAACCTACAAAATGGAAAAAATCTTTACCACACACACACATCAGATAGGGCATTAATCTCCAGAATATATAAAGAACTCAATAAATTCAATACCAAAAAACCAAATAACCCAATCAATAAATGGGCTAAGGAACTGAAAAGACACTTTATAGAAGAAGAAATACAATCGATCAAAAAATGTTCATTGGGTTGGGGTTGTGGCTCAATAGTAGAGCGGTTGCCTAGCATGTGTGAGGTACTGGGTTCAATTCTCAGCACCACATAAAAATAAATAAAATAAAGGTCAATCAACAACTAAAAAAAACTTAAAAAATGTTTATCATCTCTAGCAATTAGAGAAATGCAAATCAAAACTAAGATTCCATCTCCCTCTAGTCAGAATGGCAATTACCAAAAATACAAGCAATAATAAATGTTGGTGAGGAAGTGGGAAAAAACATACACTCATTCATTGCTGGTGGGACTGCAAATTAGTAAACCACTATGGAAAGCACTATGGAGATACCTCAGAAAACTTGGAATGGAATCACCACTTGGCCCAGCTACCTATCCCACTCTTCGGTTTATACCCAAAGGATTTAAAATCAGCATACTAGAGTGATGTAGCCACATCAATATCTATAGCAGTTCAATTCACAATAGCTAAACTATGGAACCAACCTAGATGCCCTTCAACAGATGAATGGATAAAGAAAATGGTACGTATATACAATGGAATACTACTCAGCCTTAAAGAAGAATAAAATTATAGCATTTGCAGGTAAATGGATGAAACTAGAGAATATCATGCTAAGTGAAATAAGCCAATCCCCCAAAACCACAAGCCAAATGTTTTCTCTGACAAGTGGATGCTGATCCATGGTGGGGCAAGGGGATAGGAAAGAAACTTTGGTTTGTGTTGAGGGGTATGAGGGATATGGGGCTGTAGAGATTGGAAGGATGGTAAATGAGACAGACATTTATTACCCTATTTACATGTATGATTACACTACTGGAGTGACTCTGCACCATGTACAGCCAGAGGAATGAGAAGTTGTGCTCCATTTGTGTAAAATATGTCAAAATGAATTCATGTATAACTAATTAGAACAAATAAAAAAAAAATAAAAAATAAAAGGTGGTAGCACATAGAAAAAGTAAAGGCTTTGCAGCCAGACACATTTGGGATCAAAATCCTGGATCCACTACTTAGACAAGTAAGCCTTGAAAATAATCAGAGCCTAACTAGGTGCTTAGGTTGTTTAAATGTAAGTTTGTGTCCAGAATGTTCTATGACGTGTTCTTTATGAAAAGCATTAACTATTACCTAGCACTAACATTTCATGTGTTAGGAATAGGTTAAAAGGTATGGATATAGAAATCTGCTTTTATCAATTTTCACCAGGGTGAAAATTGGACCTTTTGAGGGACTTA
The DNA here is from genome assembly GCF_001458135.2 of Marmota marmota marmota. NCBI lineage: Eukaryota > Metazoa > Chordata > Mammalia > Rodentia > Sciuridae > Marmota > Marmota marmota. The sequence goes on from NW_026000019.1 coordinate 14,737,850, forward strand.
TTTCATGTGTCTCACAGATGGTATTTCCTGTGTGTCATAGGACACCAACATGAATCACTTCAATCCAGTAGGTAAAGGGGGTTAACAGATGGAAGATTTAAACCTAAATGAGGCAGAGACCATGCAGTAAAGAGTAATGCTTTTATTCAGATAAATGAAGGCAGGCTAAAGAACAGGTTGACTGGCAATATCAATTCTCTCTGAGAATTTTTCAAAGACAGATGCATCTATTTTTTTGTTCAAGGTGTATGAAATATAACAAAACTTTGGGAAGAAGACAATCCAACCCCTGTTTTGAATAGGTTGCCAATTGTTTCTGTTTATGTTCTTAGAAGCAGCAGCCATTTTCAGCAACCTGTTTCTTAGATAACAGGTAAGGTAGCAGAGATCTTGGAGGGGTTACCTGAATTTCTTCCCGTGTTTACTGAACTATTTTCATGCCTCATTGAGTTAATCAGATATTTAATTATTCACTGTCATATCAAAGGACTTGTATCCACAATTCAATTTGGAAATTATTTCACTCAGAAATCCTGTCCCACATTGATTTTTAGAATATGAATATCTGATTTCAAAGGAGGTAGTCAATAAATTTCACCCCTATGTCCTTTGAATGGAGAATATTGTTTGAGGTGTCTCGTTGTTGATTTGTATAAGACAACAGAAATTAAAGTGAACCATGACATATAATTTATGATTGTAATAAGCTCTTTATGTAAATGAGACTAATAATCTTTCAGTACCTTTCCTAATGTCAGTGAAAATCCATCTATTCCTCTCATCAATTACTATTAGACCTTAAACTGCAGTATGCAACTAGAGTTGAAGATAAGTAGGAATGCTCTCTACTGTTATCTAGGACTTAGTGTTTCCCTGGTTTTCTTTCTTTGGCATTCTCTCTCTGATCTTTTGGATTCTTCTTCTTTCTTCTACACCATAAACCCAGAGATCTGTGCACTGTGAGATCTGTCTTTGGCTCATGTGTTTTCCTGCTCTGGTAACCTCATAGATTCATTTTTCCCCTTCACATGGGTAAGTTAGGTCCAAATTTCCAACAGCTAGCTAGACAGATGTCCTGGCTTGCTTTCTTACCTAAAATCCCTGAGATTTCCTACCAGAACTTCAAATAACAGTTCCTCTCTTCCAAACCAACTATTTCTATAATTTCTGTTAAGAAATCTCATCATACCCCCCCACATTCTCAAAGGTCCAGAATTCTAGATAACACTTGATCCTTCTTACTTCCTACTTTTCCATGAACTGAAAAAGCTGCCAAGTTCTATCAGTTCAACTTTAACATTTCTCATATCCATCTTTTCTCTATTATTATTTGCAGAGATTGCCTCATTACAATCTCTTTATTTCTTGCCTTGCTTATTACAATGGCTTCTTATAGTTTTTAAAATATTTTTATTTTAGTTGTACACAATACGTTTATTTTGTTTATTTATTTTTATGTGGTGTTGAGGTTTGAACCCAGGGTTTCGCACATGCTAGGCAAGTGCTCTACCGCTGAGCCACAACCCCAGCCCCAGGCTTCTTAACTGATTTCTGCATTCAGTTGCTTTCTTTGTCAATCCATCTTACATTAATTTCATTGAAATTAATCTTACATTAATTAATCTTACATTAATTTCATTGAAAATAACATACTCAAAACTTTCAGTTGCTTTCTAATGATTCCTACAAAATAAAAATCTTTAATTAGGATCTGAAAATACTGGCTCTAATTATTTTCTAATTGTTTGTTGTTGTTCACTTATCTCTTTCATGTCCTTTTGCCACTTAATGGTTTATTCTGTAATGCCTGATTCTTTCACCTCTTTTTTTTTTGGTACTGGGGATTGAACCCAGCAGTGCTTTACCACTGAGCTATATCCACATTCCTTTTTTATTTTTTATTTTGAGACAGCTAAATTGCTGAGGCTGGACTCAAACTTGCAATGCTTCTGCCTCAGTGCCTCAGCTTCCCAGAAGCTGAGATTATTGGCTTATGTCACTACGTCCAACTCTCTTATCTCTCTTTTTGTTCATGCAGTCCCCTCAACCTCCCATGCTAATCCCTGTCATTGCTCTTGCCCAAAGTATGTTTACAACCTTCCTACCATTCTAGGTATACACACACCATAAGGGAAAGTTTACATTCTGTCAAGTTGAAATTAATTTTAAAAAATTATTTGAGAAAACAGGATTTCTCTTTCTTTGGTTACTGGGAAAACTCTTATTTCCTATATTGTAAGATCCTTAAGAACAAGAATCTCCAGTCACCAACATACCTTTACTAAGTGTAACAGAAATGCGGCACCAGAAATGCGGCTAGTGCAAATTAAAATTTTCAGTAACTGTAAACTATTCACTGAATTTCAGAATATGAAGACTATAAGATCCCTCATCAATAATTTCTACATTGATTAGTTAAGTTATATTTGAATACACTGGGTTATATAAAATATGCTGTTTATTTAACCTGCTTCTCTTTATTCTTTTTATATTAAGACTACTAGAAAATTTAAAATTACTCCAAAAATGAATATATAACATCACTCACATATGGCTCACTTCATGGTTCTATAGGCCACCAATGGTACACACCACAGAGCCCAGACGGTGCCCTACTTCTAATAGTTAATGACTGAGTTCATGACCAAGTCTGAAATAAGTGAGCAGCCAAGTCAATAAGAGCTAATGATTGGACAAAAATCTGTTATGTTAAAAAAAAATCCACCTGGGTGTGGTGGTGGAACATTTATAATCCCAGTGACTCAAGCTGAGATAGGAGGATCATAAGTTCGAGGCCAAAGTGGATAATTTAGTGAGATCTTGTCTCAAAAAAGAAAACAAAACAAAACAGAGGGTTGGGAGGTAGCTCAGTGTAGGGCACCACTGGGTTCAAGCCCCAGTAGCACAAAAAATAAGCCAACAAGCAACAACAACAGAAAATTCTAGACCTTGAAGTCAGAAATTTGGAACTATAGGCTGGCAAGAGTTTCTTCAGTTTTGATTAGAGGTTTGTTATGCATGATAACAAATGTTAGGCTAACTCTTTTAAGAATTAGGTAATATATTTGTACTATGATTTAAAACTCACCACTTGGGGGAAATAGGCCACTAATATTGTTATATGTAAAAATCAGGAACTTAGCTGCATATACAGAAGGGCTATTTCCACCCATACTGTAATAAACTGTTTTCCCGAAGAGACTTCTCACAGCTGAAACTAAAACCTTAAAACTCTAGTTAGCTAAACTAAATAATTTATCTCATGAGGGTGAAATAAGTTAAAACTAAAAGGGAAAGAAAACAGATATTTTCCTTTTCCATACCCAGTGCATCATGAAGATACTGTTGTCCCACTAATTTGAGGTATTCCTCAATGGATTTGGTGGCAATGGTGTTCTCTCTGAAGATCAAAACATCGTGCTCTCCACAACGATCCACCTCAGACATCACCAAGTCGGTCAGAAAATCCTGGAAGAATAATGTTCAATCAGGCAGAAAGTAACTGAATAAATAATATACATTAGAAGAGACTAGCAAAATATCTGACATCCTGGAATGCAGCTCTAAAACTTAAGCTACCAGATTCACTGAAAAGAAAAAAGGCACTCAGGAGAAAAATCTTACGTATCACTACCCCTAAGTTTAGAATTTCTTCAGAGATTTTCCATTGTACTTTTGAAAAAGGTCATAATTCTAAATGCAGTCTGTCAGTGTCTATATTTCCTGGTATCTATTTTCCAGCCTCATCTACCAGGAATCTCTACATTCTGTTCCAGCATTAGCATCAGGGGCCTTTTCTTTCTCTTCTCTTCTCTTCTCTCTCTCTCTTTAAGGTCCATTCATAACACCAAATCTTTCTAAATATAATGTTCTCTTTTCACCACAAAGCCTTACAAATGCTGTTCTCAGTTCTGCTCCACTCTCACCCCCTTTGTCACAGAGCTAATTCCTGGGATCCTTGGGCTCTTAGTTTACACATCATTTCCTCAGTGAAGACTTCCCTGACCAACACTGCTCCTACGCTTCCACTAATCAGGTCTCCTTGCTCCACACTCCTATAGTAAGTGCTACGTATCTTTTTGTCCTCTGTACTTCTCATTGCAATCTCACATTTATTTCTGTAATCATATGTTTTCATATGATTCATGTTTTCCTCAGAAAACTGCAAGCCCCAAGAGGCCAAGGATAGGGTCTATTTTTGTTCACCACCATATCTCTAGCACCTAACAGTTTGTGACACATAACAAATGTTCAACATATAACGTCAAATTGGCTCACAGTATCAACATGGAATTTCTTTTTTTTTTTTTAATTTATTTTTATTTTTTTTTTTGGCGGACACAACTTGTTTGTTTGTATGTGGTGCTGAGGATCGAACCCGGGCCGCACGCATGCCAGGCTAGCGCGCTACGGCTTGAGCCACATCCCCAGCCCCAACATGGAATTTCTTGAATTCATCACTTGAACTCACTTTCTAGGCTAACTACCCATATGTCTGCCCAATCACCCATTCACCCACCCATCTACCCATCCATCCATTCATTCATCCATCCATCCATTCAGAAGGGCATGAGAAGAAATAAAGCCCTGAAATAACAGTCTCTTCCTTCCTCAACAGTCTTAAAAGAACCTAATGCAAAATTCAGTGTTTATTATTGTTCAGTTGGAAATGTGATAACATCAAATATTTTAAATGTTAATATTTTGAGGATATTTCAAGGGCTCCCAATCAAAAGAGGGAATATGCTGATATATAAAATTAGACATTTTAAACATTAATGCAATTTATTCTGGAGCAGGTCAACAATATATCAAGAATGGTGAACTTAGGAATCACCTTTAAAATTTATGGTAAGGGGCAAAATGAACTTTTAATGATGATGGCAACATTCTGTGTCTTGATTAGGTGGTAGTTTCAATAGGTACATAATCTGTCAAAACTCACAGAACTTCTGCACTTAAAATGGGTGTCATTTATTGTATATAAATTGTATATTATTTGTTTAAAAAAATCTCATGTACATCTTGAACCTTCAGCAACTAAGAAGTAGAAAGAATAGATCCATAAAATTTCTGACTCAAAATTTCAATGACACCTCACCTCAACTCTTAAACGTTTTTTTAACAACAGAAAGATCAACATTTTGAATCAGTAAATTTAACCATAAAAATTATAATCAGCAAGAAGATAATCAGTTAAGAAACTAAATATCTAACATATTGATACATTCTGACTTATATCAAGAAATTTTAATTGCACTTTATTTTACTGTTTGGTTCTAAATAAATCACTGTAGGAGTGAACATCTATGGATTTAAAATATAATCTTACCATGACCAGTTTGCTTATAATACCTTGGAGACTCAGCCCAATTAAGATTTAAAGGTCGAATAACATAAATGTGACCGATAAGTCAAAGACTCCATTAACTGGTTGTTGTTCTTACAATTAGCATATTTCTTTTTTTTTTTTTTTTTTGACTTTTACTTTTGTATGGGATAAAATGAGATAAGGCTATTATGAAACAGCCACCAACTGTATAACATCCCTTGGTATTTTTATCCCAAATGAAGATTTTAATCCCATGAGTACTCTTTTTTTTTTTTTTTATTGTGGGTTGTTCAAAACATTACAAATTTCTTGACATATCATATTCCACACTTTGATTCAAGTGGGTTATGAACTCCCACCTTCACCCCATACACAGATTGCAGAATCACATCAGTTACACATCCATTGATTTACATATTGCCAT
>NW_026000019.1:14745452-14757623 GCF_001458135.2 Marmota marmota marmota
CGGCTCTGCTCTCTCCTTATTCCAATTGGGGTGTCGTGGCTACCACGCCGGCAGGTCACTGGGCCTGTTCTGGGCGCTGGCGGCGGCTCTGTTCTGCCCCTACTCCAATTGGGGTGACAAGTCCCATGAGTACTCTTGCTAACACCCAGCATGCTTCTTGAATACCTCCTTTTGTGCTTAAGGGCTATAGACATCCGTTAATCTTAAAATATAGTGGGGAAGAAAACCACTGTATGACACTTTAGAACTAAAGATAAGGAATCTGAACACACTGTGGGATTATCATGTCAATCATACCATTTATTTTACCAGATAATAAAGAGCTGGTTATGGTATCTGTCTTTCATGAAAATGGACTTTTGAATATTTATTGGTTCCTCCATTTTATATTTTAAGTGTTATAAATCCTATATTTTCTGAATCTAAGAACTGCTAACAGGTTCTTTCTTAACTCTTATTTCTCCTTTTCTTTTGTGACCAATAACAATGCACATTTCTCTAATTTGGATCTCCTCAGCATCCATATCTTCATCTCTTTGTAGACGTTAGAGAAAAGCTTTCAGGTATAGGTAATGCAATTTCCCTTTTCCACTTACCTTGGCTCTGCCAGTACTTTGAAGAATGTGCACTAAGGCACAAGCCAACTCCTCTTTATTTCTCACACTAATTACTGGCTCTAGGACAGAACACAGCATGGTATAGTTGCTGGTGACAAATTCTGCAAATTCTTTGTATTGCTCCATAGGCAGAATGGTGATAGTTTGGAAACGTGACTTAATCCGAATAGAAGGTCCCCCAGTCTTTCCTTTGTTGGGTGTAGGTGTACTCACTGGATACCACTTTTCTACAAATTGGCGACCAGTCACGCTGGCAGTGGGGATGTTGACTAGCCCTACATAATTATTCTTGTCCTTTTTTTTCTTTTTTTCCACATCCTTATAAATGTGAACTGTGATGCTATGAAGAGGTGGAAGGCTGTAGAATTCAAAGTGTTCTCCCCAGAAAATATTGTCTGCTTTGGTCTTGCTGGTTGTACGAGCAAAGAGGGTATCATCAAGGCACAGTTCACAGAAATATTTCTTTTTAGGGGCAAGATCCTTGGCTTCAATGATCCATAAACGGAGAACATTTTCAGCTCTTCTGCAGTTGTCCTACAAAGAGGCAACAAAATTGAATTTGTGAGCTGATATCTCAAAAGAACATTTTCCTCTTAAAGTGATGCCGATCATATACTCTATTAAGAGTAGACAACAAATAATGAAATTATTTGCTATCTCATTACTTTAAGATAGTAGCTAGCTCAAACAAGAATGTCTTCGAATCTTAGGGAACCACATATATTCTATTTAACTTGTGATGAAAAAATTATCTTGTAATAGTAAATTCTCATTTAGCCAAACTAGTATCAACTGGACTTGTTTCTATAAATATAAAAGAGATGTGTAGTTAACAAACTTGTGTTCTAATTCCACTTCTATTATATACTTGCTTCTGACTTGGGCAGGTCACTTAACTTTTCTGAGTGTTCTTATCTACACTGGTAAAATCATAACAATAATATCTGCAGTAAAATTATTTTTAGACTGAAATGTCATAACAGGCACATACACTTAAAAACTGTTAAGCTTTATAAAAATTAAGATGTTATCACTGCAGCTATCTTCTATCAATTTAATGCTTACAAAGTGGGTTTTTTAGACACTCAAAGTCACTATTACCTTATTTGGCTGAACTGTCCTTCGAAGGTTTTCCATCCACTTATCTCTCTCTGAAGCAGAGTTACAACTGAAGCATTTACTTCCACTTAAGTAGGTGACCTTCAACATAAAGATTAGAAATAAGAAAAAGAAAGTAAGACTCTTTTTTTCCTAGTTATATCATTTAAGAGTTAGGGATACATCTGAACCTAAAATACTGCATGAAACTAAAATGATCTTTGCTAGTGGAAGTTCATTATGTCTAAATCTATACCTGCCTTTTGACTTGTTCTCAAGGTAGCATCCACACCTATTTCCAGGTATGGAAACAAAGGCTATTTAGAATTCAGCTGACCTAGGTTCAGAAAATTCAAAATAAAAATCTTTTAGGCCACATCTTAAATTATCTGCAAATGAGTAGTCTCAATTCTGTTAAATAAGTTAATAAAAGGAAGAGAGTTTCACAAAACAGTTTATCAGCTTTCTCAAATCTGCCTTTGCTATAATATTATAGATTGCTACTAAATGAAATTAAAGAGAGTGAATAATATTGTATTACTGTCTTTGGAATCCATTGCTCTTCCATAATTCAACCAGCTAGCTGATTTCCAGTCATTTATTAGGTTAACCTGACCACTACCATAACTATCCTTTAAAAATGAAACATCCTGGGCTGGGGTTGTGGCTCAGAGGTAGAATGCTCACCTCACATGCGTGAGGCACTGGGTTCGACCCTCAGCACCACATAAATATAAAATATTGTGTCTACCTATAACTAAAAAATAAATATTAAAAGAAAAAGGGCTGGGGTTGTGACTCAGTGGTAAAGTGCTTGCCTAGCATGTGTGAGGTACAGGGTTTGATTCTAAGCATCACATATAAATAAATAAATAAAGATAAAGGTCCATTGACAACTAAAAAAAAATTGAAAAAAAAAAAGAAGAAATATCCCATCTATTTGCCTACCACCCAACACTGGGCTTAGTATACAGTCTGTTAAATTGAGTTCCATAAATAAGGAAAATTTCAATGATTTTTATTAAAAAGAACATTAATAAATGACCTGCCCAAATTGCTGAAGTTTTCTCACACATTAACTCAATCTCAGGTCATAATCATGTAAATCAAATTAGATTATATGTTCTGATATGGCAGGTACTTGCATGGTGTGTCTGAGTACCTGAAATGTGGCTGATCCAAATTGAGCTGTGCTGTAATTATAAAAACTTCTGATTTTGAAGATGTAGTATTAAAAGTAGAATATAAAAATATCTCATTGATAACTTTATATTACATGCTGATATGAGAATATTTGGACTACATAAAATTTAAAATTATATATGTAGCTTACATTATATTTCTTTTGGGCAGTGTTGGTTCATAAGGACAGGAACCAAATATCTTTCAATTTCTACAATATCTAGCATAGGACTCAATTAAATTCTAACCCTAATAATTACTTACACAATCTCTCTCTCTCTCTCTCTCTCTCTCTTTCACACACACACACACACACACACACAATATTCACATTTAGCATGCAAATAGTCAACTGTTTAAATTTAGCTGGGGAAGGAGAAATTACTTTATAAAATGTGATAGTCTTATTTTCTGATGAAGGGCAATTTGTTCATTCAAGAAATTAGGCACCTACAATGTGCTAGGGATCAAGCTAGGTGCAGGGGATTATAGAATAAAGACATAGGCCTTGATCTAAAACTGCTTATATTGTAACTAAAAAAAATATTGAGTCAAATTCCCCCCCAAAAAACATTAAACTTGGGACTTTAGGGTTTCAGGAGAAAAATAACAACATAGTAGGTATCATCCTTATGAATACTAAAAAATTTAACATTTTAGTAAGCTATTGTTAGTTCTGTAACCTCTGCTGAGATGTACTAAGCACCCCCTCCCCTTTTCTTTTTGGGTGCTAATCTAGTGCTCTACCATTGAGATAAACCCTCAACCCCCAACTTTTTAAAATGCAGGCAAAGGCCAAAGGAACGAAATGTTAGCATTAAGAACTTTAATTATAAATATAATTTGTTTAATAAATTACCAATTTTCCTTTACAATTAGTTAATTTTTAGCCACAGAAAACCAGTTAAAATCATCAAATCAGAACATGACAGTAATGAAATCATAATGTTACTGGATAGAAAATCTTACTTTTCATTTTTTGTTTTTTACCTCAAAGCAGAAGTCTTGCCCAAGGATGCTGCTATGAAGTGGTTTTACTGCTACAGGCTCCCCTCGACCAAGATCCAGACATTCTACTGCGCTGCAGGGGCTCAACAAGGATTCATGAGAACGTGACTCTTTCAGTTTAGGCAGCCCACGAGCCCTAAATGTAGAATATATTTCAGGTAGTGTTACCTTGGCCAACAAGGAAATGAGGGTCTAGTGCAATGAAGGCTTATGAAAAATGAACAAGTATGTAAGGACAAAAGTAAAGGAGGAAAAAATTAAAATTCTATGATAATAGTAGTAATCATATTCATGTGGCACACATAACCATACAACCATGTGAACACGGACATACTTTTTTTTTTTTCAACAAAGCACAAAAACAATAATTTTACTAGTCTCAAAGGAGCTCAAAGCTCCTCCACAAACATTATTTTTTAACCTCATTCTTATATTGGAAGATGCAGAAATCTATGCTATTCAGGTTATATCTCCTCTTAAAGCACTGACAAAATAGTGGTTGAACCCTCATTTTGTTTCTTTTTACTCTGACAGAATAAATACACACACACACACACACACAGTGCCAAACTTTTTAGCATAGGACTCCCTCAAAGGGAGATATCCTGATTTCCACCTCAATGTGGAATTCTTTTCTGGCAAGGTTTTACTTCTATCCATGCTTCACAGTATAAATGTGAATAACACATAAAATGCCTTGAAAAAGGTTCTCACCATGAAAAAATATGCCCAAACTCTTTCATATAGAAGAACAGATCTTTGTTGACATTGTTCAAATGTTCTGGCTGATTTTACTTCCTAGTTGTTTTAAAAAAGAATGTGGGAATCATGCTTCTTGTCACTATAGGAGTTGGTATTACAGACTTTCCTCTTGAAAGAATTAAAGGAGTGAAACAATATGAAGTATAATATTCCTGAATCCAGAACTGAATGGTTATGCAGTTTTACTCAATAATTATAGTATTTATTGACTGAAACACCCAGAATTAAATACACGTATTTCAAGTAGAAGTACTAAGAATAAAAAGAAATGCCTGTGTAAAGACATTTGTTTTTGTAAAGTACACTAAATAAACTACTTCATTCATTTCTTAAAATAAGCAGGGTAACATTAAATGGAACTGAAACACTAATGCCAGTGTAGTATTTAGTTAAATTACAAAGTTATACGATTCAAGAAACTAGCATTAAAGACTGTTCTTTCTCCATTTCTATTTGTTTCAAACTCTGTGAAATAAGAGACATCTAAAACTACCAGGACTTTATTAGTCCATTCTTTTCTCCCTAACAAAATCAACTGCCATTTAAAGATTAGGCTGAAAAAAATGTGTGTTCTGATATTCAGCAATTTTTAAAGTAAAGAAGTTCACATTATATATCCTACTAAGAAGGCAAGGTAAGCATAAAAGGTACTAATGCCATAATGTATATAAAAATATAATACTGTAATAGTTTCACATTTATTTCTCTTTGTGCTCCTGAGTAAGACATTGACATGTTTGTAGTAATGTGCTGCAAATATAGCACATCAATTATAAATAAATAAATGCTAATTTTTTTTTGCTTTAATTATATCATATAACCTTTCCCTATATGCTACACGAAGCCAGGGTGGGGCAATGGGACACTACTAACATCTTTCTTAAACAAATATAAAACAATTTCAATCCATCTTTCTCAGAAAGAGTTCCTGGAGGGAAAAGCCTCTCATGTTTTAGGGGTGAGCATTTTACCAGGAAAGATTAAGTTATATTGTAAACAGGAGGAGGTATGCCCAAAAGCTAACCTTTACTTTTTAAATTCTCCAGGAAAAGTTTTCTAAAACACAAAGTTATTTCAAACAAAATAAATGTCTACCTACATGAAACAATTGTACAGCCACCTGGTGGTGCAACCCCAAATCATAGCGATGCCACATGTCCAATATAGCAAGTCACTTTCTGAACTACATCTCAGAAAACGATTCTCTGTTTAGAAGACAGAAACCAATAGAAGATGGTTTCCCTGCTGACTTTGGTTACTGATACCATCTTTGGATACATGCTATCCACCAGGTGTTATTCAAGTCTTCAACAGAAGCAGAACAGAAAGGCAAACACTGTACAAGAGGTCATCTTCATCCAAATGCTGCAGGACAAGTAGTATGCCTTCCTCTCTTCCTTCAGGCTGCATCTAGCCCCTTGGGTAACACAAACAAGGTACCTGGGCTCAAGGCTGGGCCTGTTGCCATGGTGCTACACCTATAAGGAGATTAGAGCTGGAAGGCAGCAGGAAGAAGCTTCGGCTTGAAGGACACAGAGAGCATGCTCTGCAAACTTGGCAAAGGTGACTATTTTAAAACAGAAAGGAAGGAATGTTGAAGCCCCTACCCATTTCCATTAACAGTTTTCAGTCAAAGCCGGTAGAGCAGAAACTGAGGCAACTCTGGGGGTAGAGGAGAATCTCATATATTAAAAATTTGATTAGGAACAAATCTAATTAGCTTTAGCTTGCTTCATATATGATTCTTACTCTCTCACTAGTACGTATTTCTACATTCTATCTTGCAAGTAAAATCTTTCTCTCACACTTCTGTTTCCTCTAGCTTATTGTTTCTAGTGCTTACCCATGAACTTATCTGGGTTACACATATGTTCTTCTTTCAGAGGAAGGTGGATAAAATTATTTTTTCATTGTGTTTTCAATGAAATCTAACTTCCAATAGCAGCCATAAACATATTATAGTGACTGTCTGGAATTATAACTCAACTCTTCCTAATTACTGAAATTTCAATTATTAATACATAGTTCAGAATCTCCCATTGTTCAGTATGTGCATATATACCCACATGAATCAAAAGCCAAATTACTCACATGTTCAACGTTACTATTGAATAAATAAGCAAGCCCTTCCTGAATTAGGAAGACAGTGTCAAGACAGAAGTAATTCCCAGTGAAGCAAGATTACAATAAACAGGAAAATGGAGTAGCCTGGGAATGGCTCAGGGTGGTGGTGGGAAGCATTTTCTGTGCAAATATTTTGATATAAAATCATTGGTAACGCCCAAGTCTTTACTTTTTCTTGTATCTTCATATGAATTGATTTTTCTTTAATCTACCATCTACAGAGTTAGAGCAGCCATGTGGCACCACAGTTTACTCCTCCAATGGAAAATAGAATTTAATGGGAGAATAATGAGTTTAAAACTAATTTTTTTTTCCAGTCCATTCTGACATTAGGTTTCATTAAGAAACCTAATCCAGCCTCAAAAGTAGATGTTGTAAGTCCCTCGATCCCTGGCCAGGTTCTTTTTCTGACTGAGTCCCCTAACCCCTGCACCATCAGCCTAAATACCATATAAGAATAATTCAGGGGCTGGGGATGTGGCTCAAGCGGTAGTGCGCTCGCCTGGCATGCATGCGGCCCGGGTTCGATCCTCAGCACCACATACAAACAAAGATGTTGTGTCCGCCGAGAACTAAAATAAATGAATATTAAAATTCTCTCTCTCTCTCCCTCTCTCACTCTCTCTTAAAAAAAAAAAAAGAATAATTCAGGGTTCCAATATGACTATTTCTTGATTTAACTGGAAAATTGCTTCCAAAGGGGCAATTTTACTTCTAACTAAGGAACACCACTTACATTTCTGTTTTAATGTCATCACCACCATGAAAATAAGGGTTAAATATCTAATTGCTTTGGTGTTGAAGATTACCTGCTACTTCTGACCTATTTAAGAGATAAACTACAGGGCAAAAGAGGCTTTCTGTTACTACTATGTTGCTTTAACCCTCATCCCTATCTGAAATCAGTCTTAAAAAAGCTAAAAGTGAAGGCTGGGGAACCAACACATCCAACAGTAGATACACTAATGAAGGAAAAGAAAAAGGAGTAAAAGAACTCTGATTAGTGCAATTTAAAATAAAACACAGCTGGATTTTTCTCAGCTTACCCATTCAATTTTTTAAAAAGCCACATTCCCCACCACCCTAGCTCCAATGATGCTTGGACTTGCTTGCTCAATCTGCTACATGTTTACAGAATCAGTTCCAAATTTAGGAACTGGGAAACTTTTAATTAAAAATGCTTATTGCCACACAAAATCCTGGACTCAGTGCAGGTGAGTTTCTGCTTGGCTTGGCAGTTATGATTCCAGATGGCTTCACTGAATTCCAGAAGGGACAGTTTAGATAGCAAGGTAGATACAGCAACATACCTATGTTTTAACCAGTTTGTATTCCTAAGGCACTCATTTTGTTTGAAAATTTCCCAGGTAGTAATGAAAAATATTCAGTATCAATAAATTTATACATAGTCCAATAAGGTTTTAAAAAATTGCACTGAGATCTTATTTGGGAAAAATGTAATTATACCTGCTCTCCAGATTTCATTTTTTCCAATCAGGTATTTTGCAAAAGTAAACACTGTAAAAATTTTCCTCCCTGGACTGGGGTAGAGGAAGTAGGGCTCATTCACAAGAGTTCTATTGTGTACTAAAAAACGCATCTTCCCTGAGGATTTCGATTTATGGTTTATGCACTGCAGGTAAAGCCAGTATAGTGTCCCTGCTGCTCATGTTACTTGCTGATTTTTATGTTAGCTTAAAAATATACACCACATAAAAAACTATTTATGGAAGCACAGTCTATGCTGCAGATCTTCCTCTCCCTGCTCTCAGCCTCCAGACAGGATGGTCTAATGAGCTCAGCTGCTAAGGATAAAGAAAGACATTGGTCAGCCTGAAATTGTCACTTAAAGTGAGCAAATGCATGGTAAGAAAATTTGTCATCACAGAAAAAAATGATATCCCATGTACATGTAATGAAGGTGAATGTAAGGAGAAGGATTATAAATATTAAAACATGTTCTGGGAGTAGAAAATTCTACTTTCCTCCAATATGACCGACACTAGGGAACAAATTCTTTATAGAAACTGCACTATATTATAATATGCTTTTTTTGGCTCTGAAGTTGCAAATGGATTAAGATCTACTAGTACCAATTATATAAATTGAACACAACTATACTGAATTAAAAAAACATGAAATCAAACTTCACTCATAATCCAACTCAATGAACATATTAAAGAGTGAGTGAAAAGACTTAATACTTTTTTCTTTTATTGAATTTAATTGCTAGAGTTTTAACTTCACTATTGCCTTAAGATTAAGGTTTAGGGTGAAAGATTAATAAAAGAGGAAAGAACTAGAGAAGTTTAAAGACATTTACATTTTAATCATTAGTTTCTCATTAGGCTAATAAGTGAATTTCTGTATAGATCCATCTATTTATCCAACAGCTACTTGCTATGTACTGCACATAGGCGTTCTACTAGAGGTAGGTGCAAGAAACACACAAGATAAGAAGAAAGGCAGGGTCCTGATGCTCACACAGTTTATATATAGTCTAGAGAGTTAACAATGCCTTGTAGTACAATGAAATTAGACTTATGAAAAAGAATGCAAAAGAGGCTCTGTGAGTATTTAGGGGATCTTAAATTGGAGGTTCAGATTAGATTTCTTGGAGGAAAAAGTTAAGTGATGTTGTGACCTTCAAATCGATGGACTTCATAATATGCAAGTGTCCTGCCAAGAGACCTAGGTGGAATGGATAGCATGTAAAAAGACCTGTAATAAAAGTATGCAAAGCCTGGTGTGCTGAGACACTGAAAGAAATTCAGAGTGCAGCCTTTGAGTAGTATGGATGTGGTGGGGACAGGTGGTTGGTAGGAGTGGTAAATCACGAAGGCTGAGAGAGATCATGACAGGACTTGTAGTAATGGGCTTTTCAGTTTGATCACAAGACCAGGGGATGAACATATGAAGGTTTTGGGTGGTAGGAGGGGAATGACATGATCAGATGTGTATCTTAGCAAGACTACTTTGGCTAAGGAGAAGAGAAAGAAAGGGGTACAAAACGGAGAGAAAAAGTGAAAGACTAAGAGACTAGTTCATAGATTATGGTAGTAATCTAAGTAAAGATCATGAACTAGACAGACAGAAATGGGTAAGAAGTAGATGAAATTAAGAGATATATAGGACGAAATTAGGCCTTGGTGACTGCAACGTTGTCAGTGTCAGGGAGAACTGTAAAATCAAAGATGACTGGTCATTTCTGTCCTGAACCACAGGATAGAAAAATGGTAATGTCCTTCATGGGAATAGGAAATATGAGGCAATGCTGGTTGAGTTGAGAGTAGAAATGAAAGCAAGTTTTATACAATTTGGGTTTGAGGTTACTGTGGCAGTAGATATGAATAGTGAAAGAGGACATGTGGAAATAACCTGAGAAATATCAACATTTAAATCTATAAAACTGACAGAGATTGAGAAATACGAAAGAGAAAAACTAGGTATTTCAAGTATCATAAAAAACCCAGAGATGAGAGGTCTCAGAGGCGGAAGACTGTCCACTATTATAGAAAATCAAGTGTGTTAAGAGACTAATACTAGCCCCTGGATTTAGGAATTGAGAGGTAATTGAAGACTTTTACAAGAGGAGTTTTTAGGGAATGGAAATAATGACAAATGAAATTGTACTGGGTTGGAAACAAAAATAAAAAAAAAAATCAAAAAACCAGATGGGATGTGAAAAAATGGAGCAAAAACAATTCTGTCTGAAAAAATGGCAACAGTGAAATAGCTAGAGGGAAACTAAAAAAACAAACAAACAAACAAACAAACAAAAAAAAACAAAACATGCTTTAATGTTTTCCCCTAAAACAAGAAAGTGTTAACACTTTTGGTAAAATTCAAGAGTTCAGAAGGATAGATGGCAAAGAACAAATAAGGGTACCCTTTTTGATCTCCTATAGAAAATGCCATTACTAATTCCTATGAATTCTTCTAGAATTTTTTTTATATAGGCAGCCCTCTCTCGCCCTATTTATACATATACAAAATTTTAGAAATTATGTGTTTATTATAGGAATATATTAATATATTCATATGTATTTAAATATATACATATGCATATATATTTATACATATGTACATTTACATTTATATTTATCACAAATGGGATTCTACCATACTTCAAATAAATTTTTTATT
This sequence comes from Marmota marmota marmota, assembly GCF_001458135.2. Lineage (NCBI taxonomy): Eukaryota > Metazoa > Chordata > Mammalia > Rodentia > Sciuridae > Marmota > Marmota marmota. The sequence continues at coordinate 14,756,390 of NW_026000019.1, forward strand.
AGAGCTTTATGGTTATACACAGTAGTTGGGTTCATTCTGACAAACTCATACATGCATAGAAATTGATTTCGGTTCATGATTTTGGACTTCTGTCCACACTGGAACACATAGACAGAACTTGTCTCTTTTTAATGAACACATGATTTTCCTTTATATTGGCCTTTAACAGTTTAACCAGTCCCTGAAGACAATCTAAATTTTTCCTTTTTTCTTTTTCTTTTGTGATTATCACCAAAGTTTAAAAAAGTATCTTAGTACATCTATCTTTTTTAAAATATTTTTTTAGTTGTAGATGGACACAATACCATTATTTTACTTATTTATTTTTATGTGGTGCTAACATCGAACCCAGTGCCCCCATGTGCTAGGCGAGCACTCTACCACTGAGCCACAATCCCAGCCCTAAGGTACATTTATTTTTATGCACATGTGTGTGTATACACACACACACACACACACATATATGTATACGTTCATAGTTTGAACTTTCCAATGTGAAACTGCCAGATCAAAGGGCATATACATTTAAAATTTTGATATTAAGGGCTGGGGCTGTAGCTCAGTGGTAGAGTGCTTGACTAGCATGAGCGAGGCACTGGGTTTGATCCTCAGTACCACATAATTATAAAATAATATTGTATCTATCTACAACTAAAAAAATAATTAAAAAGATAGATGTACTAAGATACTTTTTTAAACTTTGGTGATAATCACAAAAGAAAAAGAAAAAAGGAAAAATATCTTCCATAAAAAATTGGTATCCATTTAAAATCCTATCAACAGTACATGATTCAATTAGAAACTTCAATGGGATTTTAGATGATAAAATAAAGAATCCTTAATTGACCCATGACAGTAACCTGGTAAGAGAAATTCTATAATTTATAGTCAGATTATATTGATTAATTAAGGTATGGAATTCAATAATTTCTGAGTTGTCACTATAACCAAGTATATATACCATATTGAAAAAGATTGTTCTATTGTTATTACCTACAAGTCAGTTTTGACATTTTCTATTTCAGGTTAATGTTTACCATTTCCTTAATAAAATTGGCATTGTGCTAGGAGACGGGATACAAAGATTATACCCTTGAGGAGCTTCCAATCTTTAGCAGTAAACAGAAATATGAAAAGATACATTAGCATTTAGTTCAATAATTGCTGCAGTCTGGCTGGGCACAAATCATGAGCCACTCAAGCAGGAACAAACTTTATTTCCGAAAGCCCCCCC
>NW_026000019.1:14757646-14836456 GCF_001458135.2 Marmota marmota marmota
CCCAATGCCACCCACGCGGCCCTTCCAGGAACCCCACACACCAACCGGAACTCCCTCCACCGGAACTTCACCAACCAACGGAACTCCCCAGGAATCCCCCAGGAATCCCAGGGAGAACTCCAAAGTAGTGGGTGTCCCCCACCCCCACCCCAGGCGGACAGCAGGGGTCTATATACAATTGAATACACAGCCTGTTTCAATCCAGCATCATCCAGTAACAGCTTAACTTAATTATCATCATCTTAATGGCTCCCCTCTCAACCATTACTTCTGGCAAAATGCCAGGGGCCATTCCGACTGGCTGTGGCTCTCAGCAAATAATAAGGTATGTTTAATTGGTATGGATAGGTAAGTGAGGTAAAAACTTAGTCTATGATGATGTTTGGGAAGAACACAGAAAAAAAGTAAGGGAGCGTAAGAGTATTGGGTATTGCTGCATGAGTAGGAATTAGAAGCCTGACAAAGGACAGAGTATAGGAATAAGGAATGACAACTGGGTTAGAGGAATAGCAAGATTAAAAAGAGAAAAATATGAAATAATATGAAATTATAAATGAAAGACCTGGTATGTTTGGTAGGAGATAATGCTGGGTTAGGAAAGGACTGGGCCATATTTTTGCATGTTGTATGTTATGCTAATGATTGTACATTTATAAAAATATTATAAACATGTAATGAGATACTGAAATCGAAGTTTTAATGGAGATACACAGATAAAACAGATGCAATACTTTGCTTTGAAGTGAAGTACTAAACAAAACTGTAATATTTATAAGTGAAATGTTTTAGAACCAATTACACTACCTTGATCTTCTTGTTTAGATAAAGACTTCAAAAAGTGGCCAGAGAATGGAGAAAACATTTTATGAGAGAGAATTTTTGGAGAAAGCTAGGAGACTGTATCCTCTCCCATCCCTACAATGGATATGGATAGGGGATACAGAGAAGATAGGGTTTGATTTTATCTGGGAAACCTAGATGATGAGAAATGTGTTAGTAGCAGAGCAAGGGAGTGTAGATGCTTTTGGATTAGCCTGCACTCCTAAAGGTTGTCAGGGCAAAGAATGTGAAAGTGTTTCCTGTGGACCACAGGACTGCAGGGGTAGAGTGCAGAGCAGCAAGAACTCCTTCCTAGAAAGAAGTCACAAGCAAGTGCCTGGAGAAAAATTGCATCTGCTCAAGTCAATAAAACCCTAGGAGAAAAGTTCCTTAGGGATGAGAAATTTCTGAAGGAATCCCCAAAGCAGCCCATAAAGGAAAAATCTGCCTTAAACATCTGCCAGGCTCAGAGAACATGATGGAAGTCTAGAACTTAATAATTCTTTTCTTTCCTTCTTCTTTCTGTCTCCCCTCATCCAAATCTGGACGGCACCTAAAACCATGTTTGGTAAGCTGGATTAGAAGTAAATTGTCTAGCATACTTTACTCTCCAAAGGCAGGCACACTACCTGTAACTGGCTTGGCTGAGATAAAAACTATAAGCCTACAGTTTTGATTAATATTTTGTTTTTTTATAAACCTGAACATTAAATAACAGAGTGATTACACTCTTGGGCAAGAGAAGTGAAAACTTAAGCTGACTCAAAAACCTGTACACCATTATTCACAGAAGTTTTATATGAAATATCAAAAACCACAAGTAACCCAAATGTCATTTGATGAATGAAAATTAAATTCTACTATATCCATACAATAGAATCCATACCTGAGAACAAATGGAAATGACCAATGATTATATGTAACAATTTTGATGGATCTCAAGGACATATACTTAGTGGGGAAAAAAGCCAATCTCAAAAATGTCACATACCATATGATTCTAATAATACTCTTGATACAATAAAACAGTGGAGATGGAAAACAAATTAGTGGTTGCTAGGGCATAGGGATGGAGGTGGTTATGACTGTAAAGGGGTAACACAGGGAGTTATTTTTTAGTAATAGAACAGCTTTTTATCTTGATTGTGGTAGTGGCAATACAAATCTTTACATAGGATTAAACTGCATAGAACTACACATACACACAAACAAATCAATGCTGGTAAAAACTGAATAAAGTCTGCAGTCTAGTTAATAATACTGTACCAATGTCAATTACTGTTTTTTATATCATACTATAGTTTTATGATGTCATTATTGGCTGAAGGAATGGTCTGTAGGACTCTTGTATTATTTTTACAACTTGCTGTGAATGTAAGAATTCAAAATAAAAAGTTAAAAAATTAGTAGAAAAAATTTAGGAGAAAATCAAGAGGCTGAGTACACTTTCAAGTATCTCCTGACAAAGAATAAGTAAATTATTTTAAAACCATGCTTTGTTAGTGAGCCTCATAACTGAAGTCATTACTGTGAAGGTTTTTATTTGAGGGACATTTGGAGTGGGTGAGAAAATTCTATATTACCTCAACTCTTTGCTGAATTTAAGTAGCACTTTCAAAGCAAGGTTGGCAACCTAGCAGGCACCTGGAGTCCTGGAATGCCTGACAATGTAGTATGACCATTGTTTTTAAGCATTTCCTAGTTTTAAGTGCATTTGAATGAAAGGCAAAACTATCATAGTCTTTTCACATCCCAATGTTCCCCACCACCCTTGCCAGCTCCCATGACATGGTTTTAACTTAAAAATGCTGCCAATATTGATTCTAGGAAATCCTTTTACTGGCTTTTATCAGATTAGAAAGCTTTGAAACAATGATGACTTTGTGACATTCTATTGATTTTATCTCTATACTTTCCATTCCCATTACCACTATCCTTAGAGCCTTCATTATCTTACTTAGCTTTATGCTAATTGATCTTCCAAATTTAGTCTCTACAAATTAAGTGACCTAAAATTACAGATTCCATAGTGCCAGGTTATTCCAGTCATAGCACAATTATTTTTTTAAAATATATTTTAAAAACTAATTTATTTATTTGTTCTAATTTGTTATACATGACAGCAGAATGCATTTCAGTTTATAGTACACAAATGGAGCACAATTTTTCATGCCTCTGGTTGTACACAAAGTAGAGTCACACCATTCATGTACTTAGGGTAATGATGTCCATCTCATTCCACAGTCTTTCCTACCCCCATGCCCCCTCCCTTCCCCTCCTTCTCCTTTGCCCTATCCAAAGTTCCTCCCTCCATTCCTCCATTGTTCCCTGCCCCACCCACTTTAAGGATCAGCATACACTTATCAGAGAAAACATTTGGCCTTTGTTTTTTGGGGATTGGCTAACTTCACTTAGCATGATATTCTCCAACTCAATCCATTTACTTGCAAATGCAATGATTTTATTTTCTTTTAATGCTAAGTAATATTCCATTGTCATAGCACAATTCTGATTAGGTCATTTGCTTATTCAAAAATGTTTAAAGGCTCCTTATTGCTTATAGGCTAAAATATAAACTCCTTAGTATGATATTAAAGAACTGCCCTGGGTATGGAATACTGGGTTCAAAATAATTTCTACTCAGAATTTTAAAAATATTCTCCCACTGACTTCTGATTTTCAATATTTCTACTGAGAATTCCAATATCATTCCCCCCTACCCAGTATGTACTTCCATGTCTTTTGTATGTAATCCATTTTTTTCAATAGAATCTTTTTAAAGATTCATTTTCTATACCTCAGTGACTGACATTTCATGATGATTTACACCAATGTGTGTATTCAGGGGTATTTTTTCATTCATTTTCCTGGGAATGTGGTGGTCCTTCCAATCTGGATATTTATGTTTTCTTGTCTGAGGACAATTCCCTGCCCAAAGTTTTTCTTTGTTCTTTGTTCTTTTTCCCCTGTAATTCTTGGGCCAAATCTTTCATTTTCTGAGTGACATGAATTTAGCTTTTATATTAATTTCCAAATTCTCTTCTTGATTTTCTTTTTCTTATATCATCTTGTTATTATTTCATAGATGTACAATCTTATCTTGTGAAGTTGTTTCTGGCTTCATAAGTTGCTCTGTTTCTTCTGCCATCCCCTCCTCCTCCAGTATTTGTTTATTTTAGTATCTGTCTTTCATTTTGGAAATTTACCTTAATATCTGTAAGACACTTGGTTGTTTAAACTTAAGAGAAAAACACTTAAAAAGCTGAATGTAAGTTTTGTGTGCTGAAAGGGAGCATACAGACTAAGGAGCTTCACTGAAGAGTGCCTCCTGGGCCAGTTTTTTTTTTCTTTTTTAAAGAAAATCTTTACTAAGATATAATTTATACACCATAAAATCTAACCATTTTCAATGTACAGTTTTTTAGTATATTCAGAGTTGTACACTCATCACCACAATCTAAGCTTAAAATATTTTGATCACTCTAAAGAGAAACCCCATGCTCATTAGAAGTCATTCCTATTCATCACATCCAACAACCAGAATCTTCAGCCTCTGGAAATACATACTGGCAACAATTAATCTGAGGATTTACTTATTCTGGACATTTTATATTATACAGATGGAATCATATAATACATGCTTTTGTGACCACAGCTGTCTTTTCTTTTTTTTTACATGGTGCTGGGGAATTGAACTTGGGGTCTTATGCGTATTAGGCAAGTGCTGTACCACTGAGCTATGACAAGCTTCTTTCACTCAGCATGTTTTTTCAAGGATGAAAACATTCACATATGTTGTAGCATGTATCAGTACTCTATTCCTTTTCATGAAATGCTAATATTTCATTGTATTGATATTATCATATTTTGAGTAACAATTAATCAGTGGATGATGGACATTTGGGTCATCCTGATTTTTTGACCATTAGGTGCCGCAGTCTGGCTGGGCACAATCAGGAGCCACTTGTCAAAAGAAACTAACTTTATTTTTAGAACCACACACGCCAAACAAAACAGCCTCTCAGGAAAAACCCTCAGAGCCTCAACTGCCACCACCGGCTTTCCACAAGCCTCTCTCTCCCCCACAAGCTTCTCTCCACCTCCCACAATCCTCCTGCTCTTGAGGCCGATTGGCTGGGTCACGTGGGCGGAGCCAAAAAAAGTCCCCCAATGAGCAGCTCCGTGGTCTGAAAGGGCAGGGAAACAGTCCAATGAGCATCACCGCAGAGGAGCCAATCAGCTAGATGTTGCTGGGGCCGAGGAGCCAATCAGCTAGATGTTGCTGGGGCCACTGTGAGCCAATCATCAGCCGGCAGCTGGAAGTTTGCTGGGGCCCCTTCGGCTGTGGCTCTCAACAATTAGGAATAATGCAGTTATCCATGAGCATTATTGTACAAGTTTCTATTTGGACATGTGTTCTCATTTTGCTGAGAGCCATAGCCAGTATCTTTTTATGTGGGATGGTTTAGTTCTCTAGTGTACTTTGTGATAAGGGTAAGACTTTGCTGGGGCTATAGGTCAGTGGTAGAGAGCCTGCCTAGCATGTGCAAGGCCCTGGGTTTGAACCCCTGCACCACACACACACACACACACACACACACTGTAATCCTGACCACTGACCTTCTAAAGCTGGTTGGCTTAACCTTTCCAGAATCCTGGAAATAGGTAGGTGACCTCCTTCTATTGCAGATATTGCTAGCTACATTCTCAATACCCATATCTCTCTCTCCTTTAAGAATATTAAGAATAGATTCCTGCATTATTGGGGGCAACAACATACCAAATTATAAAATTTTCCAGCTTCCCTTGCAGAAAAAGGTAGAATGAGATAAGTAGAAGTCACTGGATATGGTTGTAAGGAAATCTTAAAAAGGGAGACAAATAAGCTGTAAGGTAGGTGCATTTTTATGAGTTCCTCTTTTCTGGTGTGTGAGTTACCCTCCACTGGATTCCTTGAGGTTCAGGAGCTGGGTCTTTGGCTCTCTATATTCTTCTTCTTTTTTAATTTTATTTTTTAAGTTGTTGATAGAACTTTATTTTTATTTATTTATATGTGGTGCTGAGAATCGAATGCAGTGCCTCACACATGCAAGGCAAGTGCTCCACCACTGAGCTACAACCCAGTCCCCTGGTTCTCTTCTTCTTCTTCTTTTATTAAATATCTTTTTAGTTCTCTCAGACCATTTGAGGAAGACAGACAAGAGACAATTCATGACCTGCTCTGTCTGCACTGAGACTGGAATACCTGCACTGCCCACGGACAGTTGGGAACACTGCACCTGGGCAAAGAGGAACCACCATGCTGGGGTTCCCTATCCACCAATGGGGTAGGGTGGTGGGGATAGGGAGGATGGTTCCACCCAAACTGCCTCCATCTTGGGATATTGCAGCCACCTCTGTAGTCCTCCCTACATGGTAATCTTCACTGTGGAACAACGGACAGAGCCAGGAGGCTCCTGCCTATGGTGGCACTACATGCCACAGTGTGGCATCACCCAATAGGCCACCCAACAACATCACACAGTCCATCCTTCTAGCCTCATCTTTGAAAGCAGTTGCCTCTATCTTGGGACACCTCCACTGCCATCTTGGGTTACCTCTGCTGCCACCTCTGCCATCTTTAGTTGGGGCCGCTTCCATATTGGGACTCTGACTGGGGCCTGGAATCATAACACCAAAGTACCTATAGGCTTGATGCTACTGCTGCCACCAACTAGGGATGTGGTCGCTTCCATCTAGGGACAACAATCAGAACCTTGAAGACTGTCACCAAGGTCCCTGTGGGCCTGGTTGCACCAGAAGTATCCCTACTAGACACCATCCTGTGGCAAAAGTAACAGGGAGCCTTGCATGGGTTTGCCCCTCTTTTTTTTCTCCTGCTAACATCCAACTTCTTTTGATTCCCCTTTCACTCGTCCTATAATCTAATACCTCTATATTCTCACAGCCTACCTCATAAACATGACAACCTACCCCACCCTGTTCTCTCTCTGTACACCATTAGAAACTGTAAACCCTTATGCAAACCTACTGGCTATATGGTAGAAGATACCTGAACTCATCATTTTTCTTTTTATAACGACAAAACTTAAATGTCTAAATAGAAGCTAATTGATTTATGGCTGCATGTTGGTTGCATTGGGTGATGTAAACATTGATCTCCCCATTAAAGGTGAGGTATTGGTAACCTGCAAGGACACTACAAGATTATAGAGTAGAAACTTCAACTCGGAGCTGTACTGCAAGAGAGGAAAATATGTAGACAACATGAAAAAACAAGGGAGGAAAGTGCCCCAAACAAACCAAGATAATATATAATTATAGAATCTATTTTCAGCACAGTAGTTGAAATGACAGCGAAAGAGTTCAGAATGTACATAATTAAAATGATCAGTGAATTAAAGAATGACCTAAGAAAGCAAATACAGGCCAAAACTGATCACTCCCACAAAGAGATAAGAAAGCAAATACAGATAGCAAAAGGTTACTTCAAGAAAGAGATAAAGATTCTGGAAAAACCAACCAACCAACAAACAGAAATCCTTGAAAGAAGGAAACAATAAACAAATTAAAAACTCAATAGAAAACATCACCAACAGAGTAGGTCACCTGGAAGACAGAACCACAGACAATGAAGACAAACTACAAAATCTTGAAAATAAAGTTGACCTTAACAGTGAAGATGACAAGAAACCATGAACAGAACATCTAAGAATTAGGGGATAACATCAAAAGACCAAATCTAAGATTTATCAGGATACAGGAAGGCACAGAGATTCAAACCAAAGGAATGCACGATCTCTACAATGAAATAATATCAGAAAATTTCCCAAACATGAAGAATGAATTGGAAAATCAAATGTAAGAGGCCTACAGGACACCAAATGTACAAAATTACAATAGATCTATACCAAGGAATATATTAATGAAAATGCCTAGTATACAAAATAAGGATAGACTTAAAGGCTGCAAGGGAGACGAATCAGATTACACATAGGGGAGACCAATTTGGATCTCAGCAGATTTTCCAACCCAGACCCTCAGAGCCAGGAGATCCTGGAACAACACACACAAAGCTCTGAAACAAAATGGATGCCAACTAAGAATCTTATATCCAGAAAATTAAGCATCAGATTTGATGACAAAATAAAAGCTTCCATGATTAAACAAAGGTTAAAAGAATTTACAGAGAGAAAGCTTGCACTACAGAACATTCTTGGCAAAATATTCCATGAGGAGGAAATGAAAAACAACAATGAAAATCTGCAAAGGGAGGATCTATACTAAAGGAAAGGCCAATCAAAAGAGAAATCAAGTCAAGTTAAAAACCGAAAATAAGCCAAAATGAACGGGAATACAAAACATATTTCAATAATAACCCTGAATGTGAATGGCCTAAACTTATCAATTAAAAGACACAGACTGGCAGATTGGATTAAAAAGCAAGACCCAACAGTATGCTGCCTTCAAGACTACTCATCTCACAGGAAAATACATCCGCAGATTGAAGGTGAAAGGATGGGAAAAAATGTATTACTCACATGGACTGTGTAAACAAGCAGGGGTTTTCATCCTTATATCATATAAAATGGACTTCAAACCAAAGTTAATAAAAAGGGATAAAGAAGGTCATTTCATACTGCTTAAGGAAATCACTCATCAACAAGATATAACAATTGTAAATATCGATGCTCCAAACAATGGGGCATCTATGTATATCAAACAACCCTTCTCAACTTCAAGAATCAAATTGACCACAACACAATAATACTGGGTGACTTTAACACAACTCTCTCACTACTGGATAGATCTTCCAAATAAAAACTAAACAAAGAAACTGTAGAACTCAAGAAAACAATAATTTAGACTTAACAGATATATATGGAATATTCCATCCATCAGTGAGTAAATACGCTTTTTTCTCAGCAGCACATGGATCCGTCTCCAAAATAGAACATATGTTATGCCACAAAGCAAGTCTTAGCAAATATAAAACATTGAGATACTACCCTGCATTCTATCTGACCATAATGGAATGAAATTAGAAATTAATGATAAAATAAAAATTAGAAGCTACTCCAACACCTGGAGACTAAATAATACACTACTGAATGATGCCTAGATAACAGAAGACATCAGGAAAAGATAAAAAAAATTCTTAGAGTTAAATAAGAACTCCTATACAACATATCAAAATCTCTGGGACACTATGAAGGCAGTGCTAAAAGGGAAGCTCATTGCATTAAGTGCATTCATTAAAAGAAGAAAAAGTAAATAAATAAATGACCTGACATTACATCTCAAAGCCCTAGAAAAAGAAGAACAAGTCAACACCAAAAGTAGCAGAAGGGCTGGAGTTGTAGCTCAGTGGCAGAGCACTTGCCTAGCATGATCCTCAGCATCACATAAAAATAAAATAAAGGTATTGTGTTCATCTACAACTAAAAAATAAATGTTAAAAAGTAGTAGAAGACAGGAAATAATTAAAACCAATGAAATTGAAACAAAAGAAACAATTCAACAAATTGACAAAACAAAAAGCTTGTTCTTTGAAAAAAAATTGACAAACTAGCCACTCCAATGAAAAGGAGAGAGAAAATGCAAATTACTAAAATTTGTGATGAAAAAACAAATATCACAACAGACAATATTGAAATACAGAAGACAATTAGAAACTATTTTGAAAATTTATATTCCAGTAAAATAGAAAACCTTGAAGACATATGAGGCATATGATCTACCCAAACTGAACCAGGAGGACATGCACAATTTAAACAGATCAATTTCAAGCATACAAATAGAAGACACCATCAAAAGCCTACCAACCAAGAAAAGTCTGGGTCCAGATGGATTCTCAGCCAAGTTCTACAAGACCTGCAAAGAGGAATTAAAACCAATACTCCTCAAATTATTCCATGAAATAGAAAAGAAGGGAACCCTTCCAAACTCTATGAGGCTAGTATCATCCTTTTACCAAAACCAGACAGAGACACATCAAAGAAAGAAAATTTCAGACCAATATCCCTGATGAACATAGATGCAAAAATTGTCAACAAAATTTTGGCAAATTGCATATAAAAACATAAAAAAAGTGCACCATGATCAAGTGGGGTTCATTCCAGGGATTCAAGGTTGTGTCAACATACAGAAATCAATAAATGTAATTCATCACACCAACAGACTTAAAGATAAGAACCATATGATTACATCAATTGATATAGAGAAAGCATTTCACAAAACACAGCACCCTTTCATGTTCAAAACACTAAAAAAACTAGGGATAGTAGAAACATACCTCAATATTGTAAAAGCTATCTATGCTAAACCCAAGACCAACATCATTCTAAACGGAGAAAAATTGGAAGCATTCCCTCTAAAATCTGGAACAAGACAGGGATGCCCTCTTTCATTTCTTCTATTCTACATAGTTCTTTTTTTTTAAAAAAAATATTTATTTCTTAGGTGTAGATGGACTCAACACAATGCCTTTATTTTTATGTGGTGCTGAGGATCGAACCCGGGTCGTGCCGGTGCTAGGCAAGCACTCTATTGCTGAGCCACAATCCCAGCCCCTTCTACATAGTTCTTGAAACTCCAGCTAGAGCGATTAGAAGAAGGAAATTTAAGGGATATAAATAGGAAAAGAACTCAAATCATCATTATTTGCTGACAACAGGATTCTATACTTAAAGAATCCAAAAAATTCAATTGGAAAACTTCTAGAATTAATAAATAAATTCAGCAAAGTAGCAGGATACAAAATCAATGCCCATAAATCAAATGTATTTCTATACATCAGTGATGAATCCTCTGAAAGAGAAATTAGGAAAACTACCCCATTCACAATAGCCTCAAAAAATAAAAAATACTTGGGAGTCGGCTTAACAAAAGAGGTGAAGGACCTCTATAATGAAAACTACAGACAATAAAGAAAGAAGATGAAGAAGATCTTAGAAGATGGAGAGATCTCCCATGCTCTTGGATAGGCAGAATTAATATTGTTGAAATGGCCATACTGCCCAATACGCTATACAGATTCAATGTGATTCCAATTAAAATCCCAATGTCATTCCTTATAGAAACAGAAAAAGCAATTATGAAATTCATTTGGAAAACTAAGAGACCAAGAATAGCCAAAGCAATCCTTACCAAGAAGAGTGAGGCAGGAGGCACCAGGATCTTAAACCATACTACAAAGCTAGAGTAACAAAAACAGCATGGTACTGGCACCAAAACAGGCATGTAGACCAATGGTGCAGAATAGAAGACACAGAGACAAACCCACATGAATACAGTTACCTTATACTAGATAAAGGTGTCAAAAACATACATTGGAGAACAGCCTCTTCAACAGCTAGGAAAACTGGAAATCCATATGCAGCAAAATAAAACTAAACCCATGTCTCTCACCAAGCACAAAACTCAACTTAAAGTGGATCAAGGACTTAGGAATTAGACCAGAGACCCTATGCCTAACAGGAGAAAAAGTAGGCCCAAATCTCTATTATATGGGATTATGTCCCTACTTCCTTAATAAGACTTCTATGTGCAAGAATTAAAATCAAGAATCAATAAATGGGATGGATTCAAACTAAAAAGATTCTTCTCAGCAAAAGAAATAATCAATGAAGTGAAGAGAGAGCCAACAATTTGGGAGCAAATTTTTGCCACACACACATCAGAGCACTAATCTCCAGGATACATAAAGAACTCAAAAAACTTAACACCAAACCAAAACCCAAACCCAAACCAAAACAACAACAACAACAAAAATAAGTCAATCAATAAATGGGCTAACGGGCTGAACAGACACTTCTAAGAAGAAGATATACAATCCATCCTCAAATATATGGAAAAATGTTCAACATATCCAGCAATTAGAGAAAGGCAAATCAAAACCATTCTAAGATTTTATCTCACTCCAGTCAGAATGGCAGTTATCAAGAATACAAGCAATAAGTGTCGGCAAGGATGTGGGGGAAAAGGCACACTCATACATTGCTAGTGGGACTACAAATTGGTGCAACCAATTTGGAAAGAAGTACACAGATTAGTTAGAAAAATTGTGATAGACATCATTATCCAAAGTACATGTATGACGACCCGAATTTGTGTCAACATACTTTATATACAACCAGAGATATAAAAAATTGTGCTGTATATGTGTAATAAGAATTGTAATGCATTCTGTCATTTGTTTTTTAAAAAAATCAATTTAAAAAAACAGAAAAATTGAAATGGAACAACCATTTGACCCAGCTATCCCACTGCTCGGTCTATACCCAAAGGATTTAAAAGCAGCATACTACAGTGATGCAACCATTTCAATGTTTGTAACAGCACAATTTACAATTGCTAAACTGTGGAACCAAACTAGATGCTCTTCAACAGATGAACTGTTGTACATATACACAATGGAATATTATTCAGCATTAAAAAAGATTAAAATTATGGCATTTGTAGGTAAATGGATGGAGTTGGAGAACATCATGCTAAGTGAAATAAGCCAATCTCCCCCAAACCAAGCGCCAAATGTAATCCATAATGGGGAGGGGGCAGAATGACATGGGATGAGTGCAGAACTTTAGATAATGCAAAGAGGAGCAGGGAATGGGTCAAGGGGGTAGAAAAGACATTGGAATGAGATAGACATCATTACTCTAGGTACATGTATGATTGCACAAATGGTGTGACTCTACTTCATGTACAATCAGAGAAGCAAAAAATTCTGCTCCATTTGTATACAATGAACCAAAGAGCTTTCTACTGTCATGTATAACTGATTAGAGCTAATAAAAAAAAGAGAGAATTTAAAAAATATTTTTTTAGTTGTCGATGGATCTTATTTCATTTACTTATTTATATGTGGTGCTGAGAATTGAACCTAGTGTCTTATACATGCTAGGCAAGCGCTCTACCACTGAGGCATAACCCCAGTCCCCTATATTCTTTTGTAGCACATGGAACCTAACACATCTACATTAGATGTGTAGAAGTATATACAGAAATTTGTTTTTTAGAATATTAATTATTTGGTAAAAGTTCACTTCTAGTTACTAAGAATCTATACCAAGAATGTAGCTATTAAAAAGATGTAGAGTTACATGTACTATACCCTGACAAAGAAAATATTGAGTTTACAGATCATTAAAAATTGACAGGAAAAAAAAAAAGCACTGGTAATAATTTCCATCAAGGTCTCATAACAAGATTTTATAATTTGTGGATCATTGGCAAGACATATCTGGAGCCATTAAGGACTTTTTAATGATCAAGAATGAATGTTAAAATATCCTATGGTATTTTGCATAGCTCATCCTGTGCAGTAAACATAATTGTAGAGCTGAAAAATTCCTATCACTTACTGAACTCATAGCTGAAGAAGAGACAAGAGAAAAGGAAACTGCAGGAAAAGAAAAAGGAAAACCCCAAGAAAATTCACAGAAACTTCTGCAGACTTCAATAAGTTCCTTAAAAATTTGAAAACACGCACTCCAATGTTGTTTTCTGCTTACAAGCAGATATATGATTAAAGCAAACCAAGTAAGCCACCATGGACATATTTCTGAAAACACTGACACCTTCCTTAAGAACCTCAGGCAGGTCCTTCACGAGGTAATTCAGAAGAAGGTATTGCTATCCGAACAGATGATGATTCCATGGTGTTACTGCCCCGAAGACTTTCCAGTAGGACAAGATATGGAGATGGAAGTGAGTGATACTGATGATTCTGGCCCCATGTAGACTAGGCTAATGTGTGTGTTTGTTCTTAGTTTTTAGCAAAAAAGTTTTAAAAAGTAGAAATAAAATACTTTAAAAACAGAAAAAAACTTACAGAATAAGTATATAAAGAACAAAAATATTTTTGTAAAGCTGTATGTTTGTGTTTTAAGTCTTATTACAGAAAAAATGTAAATGTTTATAAGGTAAAAGTATTATAGTAAACTAAGGTTAATTTATAATCGAAGAAAGAAAAATACTTTTATGAATTTAGAGTAGCCTAAGTACACAGTGTTTATAAAGCCTATAGCTTAGTATAGCACTCTCCTGGCCCTTTACATTCAATCACCCCTAACTTGTTGACTCACCCAGAGTAACTTCTAGTCTTGTAAGCTTCATTCATGGTAAGTGCCCTATACAGGTATACCATTTATCTTTTATACTGTGTGTTTTCTGTACCATTTCTATGTCTAGATATGTTTAGATACAAAAATACCATTGTGTTATATGTGCCTATAGTATTTGGTATAGTAACATGCTATAAAGGTTGGCAGTCTAGGCTATACCACATAACCTAGTTGTTTAGTAGGTTCTATCATTAAGTTTTGTATAAGAATGCCATGACATTCACACAGTCATGAAACTGCCTAATGATGCAGTTCTCAGAATGTATGACTGTGTATTACTGAGACATTTTTCCCAATACAACAAAGATGTACGTATTTTATTTGTACAATTTAAAAACTGAAGGAAAGGGCAGCTCTACTAGATTTAACTTAGAGTATTCACATGTTAGATATAAGAACAGAACCATCTATGTACTTATATTTAGACACTATACACTGTTTTGAAAGGAATGGTCTGATTTCAGCAAGAAAATGAAGTCTTTAGAAAATCTTTGGTTATGCCTATAAGAGTACTAATACAAAGAGCTTAGCTAAAAAAAAATAAATAGCTTAGCTAAAAAATTGATAGAAATAATAGATAAACCTTAGTTCTGTTTATATCTTTAGAGACACGAAGGTGAGAGAGTCTATTAAAAATACATATGTGTATTGGGCTAGGGTTGAGGCTCAGAGGTAAATGCTTGCCTAACATGTGTCAGGCACTGGGTTTGATCTTCAGCACCACATGAAAATAAAATAAAGATATTGTGGTCACATATAACTAAAAAATAAATATTTTTTTAAAATACATACATGTATGTATATATACGTGCACAAACAGTGCATTACAACTTTTAGTTCATCCCAATACAAAATAAAAATAAAGTTTAAAAAAAATTTTTACAGGAAATCTTTATAATTCAAATAGATTTGGAAAATAAAGAGGGTTATCTAATGTTTGAAATTCATCAGCACCTACTTATTTTGCTGTATTTGAGATAGAATGATACTGCTATTGATTGAAACAACAGTATGGAAGTCACATATAATCAATTTAGGTCACACTAAAAGGCTAAAAATGCCGGAACTATATATATATAAAAGCAATATAAGTCTCTAGGAGAATATAATCTCTTGGTAATACAAGCCAACAATTCCTATGGATTAACTAAAGCAAAATGGAATAGAAGATAGAACTCTGTTTGAAATTAAGAAGGTAATATTTAGTACAAGGTTGAAAAATAAAATATACTTATTAAAAAAAAACCTTCTTGTCTCCCAAGTTTGCATATGATGCTGCAGAGTATAAGAAACTGGCTATATATTAAAGGAAGATGGCGGCGAGGGGAGTGCATTGCCCCCGTGTGCTGCTTCACTGTGTGGGAGTATGACAAGTCAGGACGGCTAAAGGCTATCTTGTTAGGAATTTCCAGCAATAGTGGGGTGCTCCGGAACCTGGAGGAAGGATTTCCATCGCACGAGGATCGGCTACGGGGACTCAAACGCGAGAGGTTTGTCGCACGGAGGGTAACACTGCTTATTCAGCAAATCGCCCCGCGGCTAGAGTCTGCAGCGCGCGCTGGGAAACGAGGAGATAGCGACGCAGGGATACAGCGCTGCAGTTTCTGCCAGCCGTGCAAGCACCGTACTCAGGGCTGAATTCTGGGTTCGAGACGGGGGAAGGAAGCGGTCCATCTCGGTTCTCCACACCGGTCAGACCACAGAGGAGGTCAGCAGCCACCATGTTGGAAAGCTGACGTCACCATCCCTGTTTTCGACTGACCGCAGCTCATTCAGCCATAGAACAGGTAATTTCAGGCTGCCATTCGCCTGCGGCTTGCAGACAGATTGCTAGGGTTCAGTGCCTGGGTGCTTCTTAGAACCTGATCTTATCGGAGCGAACACCGAGCGCGGGGCGGCCGAGTTCCGGCTCCCGGAACTTCCCTGGCCCGGGGCTAGGAGCCCGCGGAAACTGCTTCTCGGTCCGGGTCCTGCTGAGGGCCGGTCAGGACTCACCCGTTGCTTTGGTTGCCCGGCAAGGGGAACGAAATGCTGCCATTCGCATAGGATACCAACATGGCAGAGATCTGATGTCATCAGAAAGCGGCGGAGGAGAGAACTTCATCAATACCAGCGGCGACAGAAACAGTTGGTCTCCTGGTAGGGGGGGTGAGGCACAGACACCCGAGTCTCTCTCGATTTGTCGTCGAGCCAGAGGGGAGGAGCCGGGCCGCCGCCCGCGCCCGGAGCAGGCCCAGCGGCTCGCCAGCGTGGTGACCGCGTGACCCCAATTGGAGAGGGGGCGGAGCGGAGCCGCCACCCGCACCCGCAAGGTGGGCAGACCCGCGACCCAGTGGTACATGGGCGTGGTAGGAGGGGCAGGGCAGAGCCGCCGTTCGCGCTTGCAAGGTAAACAGACCTGTGACAGCCTGGCGGGTCAGGCCCAGTGGCCTGCCAGTGTGGTACACACGTCACCCCAACTGGAGTAGGGGCAGAGCAGATCCTTCTCCCACGCCCGGATCAGGCCCTGCCGGTGTGGTGGTCACGTGACCCCAATTGGAGTGGGGGCGGAGCGGAACCGCCACCCGTGCCCGCAGGGTGAGCAGACCTGTGACCAACCTGCAGATCAGGCCCAGGGGTCCGCAGGCGTGGTAGGAGGGGCAGGGCAGATCCGCCGCCCGCGCCTCCAAGGTAGGCAGACCTGCAACAGACCGGCGGATCAGGCCCAGGAGCCTGCCGGCGTGGTACACACACCACCCTAATTGGAGTAGGGGCAGAGCAGAGTCGCCGCCCGTGCCAGGAACAGGCCCAGCGTCCTGCAGGCGGGGTAGTCACGACACCCCAATTGGAGTAGGGGCAGAGCAGAGCCTCCACCCGTGCCCGAAAGGTGGGCAGATCTGCGACCGACCAGCGGGACAGGCCCAGTGGCCTGCCGGTACGACAGACACGTCACCCCATTTGGAGTAGGGGCAGAGTAGAGCCGCCGCCCGCGCCTGCAGGGTAGGCAAACCTGCAACCGACCGGCGGATCAGGCCCGGTGGCCTGCCGGCGTGGTACACTCGTCACCCCAATTGGAGTAGGGGCAGAACAGAGCCGCCGCCAGCGCCCAGAACAGGCCCAGTGACCTGCCGGCGTGGTAGCCACGACACCCCAATTGGAATAAGGAGAGAGCAGAGCCGCCGCCCGCACCTGCAGGAAAGATACGCAAGCAGTATGAAAAGACAAGGAAAGAAAGGACCACAAGCAATGCAGGTCAACGCAACTTTAGAAGAGGTAACAGCTGCAGCAGATGGAATGTCAGATAAAGAATTCAGGATATACATGCTTCAGATGATCTGGAGTATCAAGGAAGACATTAAACAGCAAAATCAGACAATGAAAGATCACTTCGACAATGAATTACGCAAACAAATCCAGGAAGCAAAGGATCAACTATACAGGGAGATAGAGGTTATAAAAAACAAACAAACAGAAATCCTAGAAATGCAGGAAGCAATAAACCAACTTAAAAACTCAATGGAGAATACTACCAGCAGAGTAGAACACTTAGAAGATAGAACATCAGACAATGAAGACAAAGTATTTCAACTGGAAAAGAACATAGACAGCTCAGCAAGACTGTTAAGAAACCATGAGCAGAACATCCAAGAAATATGGGATAACATTAAGAGACCAAACTTAAGAGTCATTGGGATACAGGAAGGTACAGAGCTCCAAACCAAAGGAATGAGCAGTCTATTCAATGAAATAATACGAGAAAACTTCCCAGACTTGAAGAATGAGACAGAATCCCAAATCCTAGAAGCCTACAGGACGCCGAATGTGCAAAATCATAAGAGATCCACACCTAGACACATTATAATGAAGATGCCCAACATACAGAATAAGGAGAGAATTTTAAAAGCTACAAGAGAAAGGAAGCAGATTACATTTAGGGGTAAGCCAATCAGGATAACAGCTGATCTTTCAACACAGACTCTGAAAGCTAGAAGATCCTGGAATAACATATTTCAAACACTGAAAGAAAATGGGTTCCAACCAAGAATTGTGTATCCAGCGAAATTAAGCTTCAGGATGGAAGATGAAATTAAAACCTTCCACGATAAACAAAAGTTTAAAGAATTCGCAGCTAGAAAACCATCTCTTCAAAACATCCTCGCCAAAGCATTACAGGAAGAGGAAATGGAAAATAACAATGAAAACCAACAGTGGGAGGTAGGACAGTAAAGGGGGGGGAAATAATCAAAGAGGAAAACAAACCATGTTTAGTAACAGAAATAAACAAATATGGCTGGAAGAACAACCCATATCTCAATAATAACCCTAAATGTTAATGGCTTAAACTCACCAATTAAGAGACACAGGCTAGTAGAATGGATCACAAAACAAGACCCAACAATATGCTGCCTACAGGAGACGCATTTGATAGGAAAAGACATACATAGGCTGAAGGTGAAAGGTTGGGAAAAATCATATCACTCATATGGACTTCGGAAACAAGCAGGAGTGTCCATACTCATATCAAATAAAATAGATTTCAAGCCAAAGTTAATCAAAAGGGATAAAGAGGGACACTACATACTGCTTAAGGGAACCATACACCAACAAGACATAACAATCATAAATATTTATGCCCCAAACAATGGTGCAGCTATGTTCGTCAAACAAACTCTTCTCAAGTTCAAGAGTCTAATAGACCACCATACCATAATCATGGGAGACTTCAACACACCTCTCTCGCCACTGGACAGATCTTCCAAACAAAAGTTGAATAAGGAAACTATAGAACTCAATAACACTATTAATAACCTAGACCTAATTGACATATATAGAGTATACCACCCAACATCAAGCAGTTACACTTTTTTCTCAGCAGCACATGGATCCTTCTCAAAAATAGATCATATATTATGTCACAGGGCAACTCTTAGACAATATAAAGGAGTAGAGATAATACCATGCATCTTATCTGATCATAATGGAATGAAACTGAAAATCAACGATAAAAGAAGGAAGGAAAAAGCATACATCACTTGGAGAATGAACAATAGGTTACTGAATGATCAATGGGTTATAGAAGACATCAAGGAGGAAATTAAAAAATTCTTAGAGATAAATGAAAACACAGACACAACATATCGGAATCTATGGGACACATTGAAAGCAGTTCTAAGAGGAAAATTCATTGCTTGGAGTTCATTCCTTAAAAAAAGAAAAAACCAACAAATAAATGATCTCATACTTCATCTCAAAATCCTTGAAAAAGAAGAGCAAAACAACAGCAAAAGAAGTAGAAGGCAAGAAATAATTAAAATCAGAGCTGAAATTAATGAAATCGAAACAAAAGAAACAATTGAAAAAATTGACAAAACTAAAAGTTGGTTCTTTGAAAAAATAAACAAAATCGACAGACCCTTAGCGATGCTAGCGAAGAGAAGAAGAGAGAGAACTCAAATTACTAGCATACGGGATGAAAAAGGCAATATCACAACAGACACTTCAGAAATACAGAAGATAATCAAAAACTATTTTGAATCCTTATACTCCAATAAATTAGAAGATAGTGAAGGCATAGATAAATTTCTTAAGTCATATGATCTGCCCAGATTGAGTCAGGAGGATATAGACAACCTAAACAGACCAATATCAATTGAGGAAATAGAAGAAACCATCAAAAGACTACCAACTAAGAAAAGCCCAGGACCGGATGGGTATACAGCAGAGTTTTACAAAACCTTTAAAGAGGAACTAATACCAATACTTTTCAAGCTACTTCAGGAAATAGAAAAAGAGGGAGAACTTCCAAATTCATTCTACGAGGCCAACATCACCCTGATACCTAAACCAGACAAAGACACTTCAAAGAAAGAAAACTACAGACCAATATCTCTAATGAACCTAGATGCAAAAATCCTCAATAAAATTCTGGCGAATCGGATACAAAAACATATCAAAAAAATTGTACACCATGATCAAGTAGGATTCATCCCTGGGATGCAAGGCTGGTTCAATATACGGAAATCAATAAATGTTATTCACCACATCAATAGACTTAAAAATAAGAACCATATGATCATCTCGATAGATGCGGAAAAAGCATTCGACAAAGTACAGCATCCCTTTATGTTCAAAACTCTAGAAAAACTAGGGATAACAGGAACATACCTCAATATTGTAAAAGCAATCTATGCTAAGCCTCAGGCTAGCATCATTCTGAATGGAGAAAAACTGAAGGCATTCCCTCTAAAATCTGGAACAAGACAGGGATGCCCTCTCTCTCCACTTCTGTTCAACATAGTTCTCGAAACACTGGCCAGAGCAATTAGACAGACGAAAGAAATTAAAGGCATCAAAATAGGAAAAGAAGAACTTAAATTATCACTATTTGCAGATGATATGATTCTATACCTAGCAGACCCAAAAGGCTCTACAAAGAAACTATTAGAGCTAATAAATGAATTCAGCAAAGTGGCAGGATATAAAATCAACACGCATAAATCAAAGGCATTCCTGTATATCAGCGACAAATCCTCTGAAATGGAAATGAGGACAACCACTCCATTCACAATATCTTCAAAAAAAATAAAATACTTGGGAATCAACCTAACAAAAGAGGTGAAAGACTTATACAATGAAAACTACAGAACCCTAAAGAGAGAAATAGAAGAAGATCTTAGAAGATGGAAAAATATACCCTGTTCATGGATAGGCAGAACTAACATCATCAAAATGGCGATATTACCAAAAGTTCTCTATAGGTTTAATGCAATGCCAATCAAAATCCCAACGGCATTTCTTGTAGAAATAGAGAAAGCAATCATGAAATTCATATGGAAAAATAAAAGACCCAGAATAGCAAAAACAATGCTAAGCAGGAAGTGTGAATCAGGCGGTATAGCGATACCAGACTTCAAACTATACTACAGAGCAATAGTAACAAAAACAGCATGGTACTGGTACCAAAACAGGCGGGTGGACCAATGGTACAGAATAGAGGACACAGAAACCAATCCACAAAACTACAACTATCTTATATTTGATAAAGGGGCTAAAAGCATGCAATGGAGGAAGGATAGCATCTTCAACAAATGGTGCTGGGAAAACTGGAAATCCATATGCAACAAAATGAAACTGAATCCCTTTCTCTCGCCATGCACAAAAGTTAATTCAAAATGGATCAAGGAGCTTGATATCAAATCAGAGACACGCCGTCTGATAGAAGAAAAAGTTGGCTACGATCTACATACTGTGGGGTCGGGCTCCAAATTCCTCAATAGGACACCCATAGCACAAAAGTTAATAACTAGAATCAACAAATGGGACTTACTCAAACTAAAAAGTTTTTTCTCAGCAAAAGAAACAATAAGAGAGGTAAATAGGGAGCCTACACCCTGGGAACAAATCTTTACTCCTCACACTTCAGATAGAGCCCTAATATCCAGAGTATACAAAGAACTCAAAAAATTAGACAATAAGAGAACAAACAACCCAATCAACAAATGGGCCAAGGACCTGAACAGACACTTCTCAGAGGAGGACATACAGTCAATCAACAAGTACATGAAAAAATGCTCACCATCTCTAGCTGTCAGAGAAATGCAAATCAAAACCACCCTAAGATACCATCTCACTCCAGTAAGATTGGCAGCCATTATGAAGTCAAACAACAACAAGTGCTGGCGAGGATGTGGGGAAAAGGGTACACTTGTACATTGCTGGTGGGACTGCAAATTGGTGCAGCCAATTTGGAAAGCAGTATGGAGATTTCTTGGAAAGCTGGGAATGGAGCCACCATTTGACCCAGCTATTCCCCTTCTTGGTCTATTCCCTAAAGACCTAAAAAGAGCATGCTACAGGGACACTGCTACATCGATGTTCATAGCAGCACAATTCACAATAGCAAGACTGTGGAACCAACCTAGATGCCCTTCAATAGACGAATGGATAAAAAAAATGTGGCATTTATACACAATGGAGTATTACTCTGCATTAAAAAATGACAAAATCATAGAATTTACAGGGAAATGGATGGCATTAGAGCAGATTATGCTAAGTGAAGCTAGCCAATCCCTAAAAAACAAATGCCAAATGTCTTCTTTGATATAAGGAGAGTAACTAAGAACAGAGTAGGGACGAAGAGCAGGAGAAGAAGATTAACATTTAACAGGGATGAGAGGTGGGAGGGAAAGGGAGAGAGAAGGGAAATTGCATGGTAATGGAAGGAGACCCTCAGGGTTATACAGTGGAGGGGGTAGAGAGAGAGGAGGGGAGGGGAGGGGAGAGGTGGGGAGGGGGGAGGGTGGAGGATGGGAAAGGCAGCGAAGCACAACAGACACTAGTATGGCAATATGGAAATCAATGGATGTGTAACTGATGTGATTCTGCAATCTGTGTATGGGGTGAAGGTGGGAGTTCATAACCCACTTGAATCAAAGTGTGGAATATGATATGTCAAGAAATTTGTAATATTTTGAACAACCCACAATAAAAAATTAAAAAAAAAAAAGAAACTGGCTATTGAATTGGGAGTGTTTTAATTGCTGTACAATATCCTTATTCTTAAAAATATATACTGTGAAAAAATTGTCATTCTATTTTATTGGACTTATTTAAAAAATGCTCTGAGCTCCTGAAATGATGAAAATTATAGAGTTATTGGCGTGAACATACTTATATACAAAGATATGAAAAATTGTGCTTTATACGTGTAATAAGAATTGTAATGCATTCTGCTGTCATGTATTTAAAAAAATAAAATTAATAAAAAAGAATAAACAATACAGAATTTTTTTTAAAAAGGAAACTAAGGGAAAAAAACCCAGAAAACCATTTTTTTTAATGATTACCTCAAAACTAAGATGTATAAAGAAGTGAAAATGGAGACAAACATCCAAACCTATGGAATGTAGCAAAAACAGTACTTAGAGGAAAAGTTTATAGCAATCAATGCCCATATCAAAAAGACATATCTCAAGTAAATAACTTATTGCTGCATCTGAGGGAACTAGAAAAACAAGAGCAAACCAAAATTAGTAGAAATAACAAAGAGTAGAGAAGAAATAGATAAAATGGAGACTCCCCAAAACAAAATTAGCCAAACGAAAAAAACACCAAGCAATACAAAAGATCAATAAAACAGGGTTGATTCAGAAAACAATCAGTTAGACTAAGAAAAAGTGAGAGGAGACTCGAATAAAATTAGAGGGGAGATACCATTATAGGTATCACAGAAATATAAATATCATTAGAGATTAGTATGAACAACTGTATGCCAACAAGTGTGATACTCTAGAAGAAATGAACAATTTTCAAGACACATACACCTTACCAAGATTGAGCCATGAATAAAAAACCTGAATAGAGCAATAACAAGTATATAACCAGATCAAATTGGTAATAAAAAGCCTTTCATTGAAGAAAAGTCCAGGGCCAGATGGTTTCACTGCTGAATTCTATCAAACATTTAAAGAATACCAATTCTCCTTAAGTTATTCCAAAAAAGAGAAGAGAAAGGAAGGTATTCTTCCAAACACAATCTACAAGACCAGCATTATCCTGATACCCAAACTGGAAAAGAACATGACAACAACAACAAAAAAACTACAGACTGATGAACAAACATATAAACATCCTTAACAACACGTTAACAAGATTAACATGATAAAGTGGGATTCATCCCAGTGGTGCAAGGATGGTTCAATATTACACAAATAAATAAACATGATACACCATATCAACAGAATGAAGGACAAAACCCATATGGTCATCTCGGTGGACACAGAAAAGGCATTTGACAAAATCAACATTGCTTCATGATAAAAACGCTGAAAAATTAGGTATAAAAGGAATGTATGTCAATGTAATAAAGGCCATTATAGTTGAGTCAACAGCTAACATACTGAATGGGGAAAAGCAGAAAGCTTTCTCTCTAAGGTCTGGAACAAGACAATTTTACCATTTCTGTTCAACATAATTCTGGAAGTTCTAGCCAGAGCAATCAAACAAGAGGAAGAAGTAAAGGGCATCTAAACTAGAAAACCAGTCAAATTACACTGTTTGAAGATGACCTTACATACTCTCTGTATGTGTAATCTATGTGTGTATGTGTGTGTATAATATATGTAAATTATTAAATCTAATTTTATAAATTATATATATGATCTATTAGAACTAATAAATGAATTTGGCAAAGTTGCAGGGTACAAAATTAACATGCAAAACCTACTAGTGTTGCTATATGTCAACAGTAAAATCTGAAATAGAAATCAAGAAAGCAATCCCATTTACAATGGCTATGAAAAACAATATAGAAGTTCCTCAAAAAATGGAAAATAGAATTAGTGTCTGATGTAGCAATCCCACTGCTGGGTATATATCCAAGGAAAATGAAGTCAGTACGTTGAAGAGACATTTGCACTACCATGGGCACTGCAGCACTATGCAAAATAGCCAAGAAATAAAAACCAAGTAAGTGTTCACTGACTGGTGAAGGGATAAAGAAAATGTGGTAGACAATGGAATACCATTCAGCCACAGAAAGAATGAATTCTGTCATTTGCAATAATAAGAATGGAAGTAGAGATCATTATGTTAAGTGAAGTAAGCCAGGGACAGAAACACCAGTACTGTATGCTTTCACTCATATGTGGAATCTAAAGATGTCAATCTCATAAAAGTCGAGAGTAGAATGACAGAGAGGCTAGAGAGTGCGAGGAAGGGAGGGAGGGGGAGAAATTGACAAATGGGCACTAAGTTATAGTTGGACAGGAGTGAGAAGCTCTGGTATGCTATGGAATAACAGGGTGATTACAGATAACAGGAATGTACTGTATATTTCAACAAGGCAGAAGGAAGGATTTTGAATGTTTTCACCATAAATAAATGGTCAACATTTGAAGAGATAAATATGTTTATCCTGATTTAAATATTACACACGGTATACAAGTATTGACACATCACATGGTACTCCATTAATAAATAAAATTAATGTTTCCATCAGTTAAATTAAATTTAGAAAATTAAATTTAATAATTCATACACCAAGAGGTATAAAAGATACTGCGAAAATTACATGCCAATTGGACAGGCTTGTAAATTTCCATGAGCACTTTTAACGTGGTTAAGAGAAAAGAGCTTTTATGAGATCAATATTTTTAGATCTCACGTATGACCAAGATCATGCAGCACTTGTCTGTGCCTGGCTTACTTCCCTGAACATAATGATCTCCACCTCCAGCCATGTTGTGGCATGAAGCAGTAGTCTCATCATCAGCTTAGTATGAGGGACAATTCTTTCATGTATAAAACAAGGACAATAATTCTCTGCCTGCCAAGCCTATAATTTTTCTTTCTTTTTGTTAAGAAAGTGATTGAAAATAATGTCACTTACTAAAACAACAACATCAAAAAATCCAAAACCCAAAACCTCAAATATAAATAAGGACATCAAATATGAGAGGCAGACTTGAGTTCAAATCCAGGCTCCACTACTTACTAGCTGTGTGACACTGGGCAAGTTTCTCAATCTCTTTTCGCCTCAGTTCCTCGTCTGTAAAATGAGGATAATAATAGTATCTAGGGTTGTATTATATGAGACTACATTTGAAATGCCTGGCACATAGTAAGCACTCAATAAAAACTGGTGCTGGCAATGATGTACTGATGCAACACACTAAAATTATCAACATTACAGAGGCACAAAATATTAAAAATGTATCATGCATGTTCAATGATTTTAGAGGAATGTTATCCTTCATGAACTATATACATTTTAAGTTTACCTAAGCTAGTATAGTCCTTATTGAAATCCATGTTTTTTTTTCATTACATGTCTTCCAGATGTGACTATAAACCAACAATGCCAATTCCATATGCCATATAGAGAGAATAACAAAGTAGTGAAGAAAATGAACTATGAAGCCAAATTGCCCAAATTCAAATATCATTTTTATTATTTACTAGCTATATGATCTTGGGTAAGAATCTCGGTACCTCAGATTCTTCATCTATAAAACAGGGATAATAACAGTATTATCATATAGATTTATTATGGAGATTAAATAAATAAGATCATAAGCATAAAACACCCTGTAGAGTTGCATAGTTTAGATCTGGAATGTTCCCCACAGACTCATGTGTTGAAGCCTCACTGGTTCCAGCCAGTGGTACTACTGGAAGGTGGTGGAAACTTCAGGAGGTGAGGCCTAGTTGGAAGTTAGAAGGGTATATCTTGTCCCAGGCCCCTTCCTTCCTCTCTCTTTCTCTCTGGGTTTTGAATGCCATGAGGCAAGCAGCTTTGCTCTGGCATACCCTCCCTCACCATGATATTCTGTTTCACCATAGGTTCAGGATCAACGGAGCCAAATAAACATGGACTGGAACTTCTGAAACCATGAGCCAAAATAAATCTTTCTTCCTTAAGTTGATTTTATCAGGTATTTTGTCATAGCAATAGAAAGATAACATATACAATGCTCAAAAATTATTAACCATCTTCATCATTACCTCTTAGAGTCATTCTAGCAAAAAAAAAAGAAAGATTCACCCCTGACCACTAGAATTTCACTCTTATCAAAGAAGCATAATTGATTCCTTAATTGGTTCTTATGAATCCACAAACTCTCAAGATTCTTAAACTGGATTGGCATTTGAGACAACATACTGTACCCTGCTCAATATGAACAAGGTAAAAAAATAAATTTCATATTGATCTTTCTAAAATTATCATTACTGAAAAGTTAGAAAAGGCCAAGATGAATCATCAAAATCCATTTTGACACTGCTTTCTGTTTTAAGCAAGCTGACTTCCTACCTGTCATCTGTATTACGCAGAGATGGGAGCCGAAAACTTGTGTTTCTGTCAAGCTTTGACTGGCTTTTGGTCCTCTTGATGGAGCCTTTCAGGCGCTTGCTGAAGAATCCCTAGAATGAAAAGGCAGATGGTGATGGGAGAGAGAATCAACAGGGAATATTACCTTCTGCACTAAATTTGCAAAATGTGTTCAGATTTTTATAATGTAGACTTGAAACAGAATCCAGATTTCAATTTTTTTTATATGTAATAGTTGCTTGAAACCACTTGGTAAGTGATAAGATCATTTTATTTTCTGTGATAATTAAAGTTTTTGATAGCACTGAGTTCTTATTTCTAGTTTATACTAGTTATGTAAAAAATTTCTAACTTTACTAATAGATTTTTAAAAACACAACAATAAAACATTGACAAATGTAATCTTTTCTATGAAGATAGTATCAGCAATTTCAAAAGAAATGACACAAAGTGATTTCCTAAATTAAGAGCAAATAATTAAAGAGAACAGAATGTGAAAATGACCTGAAATGAGAAAGTACTTGGTATATTGCAGGAACTGACAGTGACACTGAGAAAAGAAACTTGACCTTAAGACATCAAAAAAAGAATTAACTAAGTAGTACAAGGTAACTTGTTGGTAGTCTCAACACGAATGGTGTGACTCTACTTTATGTACAACCAGAGAAATGGAAAATTGTGCTCCATATGAATTGAAATGCATTCTGCTGTCATACATAACAAATTAGAACAAATAAATAAATGAATTAAAAAGAAGACTGTTAAAATTAGGTCCATATCACTTTGGATATGGTATTTGTAAAGTTAACATTTAAATGGAGATAACTGTACTAGCTTTTAAAACTTCATATCACTTTTAGTTTCATTTCAACGAACCCAAACCCAAACCAAAACAAAACAAACAAAAAAATCAAAACAAACTTGTGACCACACCTAACATCTATGGGGAAGGGATTTGTAGAAACCCCGAAAGAGAACTAGAAATATTTGGTAAACAGTAGCACAGACTACCATGGTGTTTTATCAAGTCACATATTTTTTAAACACTTAGGCATTACTCCATTCATTAGAGAAAAATGGAAACAAACTTATTTGAATTACAACTATTTATTTATTTATTTATTTTGTTAAAAGATTTAATTTTAGAAGTCTTTATAGGAAGAAGTTAGTAAATTTAAAAATTTCTGTGCAAATATTTGTGTAATTTTTATAGCTTGCTGTTAGGCATTTCAACAGGCATGTGTTAGGGATGGATATCAATGCCACAGGAGGCATTTGCTCCATGTACCTTTGCAGTTTTGTACATGAATTACAGCTATTAGATGAGTGAAGAAAAAAACGTGTCAATATTTTATTGATCTTGATGCTGAAAGAGTAAATACAGACTGAGGATGTAGCTCAGTAGCATAACATGCATAAAGTCTTGGCCTGGCCTTTCCTCTTCCAAGTGTAAAATCTAGAAAATATCACATAGGCATAATTCTCTAAACTATCATTTTGTTCCAGCTTCTACATACATAGAGACATTAGAAGAAAGAGAAAACAAGTTCTTTTTTGAAAGTACCGTAATACTTAGAGACAGTCATTTGCTTGGTCTCCATACAGACTTAAGAGTCATTAGGGAGAGTTACTGTCATTAGTTCTCCAGGGCACAGGCTTTATTTTCTGTAACTCAATTAGAATGAATCACCATATTGCCCATAAATGCAGTCAGCAAACTAGAGTTAAGATTATAGAATTCTAGGAGGAGTATAGGGTTGTTTAAAAAAATCACTACCCTAAGTTGAGAGGGCCTTGACAACAAGCACACACTTGCGCACATGTGCACATGCACAGGGTAAAGCAGCCGACTAAATGTGTCCTAGTCAATGTTCACCCATGCAATACTTTAACTTTATTTAGGTTTTCATTTGATTTTATTTCATATTTTAATGTATTTATTTAATAAAATTCATTTTATATCTTTGTGGTATAGAATTGTACTAGAAATTACAAGAAAATCAAAGATAAAACAAACACACAATCTGCCTTAGAAGAACTTGTAATTTAACGTAGGATTTAGATACTACATAAAATTATATACATAAACTTATTGTTAGGACAAGGCTGAGGAAATAATCCCTGAGCACAAGGATATAACAAAAAGAAACCTTCAAAACTGAAAAACAAATAGAACTAGACTGAAATCATCAAAACAGATTATCCAAGGACTGTGGGACAACCATAAAAGGTATAACCTATTCATAATGGGAATACCAGGAGAGGTGAAAAAGTAACAGAATATCTGAAACAATGACTAGTATTTTCCCAACTTAACGTCAGAACCAAACCACAGATCCACAGAACACCAAGCTCCATAAATAACAAAAATAACAACAGCAACAAAACAAAACAAGAACAATAAAAACATTGCCCCAAACCACATATTTCAAACTATAGAAAATTAAAGATAAAGAAAAAATTCTGAAAGAAGCCAGACGGGGGAAAACCACCTTGTATACAGAAGAATAAAAAATTACATCTGATTTCTCAGAAACCTTGGAAGCAAGAGAAAAATGAAGTAAAATATTTCAAGTATTGAGAAGAAACAAACAAAAACCCATGCCACCCTACAATTCTCCAACCTGCAAAATCACCCTTCAAAAGTGAAGTAGATACTTTCTCAAACAAAGATTGAAAAAATTTGTTGTTGGTAGACCTGCCTGACAAGAAATGTTAAAAGAAGTTCCTTAAAGAGATACAAAATAATATAGGTCAGAAACTTGGAGCTGAATGAATTAAAAAAAAAAAAAAAAACACTGAAGAAGAAAGTGAAGGTAAAATACAAACATTTGTTTAAAATAATAATAGCAATAATGTATTTGATTATGCATACATAAGCAAAATTAATCACAGCAATAATATAAAGGATAGGAAGGGAAAATTAGAATTATTTTGCTATTATAAAGTATTTACACTATATGTGAAGAGGTACAGTGTTACTGAGAGTGAACTTGGATTAGTTGTAAATATATGTAGCACACTCCAGGTCAACCATTAAAAAAAGTAAAAGGAATTATAAATGATATAATAAGGGGAAAAAAGGAAATGAAATGTCCAATTAAAACCGTGAAAAGTAGAAAAAAAAATGGAAGGAAAAAATAATACAGAACAGGGCAACAAACAAAATAGTAACAAATAAGGTAGATAGTAATCTAACTACATAAAAAAATTGCTCTGAATGTTAACTGTCTAGATGTTCCAATTAAAAGGTATTTGCACAGTGGATCAAAAAGTAAGACCCAACCATATGCTGTCTTTAAGAAGTTCACATTGAATGTAGACACATATAGTTAAAAAGTAAATGAATGGCAAAGATAAACCATGCCAACACCAGTCAAAATAAAATAATAATAGCTATTAATTTTAGACAGAGCTTGTGACAGAGCAAGAAAAGTTACCAAGTATCAAGAAGAGTATTACATAATGATAAAAATGTTAATTTTTCAAAAAAGACCTAATGATCTTTAGTGTGTCTGTGCCTAAACACAGGGCATCAAGGAACACGACACAAAAACTGAGAGTTATTAGGAGAAATAGATGAATGTACTATTGTAGTTAAAGACTCTGAAGTCCTTAGCCCACTATCAGCTATCCTCTTGTTCTTTTTTCCTTCTCTATTTTACTGGACTTCCTGGCCAATTATCTAAAGTATTCAATTATCAATATCCTCCATTTTCTTAATGATCAGCTATCCAAAATCAAAACTGGATCAATGTTTATTTACATTCATCTTTCTGGTCCCATGATCAAGCTATTTAGAAAGATCACATAGCTATGTAGATTGATACCACTAAATATCCTTTGTCTCTAAGTTTGTTTTCTAATGTACCTCTATCCTGAAAGAACCATGCATTGAGCCTTCTGGCAACATAATCCTGTTCTGAGAAAGCTCAGTGTATACACCATGCTTAATTGCCCACTGCTCGCTTCTGAGAATTCCTTATGTACAGGTCACTATACTTTATACCATGCAGTTCTTCTGCCTTGGCTACATCTGACTGGATCAGAATGGATAAATGACCAAAACATCTAAGAGTAGTCTTGGTGAGAGTTCTATCTACAGGACATGGTATCTGGTAATTACTTTGTATTCTAGCTTGATCTCTGTCTATTCCTTGCTTCATCCTTTATACTCTAACAACTCTGAAAGCCTATAATTCTCCATATTCACAATGCATCTCTGCTACTGCTCACATTCCTTCCTTTCTCCCAGATACTCACACTGGCTCAGTTATCCCTAGGTTCTAAGACACTGGGCTAGTCACAACTTCCAAATTTCAGATTCTCACCTGCAAAAGGAAGATTTTAAAATCAAGAATAAGTTAATAAATTAATAAAATTAAGAATAGCATAACTGAATACAAAAGTGTTTTTTTATTATATTTTTTGTGGTGATGGGGACCGATCCCAGGTCTTCACAATGCTATGAAAGTGTTTTTAAAATAAAGGAAAATGAGTACCTGTAAACATTAATTGAACATGAATTTAGGGTGGAAGACCAGTGAATAGGTAGGTAGAATCACAATTTTCTCTCTGGAAACCATTGTACCAAATGAAGTGAAGGAAACTAGAAATAAATTCCACAGTAGTAGAGATTTATGACTGCTACATTCAGTGACATATACCCCAGTGTCTACAGGGATACTTTGTACATTATAAGTGCTCAGTAAACACTTTTTGACTGAGTTTACTAAAGGCTTTCTCTGTATCAGAACTGTGCTTTCCAATATGGACTATCATTTAATTCATGCAGCAACTTCATGAAATAACTTGTTTAAGTCAGTAGATACCAAATTAAGATTTAAATTTAGCATATGCTAATATTTAAAATGTTTCGTTCATTTGTACATTTATTGAACATCTATTATTTGTCAGATACTTGACATATTTCACACATATTGGTGAAAATACAAACAAACAAACAAAACCAAAACCCTGGCCTTCAGTAAGCTTACATGGTAGTGGGAGGAAACATGGCTATGTTTTATATACTGCAGCACTTGTCTTATTATGTTATGTTGAACATCACCAATATGTGTTGAACATAACATAATAAAGACAAGTGCTGCAGTATATAAAACATAGCCATGTAATGGGGTGGTGATATTAAGTGGTTAGGGTATGGCTTAGAGGAAGATACATCTGAGTAAAGATCGAAGAAGGTGAGTCAGCTTAAAGATATTAGAGGGGAAAAACATTCCAGGCAATGGAGACAGGTTGGGCAAAGGCTTTAAGGAAAAAGCATAAATGTTCAAGGAAGAGCCAAGGAATCAGTGTGGTACAGAAAGCGACAGGAGGGTAGTAGGAAATAAGGGCAGAGAGGTAGAAGGATGGTGGTGGTGGTAGTGTTAGCTGTGGGGGTGAGTGGTCGACAGTGGATTTTTAGACTGCTGTATGAACCTCACCTTTTTCTCTGAGTGTGAGAGGAAGCCATGTCCAAGGAAATTAACAAGAGATAATTTAAAGTGCACATACGTGCACATGCACACACACATTTACGTTTCTGAAAGAGTTTTAGCTATGAAAATGAAAATGTGTGCTGATTTACTTAACAAGGTTGTGCAATATATGAATAGTTAATTTTCTTTATAAATAGTATATCACATTTCAACAAAATACAAAGAAAGTTTATTTGTGACTTTACTGAGGTCACACTGATGCCAAATGGCAGAGCAGAACTTTGGGACCAAACAGTCTGACTCTTGAACCCTTTGCTATTTAACCACTATGCTCTACTAATTCTCCACATTCTAAATCCTCTTCAAATATTCTGAGCATTATAACTTGATTCCCCTATATGTACTTAATCAAATTTCTACACAAATCTTACAGAACTACATATCACAAAGAGCCAGGAATGTATTAAAGGTCAAAATATTAGAAAAACAAACAAGCAAAACAAAAAAATAAAGAACTACCAGTGTGACATTTGATTCATCCATAAGAATTTGTCCCTGTATAAATATGTTCTATCTACATAAACTAAGGTGAAATACTACTGAAATCACCTTTATACATAACTGAATCTATTGTCACTGAGTATAAAAGAAAAATAATTCTCAAGATTTAAAAATATATGGATGCCAAAAGGAAAATACTTTTTTCTTTACACAGTTATGATAAGCATGTCTTATAAAGATGTAAAGAGTGCAAAGGATTCTTCTATAAATTTACCCCCTAAATACAACAGCATAAATGGAAACAAAAAAGACTATAAATAAATTTATTTCATCCTCCTGACACCAACCTAATCTGAAAGCATTCTAATAAAACACTCAAAGCAACTCCTACCTTATTCAGTTCTCCTGAAATGCTGTTGCTACCCTCTACAATTCTTAAAAATAGCAGAAAGTTCATCATTTAAAAAAAACAACTATGTTGTCAAAGCCGTCAATACTACTAAAATGACTTACTTTAATTATTTGGTACTCAGTATTTCCTTCGAAATCAGGCTTAAAATTAGCAACTATCAGTGAAAGAAAAGTCTCGTGTTGCCTTTCTTTGGAGCTTGGTAAATGTTAAAGACAATGATAACAAATATTATTCACCATCTGTAATTTGGAGTAACCCCGGAAGACTGAACTTCGCTATCTGGGCATGATTCGTAACTGAAATAAAACTGCTGCTACGCAACCACTCTCAGAAGTCTCCGAGGTGGTAATGAGAGACACTGACTTGCTGATGTCCTGGCACTACTGCTGTTCCCTTAAGACAGGGAGAAGTGGAGACAGAGAAACATGTTGTCACCTTTCAAATGAAAACACAGGGATGTGCAACAAAATCCTGCTATAATTCTGCTTGAGACTTTTCACACAGTGACTCACAAGGGATTAAGGACAATATTACAGCAATTTTAAGTGATTAATTTTAATAACAGTTCCTTAAAGTGTTATGATTCACACTAAGAAAATGCTACCTTGACAACTAGCAAGGACCCAGGTAAGAACTATTTTCATTTTTGCTTTTAGTTTAACTAGTAAATTAATCTAAATTTTAATAGTATATTTTTATCATAGATTGTAATTACCTAAGAAGAAAGTTTTGGTCACATATAAATAACTTCCTTTCAAGTTCTTTTAGTATAACTTAAGAACTTGTTAGATGTTCAATAAATATTGAATATTGGCTACTACAGTTGCAAAAAAAAAAAGGAAAAATGAAAAGAATATGTGTAATAAGAATTGTAATAAAAAAACAAGTACATGTATAAAGACATGAAATGGCGTGAACATACTTTATACAAAGATATGAAAAATTGTGCTCTATATGTGGAATAAGAATTTGTAATACATTCCACTGTCATGTATTTAAAAAAATAAAATCAATAAAAAGGAAAATGTTAAATTTCATTTTCCAGCCATCATATTTTTAGTTTATCTTCAGAACTAGAAGTCCAAAAAAGATGGAAAACTCTAGTGACAAGAATAACAACAAAGTAACAAACAGCTGAAAAGTGCTTCAGTTAACAGCTTCATTATGGGTAACTTTTCCACTAGAAGTTTCTTTTTTTGTTTTGTTTTGCTTTTGCAATTTAAGCATTTCTATCATAGATTACAATTTTCTTTCAGCTAGGAGCTAACAAATCTGAATCTTTGGGCCTATGGCACAGCGATCTACATATTTTTGTTTTTGTGGTACTCAGGATTGAACCCAGGACCTTGGGCACATGCTAGGCTAGTGCCCTACAACTGAGCTACATCCTCAGCCCAGTGATCTACATTTTCAACAAACATTTAGTGTGATGCTTTTTTTATTAAGCAAAGCAAAACTTTTATCACGAAACCTTTAAAATACAAAGCACAGAAATTAATAAACACATATCCATTAATCAGATTGAACCTATATTAATATATTGATGTTTTATATATTAAAATACAAAAACAAAATCTAAAATATTTTAATTCTTATATGTCATAACATGTTAAAACACACATTGATATGTTAACATATGCTAGAGGGGCAAATGGGAAGTTATCCTACTATTACTAATAATATTCTTTATTTTAGAGATTCATTTTCATTTGATAGAATGCACTCATATATCCAATTTCTTTCTTTTCTTTTGTGGTGCCAGGGATTGAATCCATGGCTTTGTGCATGTGAGGCAAGCATTCTACCAACTGAGCTATATCTCGAGCACCCCTAATTTCTTCTGTTATCTTTCCATTAAATTATCTCAAGCCATTTACCTTCAACTTTTATGAGTTATGTTTTAAAACATATCTTTTCTTTTAAAACAGATTTCTTTTGAAAGTTATATAAAATTTAATAAATTTACTAAAACAAAATTCACTATTTTTAGGTGCTCAGCTTGGTGAGTTTTGACAAATGTATGCCACCACAACTAAGATACAGAACATTTCTATCATTCCAAAATTTATGTTCCTTTGCATTTGATCCCTTCCTCTCACTTTCAGCTCCTAAACTGACTTGTCCCTATTATCTTTTCCAGAATGTAATATGAATGAAATTATGTAGTGCCTAGTTGTCTTTTCACTTGGTATAATGCTTTAAAAATTTCATAGTTTGCATCTTTTTATTCCCACTACCTGGTGATACCAAAATTGTTTTATATATTGGCCAACTGATAGACATTTGGTTTGCTTCCAGTGCTGGGTTAATTTTAGATTTATTTATATATTATCATCCTTAATATTCATACTCTGTGAACTTGAGTAAGATCAGCACAGTCTCTGTTAATCATATGAAAACAAACACTACAGAAGTAAATATTTCAGCTACTGAATTTTTCCTCTTTCAATGCCAAATTTGGTTTAATACCTTTTCCCCCTCCAATTTCTTAGATATTTAGATTTACAGAAAATTTGGAAAACTAGTATAGAGAATTTTCCTTTGCCTAGCTTCTCCTAATCTTGCATAACCATTATATAATTATGAAAACTCAGAAATTAACATAGGTAGTATACTAACAAAATTTAATTGGGATGTCACTAGTTTTTCCACTGTGTTCTGCTACTACAATCAATTAACACAAATATGACAGCTCATACAGTACAAATTTATCATCTTACAGTTCTGTCAGATGTCCACCTAGATTTCTCCTGGCTAAAGTAAAGGTGCCAGTAGGTCTGCAGTACCTTCTAAGGCTCTAAAGGAGAATGTCTTTCTTGCCTTTTCCAGCTTCTTGAGGTCACTCACATTTCTTATTTTGTGGCCTTTCCTCCGTTTTCAAAGACAGCAGTGTTACATCTTTGTGTAAGGTTTTCAGCTTTTAAGGCCACATGATGTGGTTGGATTGGATCCAGCTGAATAATCTAGCATAACTCTCCACTCCCAAAGTCCTTACTCTTAATCACATTAGCAAAAACTGTTCTGCCATGTAAGATAACATATTCATAGGTTCTGCATGTTAGGATATATTTGGAGTGATACAATATATTCTGCTTTTTATATATACAATAGTCTCTTTTATTAATATTTGAGTAGGTATTTTGGTTATTTCCAATATTTTGAAAATTATAAACAGTGCTGCAATGGATAACTTTGTATGTATACTTGAGTGTTTCCTATAACCTCATCAACTGATTTGATTCTCATACTTTATGGTTTCTGTCAGCTTGAAAGGTAAAATATTTTTTTTCTTTGCTTTTTTTTTGTTTTAATTAAATGACAGTACAATGATCTTGACATATCATACATTTGAATCAAATGGGATATAATTTCTCATTTTTCTGAGTGTACAGGTTGCAGAATCACATTGGTCATTCAGTCACGTATATACATACAGTAATACTAGTGTCTATTTTATTCTGCTGTCCTTCCTATTCTCCCTTCCCCCCCTTCCCCTCCCTTCCCCTTCCATCAAGTCTCTCTACCCAATCTAATGTGACACACTTCTTTTTTTTTCCCTTCACATCATCATACATGTAATCTGTATAATGATGAGGGTCTCTTACCTTCTTCCATGCAATTCCCCTTCTACCTCCCTTTCCCTCCCACCTCTCTTCCCTATTTAGTAGTAATCTTCTTCTTATGCTCTTCCTCCCTATCCCATTTTGAGTCACCCCCCTTATATCAGAGAAGACATTCGGCCTTTGTTTTTTAGGGATTGGCTAACTTCACTTAGCATAATCTGCTCTAATGCCATCCGTTTCCCTGCAAAAACCATAATCTTGTTATTTTTTAGTGCTGAGTAATATTCCATTGTGTGTAAATGCTACATTTTTTTTTTTTTATCTATTCATCCATTGAAGGGCATCTAGGTTGGTTCCACAGTCTAGCTATTGTGAATTGTGCTGCTATAAACATCGATGTGGCTGTGTCCCTGTAGTATGCTCTTTTTAGGTTTTTTGGGTATAGTCCGAGAAGGGGAATAGCTAGGTCAAATGGTGGTTCCATTCCCAGCTTTCCAAGGAATCTCCTTACTGCTTTCCAAATTGGCTGCACCAATGTGCAGTCCCACCAGCAATGTAAGATTGTACCTTTTTCCCCACATCCTCGCAAACACTTATTGTTGTTTGACTTCATAATGGCTGCCATTCTTACTGGAGTGAGATGGTATCTTAGAGTAGTTTTAATTTGCATTTCTCTGATTGCTAGAGATGATGAGCATTTTTTTCACGTATTTGTTGATTAATTGTATATCCTCTCTCTGAGAAGTGTCTGTTCAGGTCCTTGGCCCATTTGTTGATTGGGTTATTCATTTTTTTTGTTTTTTAACTTTTTGAGTTCTTTGTATACTCTAGAGATTAGAGCTCTATCTGATATGTGAGGGGTAAAAATTTGTTCCCAGGATGTAGGCTCCCTATTTACCTCACATATTATTTCTCTTGCTGAGAAAAAACTTTTTAGTTTGAATTCGTCCCATTTGTTGATTCTTGGTTTTGAAAGGTAAAATATTATCTCTACATTATTTTAAAGTTTACATTTTTCTAAATATAAGTGAATTTTAAACATTGTTTTATGTGTTCAGGACAATTTTTATAGTTTTTTATTCTTTATAATGATCTGTTCATATCTTCCCTCCCACCTGCAATCTTTCTATTGGGTTTGATCATTTGTCCTTAAAATTTTAATATTTTTAAAGTATGTTGCAAAATATTTTCTCCCAGTTGACTGGTAGCCTTTTAATTTTGTTATGACTTTTTCCAAGCAATTAAAATGTTTTTGTATATGTGTGTCAAATTTCTCAGTCCCTGTTTACACCCGCCCCTGCTGAATACCTCTGGCTTTTGAGTAACCATTACAGAAAGCTTTCCCCTATATTATGGTTAAAAAAATTCATCCATGTTTTCTTCTAATAGTTATATGATTCATTGTCTTTTAAAATTTTTTTCTTTTTACATTTAGACCCCTAGTCCCATTTGGAGTTTACTCATGAGTGAGGTGTGAGATACACATCTAATTTTATCTTTTTCCAAATGTTTACTTAGTTGTCTGTTTAATAGTTCTTTAAAATACCAGTTATGCAGGAAACCAATCTTTTTCATTTTTTGTTTTTTGAGATACTGGGAGATTGAACCCAGGGGCATGGTACCATCTTCAGCCTTTTTTATTTTTGATTTTGAGACAAGTCTCTTTAGTCTTTTTAAACTGCTGAGGTTAGCTATGAACTTATATCCTCTTGCCTCAGCCTGCCTAGTCACTGGTATTTTTGATTTTTCTAATAGGACTTGGTCTCTCTTACTTCTGAATATCTAAGAACTTTCCCTCTGTCTTAACCTATAATTAGTTCTATTCCCATTTTATACCCCCTTCTGAATCTTAAACTCCTGAAGAAAAACAGGAATAAACTGAGCACATCTTTAAATTTTTGTAATGCTTGGCATATAGTGGGCTAATATATATTTGCAAATGACTAATAATGACTGCTCTGAATTATTAAGAAAGGTTAAATTCCCTCAAGAAAGCAGATAAATAACTAACACATTTGAGAGGAAAATCCTCTCAAGATTATTAAAACAAAACCAAATCTGGTGTTTAAAGAGGAAAAGTTCAGTATTAGGAATATGCAATTCTGTAGACTACCTCACAATTTCTTATTATTAATGAAGTATGTTTTCTTACAACAAAAAAGAGATTGTGCTTATCTTACTCAAGTTCAGAGTATGAATATTAAAGAAGATGGCTATAAATAATAAAATAATGAGAAATGATAGGTTAAAACTAAGAAATAGAACATTCTTCTATACTGAGGTCTGCTAGTCTACTAGATAGCCTCCCAGAGATTATCATGAAAAGCTGAAAAAGCATTAGATAATATAATTTGAAAGACATTTTTTTTCCATCATCAGGGGAGAAGGACTAGATGAATTTATTTGGCATTTTCCATTTCTCATTTCTAGAACTCTAAGAATAACAGTATCACAGATGGAAGGAGACTGGAGCTTATGAGTTATTTAAAAAAATAAAACTCTCACTGCCTTTGGTGAAACAAAATATACCTAAAATCCATATTATGGAAAGTGGTAAGCAAAAGGTATAATATTAATAATAAAATTACTTTTTACTAGTGTCTATCAGGATATGCTTTTTTGGGTATAGAATAAATGGAAGAAGGGAGAAATATATTATGGAAAAGATTTTATTAGACATATTTATATTGTTTCTAGAGGGTATTTCCTGATGTACTGTTTTTAATGTTATAAAAAATTTTACTTTATGAATTTAGGCACCAAAACATTATTAAATTGCTTCTTAATATATTCAGTTCCTTTTTATCTGCAAACCTCTAAAGATCTTAAAATGTTTATATTTCATTACTCTAAGAAAAGAAATTAAAGGCCTTGCTCTTGGTCATATCAGTGAGGTGTTAGTTGCCCATTTTAGGTACAAATCCTTAAATGCTAATAATATTAAATCTTTGTACTGGTATTCTGTCAAAAAACAGATCATCAGGGTTTGACCTTCACTTTTGCTGGCTACTGTCCTCTCTCACCCCACTTAACTTTTAAAGAGTAGAGAGGAAGACCACTTTCCTACACAGCTGATTATGCCTTGAATACCATGAGTCATTCTTTCTACCACTATGGAAGCTCACAGGGCTTCCATAGAAAGAAAATTTTTTCTGCTCACTATATGCTACCTTTCTTAATTCTATTTCATTTTAACAGATTAATGCTAGAGTCTTTTATTTAAGAAGTACACAATGTTGATTAATGCAAAACTACCAGTAAACTACCATAAAAGGTTAATGTCTTTCCAGTTTGCATGTCTTAGATTATCATGAATGCTACCCATAAGACAAATAAGATACAATAAGGCCTTCTAGAAGATGGTTTCTAAATTATTTTGACTACATAGAATGAATAAAATCATTGAGTGGGCATTCTTTATATGCTTACTTATAAAACATAAGAATGTTCTGTGTATGAAACATTCAATAATACAAAAAGTTTAAAAGTATCAAACATTTGGGGCTGGGGATGTGGCTTAAGTGGTAGTGCGCTCGCCTGGCATGCGTGCGGCCTGGGTTCGATCCTCAGCACCACATACAAACAAAGATGTTGTGTCCGCTGATAACTAAAAAATAAATAATAAATATTAAAAAAATTCTCTCTCTCTCACTCTCTCTTAAAAAAAATCAAACATTTAATATGTTTTCTGTACCCCAAATGAATTATGTGTATACCCACAGACCAAGGAAGGCAATTATACACACATTATGGCTACAATATAATAGTATCAGTAATATAAAGAATAGATGCCCACTCCTTTGGACAGTCAGAGAAGATCAAAATTAATGTCTAAAAAAGGTAAGGAGACAAAGAGCTGAGTTTTAAAGGATGGAATACTTTTAGAAGAAAGACTTCCTAGGCAGAAATGTGCAAAGATCCAAGAAAACTTGAGGAACTAACTACTGGGTTTGGTAAAGATGGGCAGAGAGAGCTGGAGGTGGGGATAGGGATGTTGGGTATTAGGAAATGAGCCAAAACACAGTGAAAGGCTCTTTATGCATTAACTTTGGTTTTGATTATACTGTAACAGAAGTTCAACTCAAAAAACTTCAGCAGGAGAATGATTTTTTTTTGGGGGGGGGGTGTTAGGGGAAAGCTACTGCTGCATAAAGACATTCAAAACAAGGGAAGAGAGGAGAGAATGAGCAAAGAAAAGGAAGAAACCATTACACAAGCCCAATAAAATATATAAAATCTGATTAAATTCATGGGAATGGGATCATAGAAAGCTACTAAAAGACTTCCAACAATGCAGAGTTAAATAATGATCAGCTTTAGATTTTAAAGGAACCGCTCAGTAGCAGTGTAAAGGCTAAAGAACTGAAGGCCAGGAGGTGAGTAAAGAGTCCCTACTGCACTAGACAAGATCAGCAGCACAATTAGAGGGGCTCAGTATAAAATGAAAATGCAGGAACAACTACCGGAAAACAAGGCCATTAAAGATGTTAAAGTAGAAACTTTTTCCTCTCTTCAATATTCTCTATCTTCACCTTTATCCACTATTCAATGTCCTACTCCCTCACAAGCTAAATGTAGACCATCACAGGTGCCTGGGGCCCCAGCTGATGACTTGGCATGGGGATTGCCCACTGGTTGCCAGGTTACCCTTGGCCAGCAACCAAATCTATGTGCCATGTTCTGACTCAGGGCAGGGAAGTTGAGTCAGGTTTCTTCCTTTCCCATGGATGCCACTGCAACTTGCTAGGTACCTGGATTGAGGATGGACAACATTTCCCCCTCCCCACTGCTAGCCTCTGGCTAACCACCAGACACTCCTGAAGTTGACAAGTGGGTAAAGACTGCCTCATAAACCCTTGGCCCAAGATGCCATGGGGTATGCAGCCTAATTCCCATCTTCCTCATACTTGTGCATAGGCCTGTGCAAGAGTCAGAGAGTGAAAGTTATGGCTGGGTGAAGCAAAGACAGGGAGGCAAGATGGGACATCATGAGGGAAGGAAGTGAGCAGAGAATCCATCCTAAGGAAAAAATAGGCCTCAGGTTCTCCCACACATGTTATAGTTGCCCCAGGTCCCCACATATGCTCCATTGTTCCACTGGACTTTATTTAAAAAAACAATTTAAAGATCAATCATCAAGAATTTAGACAACCACAAAGCATTAAACTTCATGCTTAGGGCTTTCTGAGTACACGCCCCAGGGACTGCACTGCTCTCACATAAATGAAATTGGTCTTGGTACTAGTTTAAGGACTGATAACTAAAGTGAGTTAATAATGGTGAGGCTGGAAAAGAAGGGATCGGTGAATTTGAAGAGAGGCAGACAAGAAGACCTGGTGACTAATTTTCAGACAGAGGGAAGAGTATGTTATGACTCAGGTTTTTGACTGGGAATTGAAGAAATCTGTAGAACTACAAAGTTAGAAATTAAAGGGGGAAATTTGGGGGAAAAACCTTAGTGAATATATTTTGGAGCAAGTTGAGTTTAAATTCTTACGGGACATCAGAACCAAGATTTAGTAGAAAACAGAGACCTGTTTGGAAGGATATTTGCCAAAACTGCATCCTGTTCTATTTCCTGATTTGTTGATCATTAATTCATTGCTGTATAAAAATCATAAAAGACTCTGAGATGATCTCAATAGAATCACATTAAATGAACCCCCCCATATAAATATAGGAATTGATAGACTACTTACAAAGTGAATTATTAAATGGAAGAAATTATAAAGTATATGTATAATATATGAATAATACTTAATATATGAAAATTTGTTAATAATTTTTAAAAAATTTAAAAAATTCCACATTTATGATGCTGCCATAATTTGCCTTTTTTTTCTTTCTTTTTATAATTTTTTTACAGTGCTGGGGATTGAATCCAGAGTCTTCCACATGCTAGGCAAGTGCTTTACTACTGAGCTACATTTCCAGGCCTTTGCTTTTTTTCTTTTTAAACTAAATGCTAAATGTTATGCTTTGTATTTTGACATCCTTGAGTAAAAGTGTATGTATTATTTTCCTTATAGAAGGTAGTTTGCATAAAAATGCAACCAGGCAACATATCAATAATGATTACCTAAAAAATTTGTACAAATAAGCAGCCAGTATATAATATAATCCACTTTGGTGCCTCCCCCTTTACCTTCCTCCTTTTAATACTGATTTGAAATCAATATTAAAAGCATTAATAAGATTTTATATTTTTCATCCTAAGCTTTCTAAAGCTGGTGTTTATTAATTTTTAACAGTTTTTCTTGAGATACAATTCAGTTACTATAAATTTACTTTTAAAGTGTAGAATTCAGTATTTTTTATATATATAAAAACTCATGTTACCATTCCCCAAATTAAGCTTCATACCCATTAGCAGTCACTTCCGCTATCTCATGACAACCACTAATCTATTTTTATGATTCTATGCATTTGTCTATTCTGGTCATTTCATAGAAATGTGGCCATAAC
Organism: Marmota marmota marmota; assembly: GCF_001458135.2. NCBI lineage: Eukaryota > Metazoa > Chordata > Mammalia > Rodentia > Sciuridae > Marmota > Marmota marmota. The sequence goes on from NW_026000019.1 coordinate 14,800,783, forward strand.
ACGTGGCTTTATGTTTATGGCTTCTTTCACTTAGCATATGTTAAAGGTTCACCTATGTTGTAACATGTATTAAAATATCCTTTTTATGGACAGATGCAGTGATGCATGCCTGTTATCCCAGTGACTCAGGAGGCTGAATCAGGAGGATCACAAGTTTGAGGCAAGTCTCAGCAATTTAGCAAGGCCCTAATTCTTGGGTTAGTGAGACCTTATCTCAAAATAAAAAATAAAAAGGGCTGGGGATGTAGCTCAGTGGTAAAACATCCCTAGGTTCAATCCTCAGTATGAAAAAATTTTTTAAAAGTATCTTTTTAAGGCTAAGTAATGTATCATTGTATGGATAGACCACATTTAAAAAATTTTTATATCTATTTTTGAGTTGATGAATATATGGGTTGTATCTATTTTTTAGCTATTATGAATAATGATGGTATGAACATTATAATGATGGTATGAACATTAATGTACATTTTATATATACATTTTTAATTTTCTTGTATATATAACTAGAAACATAATTGCTAGGTCATATGGAAACTCTATGCTTTAAACTTCTGAGGAACTATTGAACTGTTTTTAAAGTAGCTGCCACCATTTTACAATGTATGAGGTTCCAGTTTCTCCACATCCCCACCAATACTTATTATTGTCCCTCTTTTTGATTATAGCCATTCAAGTGGTTATCAAGTGATATAGTTTTTTTTTTTGTTTGTTTGTTTTTTGTTTTTTTTTTTACTAGGGATTGCACTCAGGGGCACTCAACCACTGAGCCACATTCCCCAGCCCTATTTTGTAATTTATTTAGAGACAGGGTCTCACTGAGTTTCTTAGCACCTTGCTTTTGCTGAGGCTGGCTTTGGACTTTTGGTCCTCCTGCCTCAGCCTCCTGAACCATTGGGATTACAGACATGTGCCACCACACCTCAGGATATCTTGTAGTTCTGATTTGTATTTCCCTAATAACTAATGATGCTGAGCATTTTTTATGTGTTTACCTTCTTTAGAGAAGTGTTTATTTAATTCCTTTTGGAGGCTTTTTAACAGGTTATTCAATAGCCTGACCAAAAACAATAACAACAAAATGTTTCAGTGATATTTTAATCACTTTATACTCTCGGAATGAAGCTCATTTAAAATGAAACCAGTAGATGTTTACTATATAACATACAAAACATTTAAAAATGCAGTACAATGGTACTGGTACTATCTATAGAATTAAAGGGTCCTGTGTTAGGAAGGGTCCCTCAGGGGTATTATGCTTTATCAGTAATGCTCACACCTGCTGAGTGTAAGTGCATTTGAGAAGAGCAAAAATACATTTTTGCACAGATAACCCTATCAAAATCAGGAAGAAAAATTTCTTTTCCACACCTCTAGCTTCTGAACTTCTGTGAAAGAGGAAAGCATTTGATATAATTTTTACTTATCAGGTAGAGTTTGTGGCTAATTGTTATGCTCCCTTAAGTGGACATTAGCTCTTCAAAACATTTATCTCTAATTGCAAATTGAAAGTTGGGCTTCCCCTCCCTTGTTAAAGTTAAGGAGAAAAAACATTGCTCTGAGGGGACAGAGGCTTGTACAGTTTTCTACAAGAACTAGCCATAATGAATACATCTGATCCTTTAAAACAGCCCTCTTTTTTTGTGGGTAGGACAAATAGAAACCCAAAGTTAATGCAGATACAACCCATTTGTAGGAATTATCACAAATTAAAGAGGGTTTCACCAATATTTGGTTATTTCAAGTTAGACTCTTGGCAATATTTTATGCCAAGTCTGCTTCTTTTTCTTCTAGGTATTTGTCAATCCCCATTCTGTCCCCTTAAGGGGTTGTATCTAACCTAATTCCTATTCCTCCCTTTCTTTTCTTTCTTTTTTGGCTCTAAGACTCTGAGTTCTAAATTTTATATTTTCTAGGATATTTATCATTAAAAGTTTTAAAATTATGCTCCCTCTGATTATAAAATAATTTAAATGTACAGTAAATATTTGATAACTTCAGACAATAATTTTTCTTTTCTGGCAATAACATGTCTATTATTTTTACCTCTGGGAATAACAAGTTGACATATATGTTTCATGTGTTATATATTTATACACATACAAATATACATATGAATTGTCTTTACTAAAAGAGTAAGTATTAATACAGGGTGGTCCCATTATGTATCTTAACTCACATGATCAATGAAGACAAAGCAAAGAGATACAGAATCTCTAGGCACTTGGGGAAATAACATGAACTGTCTTCCTGGAATATGACAGCAATGACAACATAAAAACTGAATGGTTATACTGCTTGGATGGTAGGAATTCAATTTCATTATTTCACTCCTAAGATAGATTCTTAGGCTGGTTAGAGGTCACTGTGCCAAGTATAGCAAGTACTTTGTAAATTTAGACTGGTAATCTAACTGATGATATGGCAACCACATAGATCATAAACTAATATGCAGTGCAGCAATTTACACAGGAGTAACAGTAGGCCACTAAGAAAACACTGTTGCTTAGTTTCTTCAGTCAGACTTGAAGGCACAAAGAAGGCACTTATTTCACAGGTAAGACACTAACTAAAATGAATTTGTAATATTTTACCAATAATTTAGACCCTGGATTGCATATAAAGATACATTTATATGGGAACATTTAAATACATTTATATGGAAACATTTAAAAAATACAGAAGATGGGGCTCTAGTCCAGAGATCAAGATTTGAACCTAGAGATTATAATTTATCTGATGTGAGGTGAAATTTAAGCATTAATACACTGTTTGGAGTTCCTAAAGGTGATTTGTACGTATAGTTAAGAGCTGAAAACCACAGGTTTAGATAATACAATTTTCTGGTCCTTTGTTTTAACTTGGAAAAACACTTATATCGATCTTATTGAGGATTCCATTCGAAACAAATACCAACCGAGCCTTGTATCTTATACTTAAGAAAGGACATGATATTTCTTTTTAAGACTCTTAACATAGTCTACATTTATTTTCTGGGGCTTTACTTTCTTCTAAAAAATTATGAAAGCTTTTGTCTTTTGACAGTCATTTATATCTACTGTATTATTTGATTGGTAATGCTCAGGTGTCACAGCAACAAGAGCACAAGGAAGGTCACACAGAAATATGCAGCTACTGCCTTAGTTCAACTGTGCTTTCTGGTTGTCTTGGCATATTTTTTTAGTGTTTCAATTCTTTCAGAGCAAGCTCAAAGCTAATACAAATTAAGCAGCTGTGATTGCATTGTGCTACACTCACATGGAAGGCCAACTCAGACCACTGTGTTATGAAAATGGGAACATTCAGCCAAGCACCTGGCCTGGAACACAGGCAGCTTTCTCTTAGCCAAAGTCAAATTGATAGCATGGTCTAAGTAGACTTGATACAAAACCATAAATATCAAAGTCACTTTATGATAAAATATAAAGAAAGAAGGTTGTTTAAAAAACAAATATAATTACAGGACATCATCATTTTACCATTCTGAATTAAAGTAGCTGGATAACTTACTAGTTTACTCAATTGTCTCCACCACCCCTGTAATATCATTTTAAGTGTAGTTTAAGCAATGTATAAAATATATAAATGCTGTTTTTATTCAAAGGAAAACACAAATATACAAAGATAAAAATCTAGCAAGATGTCAAAGAAAAAAAAACATGATGCTTTTAAAAGAGGCAAAAAAATTATTCAAATAACTAAAATTGTTTTTGACAAATCTAATGGTCAAAACTCACACCTGTGAAAACATTGTGAGTTTATACATATGTATGACACCTAAAGGGCTCAAAGAATATTCCTGAAAATATCATTAAATAAAGAATTCTATCTAGTTTCAGTTTTCAATGTAAGTAGACACAGTATAAACTACATACATAAAATACCATAGCTCTGAACTCAAAATGTTAATTAAAATTTCTCTTTGTTTAGGAGAATAATCTAACTTCTTCACAGGCACATTCCTTTCAAATAATATCTTATTAAATGATATTAAAATTGGGGCTGGGGATATGGCTCAAGTGGTAACGCGCTTGCCTGGCATGCGCGGGGCGCTGGGTTCGATCCTCAGCATCACATAAAAATAAAATAAAGATGTTGTGTCCACAGAAAACTGAAAAATAAATATTAAAAAATTCTCTCTATCTCTTTACAAAATGATATTAAATATTTATTATTCCACTTGATTAGAGACATTATTACTAATAACAAGAGAACAACTGTGAGATAAACTCATTCTACTCATGCATATTTCATCTATTCAACAATTATTTGTTGACTGTTTACTATCTATGCACTTGGGGTTGTAACAGATATTCATTATCCAATGAGGGAAACAGGCCTATAGACAAATAAACAATTGGAATTAAGGTATGTGTAAAGAAATACAGAACGAGGATGGAGGAAGAACAGATAGACTATCCTGAAGATCTATGTTTTTTCCTATGACTATGATTTGATAAAATAAAAATACATTTAAATAGTCCTCAAAACCAAGACCTTGCCTTAATCTATGTGTTCAGGAGCCTTATAATAAGAAATACATATACTCCTGCTGTACTGTTACTTATTTTAAGATTTCATAACTTTTTGTTAATAAGGAAGACATACTAAAGTTTTGAGCTTCCCTCTTGGTGTTCACTGTTCTTATTTCTGACTTATCCAGGATATGAGCAACCTCTGGCCTCTTTTGGATCTCCTTAAAGTAAACCACTACACTAGAAATATTAGCTGAAGGTTTCATGTGTGCTGGCCTTTTTTTTTTTTTCTTGGTGCTGGACCTTGTGAATGTGCCCACTAAGCTATACCCTCATACCTTGGGCTAACCTTCTATTGAAGAACCTTACTTTATTATTCTAAATTAGGATGGTGATAGTAAGAGCAAAACAGCATTACTTAAGGAAAAAAAAAATCAAGTAATTTACCAGTACTTAGTGATATTTACACAACTTGATTCAGTTTTTGAGCCAAAGACAAATGTTTCAATCAATGTATCTCTAATTCTTCAGCAGCCAACATAATTTAGTTAAGCCTGACAAACCCATCACAGTCTTGCCACAACCTCTCTTTCTCGATTCTCTTCTGCCATACTTTTCAAATCCTGTCTCATCAAATCCTTTCTGTTCACCCAGGTCAAAGGTCTCATAATGTTATCTTTGCAAAATGCTATTCCATAAGCCTGGAACACTGTATTTCCCTTGTCAATTATTTTCTTCCAGTCTTTGAAAATCAGTTCAAATATTGTTCCTTGATAAAATCTTGGGTTACATACTATCTTGTTAATGACCTGTGTTACCAGGCTTACCTACTTCTTGGTAAGTCTGAAAATGGAATAGGGAAGAATACGGCCCTTTATGAGAGTATATTGCTTGTTCTTTTAGGAGTCTACTTGATGAGTGGTAAACCTACTGTTCACCATGGTAACGACATCTGAATCCAAGAACCATGAGTACCTGTGCTAAAATATCACTTTTATCTCTTCATAAAACTAATATGGAAATGATCTTCTTTGAAATACTGTCAACTTAAGTATTTCAAAGTTTGGCTTCCTTTTGCATTGCTTTCCCATATTCAGAGTCCATTGTGATATTAATAACAAAATACATTGTGTTGATCTAGAAATAAGACATACTTCTAAATCAGAAATATGTTTAACAAAGAGTCACATTAACTAATAGTGTTATACATAAATTTAAAAAATACAAACATACTTCTACATATATCCAAGTACTGACATGCCTCATTTAGTCAGAATATTTTGGTTTCTCAATGGCAACCTTAAGGGCTATTAACAAATGTAAGTCTGTTTGCCTTTATCCTAAATGGATTCAAATTGTTTTTATGATTTCTTGACTTATATTCTGTTTTTCCCTCTACTTTTTTGTTTGGCTGGTAATCAGTGTATCCTTATGGTTATTTTCCAGAAAACTAACTAGGTGACCGCCTATGAATGGTGGTTAAGACTCCTAGATAGCTAAGTGCCTGAGCTTTGTCACTGCAATTCACTAGTGAAAGGCTTCTTCTTTTTCTCATTCCCTCATTTCTCCTCTCCCCCTCCCCTCCCCTCCCTCCCTCCCTCCCTTCCTTCCTTCCTTCCTTCCTTCCTTCCTGTGGGGATTGAATCCAAGGGTGCTTTACTACTGAGCTACACTCCCCACCCTTTTTATTTTGAGGCAGAGTCTCACTAAGTTGCTGAGGGTCTTGCTAAATTGCAGACACGGGTAACTTGCAATTGTCCTGCCTCAGCCACCCGAGTCACTGGGATTACAGGTATGCACCACTGAGTCTGGCTCTCTCATTTATTTCTAAGATTACCAAAAGAGTACCTGGTTTGTAAGCAGAACTAGTTTCCACATATGTCCATATCACTGCTTTATAATTTCAGTTAAGAATTATTAGTCTTATTAAGAAAAATGTTAAATTAACTGTCACCTTATTGTTTAAATAAATGAAAATTGTGGTTCTTAATTCAAATTTAAAAAGTCTCACCATAAACTTCAGATTTGATATAGGATGTACTTTAATGTCACCATACTGTAGAGAAATATTCTTCTTCATTTATTAACCTTAAAAAATTTAAAGAATTTGCCATTTGCTTCCAGCATGATGGTGTGAAAACATCAAATTCTAACTCAATCTTAACTCAGTTAAGCACATCAGTACAGATTTACTATACTGTTATCTGGTTCATCAGGAAAATAAGAAGAGGGGAAAGAAAAAAAACTGCTGTTTCTATTCATAAAAAAAATAGCTAAGTCTATGGTACAAAAAATTAGTAAAAGACACTAAATCCAATTTTGCAAAATTCCTGTAATAATTTGATAAAAATATTAATCTGACACTTGTGATCTTTTAAAATGAGAAAATGTGTGAAACTTTGAATGGTGTCACAGGTATAGATGTCCACAAATACTATGTGCCCCTAAAGTAAAAGAAGGGGAAATATTGTTCCTCAGAATTACTACAAAATAAAACAACATTTTGGTTAACTTACATACGAATGTCAGCTTATACACCTCAAAATATTTCTGCCCTAAAAGATCATTTCAACTTAAAAAAAAAATAGTATTGGAATAAAGGAAGAAAGAATGTGCCATATTAACCTGAGAGAATGAAGAGAAAGAAAAATTTTCTTCCAATAGAAAATTTTATTTCTACTGTTTATTGATTTTTATTATACCTAGAATAATGACCATCCTTATGAAGCAATTCTTTCAATATAAATTTTAATAACATGATGTGTTTAGAAAGAAAGTATATTTTTTATCCAATAATCAAATAAAAGAGATGACTTAAAATCTGAATTACTTAATTATATCCAAAGGCACAAACCAGGCCTGAGCCTAGTGCTCAGCTGACTAGATCACCTGTGGTCCTTCCATCTCAGCATACTTTTTGTATTTAATATTCTCAGTACTGTTATTGGGTTTAAGGAATTATTGTCTTTCACTGTATTTCTTAAGCACTTAAATGGTCATCTAAAAGACAGCTTAAGCAAAGAACAGGCCATTTCTCGGCATTAGAATTTACAATTCTCTAATTCTTTAAAATTGCTTGGCAACTTTGTGAGTCTCACTACTCTGTGCTTATGATCTAGCTCTAGAAATTTTAAAAAAGAAATCATATCCCTATCTCTAAAAACAGAACTCCCACAAACATTTTTACAGAATTGTGATAGGTTTTCCCTAGCAACTTTGATAAAAGTATAACTGCAAAGATTTACACTCTATAGTTCACAGAAATTAAAATTCAATGTACTTAGTTATATATTTTGGAAATATCCCATGAGTGAAAACAATATTCTCTAAACTCTAATACTGAAAATAGTGGACATTCACCACAGATAATGTATGCAAACTGGTAACACTATTCTTTAACCTGGGTATTGTAAAGAAACTCTTGAGGTATAAAATGTTTGGGTTTTTTTTTTTAGCAGCTGTCTTTAATAAGAAAGGAAAAAAGCAAAATATTTTAGAGAAAAGAAACACTTACTGGTACTTTGAAGGGTGAGGTATTTGCAGTGTCCATGGAATTGGGTTTCTCTGATGTACTGGTCCCTGAGATACTCCGTCTACGGGGAGACCTTTCTGCTGGCACCTCTGGAAAAGAGGAAAGTTGAAACATCATTAACTAAGCACCCAACTTAGCAGCTTTCACCAAACTGTAAAATTAATGGTTTCTAAAAAAAAAATCTACTTTAAAGATTAATTACATTTTATCTCCTCATAATTTTCTTTGTGGCATTTGACATTAGAGAGACTTGGTCAAAGTTAAAAATCTGTTTTAGTGTGACACCTTATATCTTGTTTTGTGTAATATAAAAATAATTGCCCAAGTTTTGGTTAATATCTTTAAGCTCACTTAATATTTGCATCTTTTAGTATAAAAATCTACTTCTTTATCAGCAATATAGGAGTTAACAGAATCAAAAGAAATTTCTAATATTCTTGTGAACAAAATATAGTCTAGAGTTGCATATGATTTGATGGGGTTTGCACAAAGGTCAAAGTTCGGTTCTGTGCTGATAAAATAATTCACTGGATTGCAACAAAGAAGACTGAAAGCTGCTGCCAGGATAAAATAATATATATGCCTATGCAGATATAAAAATAGATCAGCTTCTCCTTGTTCTGGCAATATGACCTTACTAACTGAGATCTTACTCTGGAATCACAAATCTGTTTAAACTGGCCTAACAAGCTTAGAATTTTGCAGATGATATGATCTTCTCCAATTTAATTACTATAAACTGTACTAAGGCTGCATTTTAAGATTTTTTTCATAGAGCAATATATATATATACGTATATACACACACATATATGCACATACACATGCACACACAGAAGATATATACATATTATACCTTTATCACAACTGCTTCCCATCTCCACTTCAACTGACAGACATATAGGAATCCAGCTTCTCAGATAACATTAGATAATCTCAACATGGACAAGGGAAAAAAAAAAAACCCACATCCTAAAAAAAGTATTCTGTGTTATCTTCCAGATCTTAAAAAATACGGAGTAAATCGTGACTCCGGAGACTGACATTTTGATTCCTGCTGTTCTCCCTTTAAAAGATAGATGCAGTTTAAACTTCCATTTCTGGCCTCCTGGCCCCTGGGATCCGTGCTACTTCCACTTAAGAGAAAGCATTTTTTCTCTCGCTCCCTCCCTGTCTTGCTCTTCCCACTCCCTCTCTACAGCTTGCAGAGAGAGCAAGCGAGAAAGAAACACACAGGACTGCAGCTATTCATTCAATCAATCGTTTCGACTGCACATCCTCATTAGTTACTTTCAGGCTATTAACAGACGTCCAACCACTGCCTCCCCTCAGTTTCAGAAAATTTCACTGTATTACACTAATCTGCAGCAAGAAAAAAAACATTTCCTGAAATTTATATTCACCTAGTACTAAAAGGACACCATCTTACACAGACCCAGTAAGGTACACAAATCAATCCTCCTAAGAAAACCCAACTGGAAGTGCTTACCCTATTACTATTTGCATGCCAGACACTGATACTCTTTTCCATGACTAAAGGTATCTGCTCTGTGACATCTTGGCCAGAAAGATAAGAGGCAAACTGCAACATTCCTAATGGCTGAGAAGTTAACAAAAGCGTGTCTTATATGCCTGCAGTATAAGAATTCCATGTTATTGCTCTTTTTTAAAATTATGACCAATAACTGTAAGTCTCTCAACTTCTGTCTAACCGTCAATGGGTAAATGAGCCTTAATGTACGAAGCCATTTTTAGAATTAGGCACACATGACTTCTAACGCACATCTCTGAAAAAATGGCAGTATAATTAGCTCAGATTCATGGGAATGGCACAAAGGAATTTAAGCAAATCAGCTTGTAGAAGCACACTGAACAGCAAGACCTTCATACTTCAAGAATATGATTTTACAGAGTGATTACCTAAGTTAGGTGATTCTATGATGAGTGGACAAGACAGGTGGGGAAAGGAGCTGGTGAGTGTAGAACACTTTTTTCCTCTGATAATTGCCTATAAATATCAAATTAAGATACACTAGACTATTACAGTATAGTATGGCATATTTTAATCTCTAAATAATTTACAATAAAATCAAACTAGGAGAAAAATAAGTTTCATTAAGGTAGGATACAGTGATCCAGTAAACAGTTTCCTTTATAAGCAATGTTCTGGATAAAGAAAAAAATTGAACCTAATTTTGTCACTTTTTCCCAACCATGTTATTCTAGATTTCATGCATATGAACCTATGAAGTAAATATATCTAATACTTAAACTATTTGAAATGATAGTGGCTAAAATGAGCAACTACATTCAAACTCTAATAAATATGGCATTTGTTGTACTTTTTTTTCCTCTTTCAATTCTCACATGGTATCATGAAAAAATAAAATCACAACTCTGTTGTAGTTTATAGGATGTTACTGAGTCCAGAGGAAGAATTAAAAAAACCCTTATTTTGGGAGGGGTGGGTACCAGGGATTGAACTCAGGGGCACTTGACAACTGAGCTACATCCTCAGCCCTATTTTGTATTTTATTTAGAGACAGGGTCTCACTGAGTTGCTTAGGGCCTTGCTTTTGCTGAGGCTGGTTTGAACTCAGATCCTTCTGTCTCCTCCTCTAGAGCCACTGGGATTACAGTGTACCACCATGCCTGGCATCAAATTATTTTTGAAGACTGAACAATTGCCACTATGGTGGGAAAATAAAGGAAATGAGGTAAGCTAAATCAACTAGCGAAAAGAAGAAATACTTTACATTATGTCTATTTCTCAACCCTCCATAGCACTGCAATTTATATCCTAATATAAAACAGGCCTTTGAAATATCCAGGTTCTTTAGTGCTCAGAAGAGTTATCCCCTAAAAACCAATGTTCATTGAGAAACAAGGTGGCAGCCTTCCTTGTCAAGGACAGAATGGACAACCTGCTGGATTAGTCATAGGCAGGCTTGTATGTGAAATCAGTCCTAATACCTTTAACTTTAAATTTCCAAGCAGAAAAAGAAAGCTGCTACTATTCTCTTAAAGCTACATTTCTGCTAACTGGAGGGAAAATCTCCACTAATTCCAGTAGGCCAACATTAGAGAGTGCTCTCCCCACCCTCACATGAACTTGCACTGCCTTTCACCTTCTGTAAAGTTCCTCTCAGAGTCACAATATTTAATTACAATCACTTTCTATAATTGAGACAAGAGACACACAATATTGTTTCAGTAGATAAAAGTCTGAAAACTGCTTCATTTGCTATTTCATCCTTTAAAAATAATATTTTCATCTTCACATTGAAAGGCAGAAAAAACTTATATAATACCTGGTTAAGTTTTAAAGTTATTTCTTCATTTCCTTTGCCACTGAGTATGAACTAAGATGCGGTGACAATTTATGACGATGAAATATAACTTCAACATGGATCCATATTAGATGATGTATTGAACAAAAAAAAAACAAATTATTTGATTGCTTTTCTTTGTACCTCTACCAACTATCTATGTGATTTTGTTAAAACCATATCACCTTTCCTATCCTGGTCCTCATCATTTAATAGACTAGATAATTCAGACCAATCAGAGATGAAGACAAGATTAGGTTTATATATACCATGATGCAAAATTAGCTTTTTGGAAAAAAGGGGCTCCCTAATGCCAAAGTGAAGTAGTATTATAATGGATGCCATTTCTTTAACATACACATTTTCCTTTATGTCAATGTGCTTTCTTTGCAAAGTATGGCAAAGAAAATGACAACTGAATAGGAGCAAATGTACTATTTTTTTTTTTTTGGTACCAGGGTTTTTTTTGGGAGGGGCGGGGGAGGGTTAGGGGCACTCAACCATTGAGCCACATCTCCAGCTCTTTTGTTGTATTTTATTTAGAGACAGGGTTCTCACTGAGTTGTTCAGTGCCTCGCTATTGCTGAGAATGGCTTTGAACTCAGGATCCTCCTATCTCAACTTCCCGAGCCACTGGGATTACAGGCATGGGCCACTATGCTGGCCTAAAGGTACTCTGATGAAGGAATTATCTGTTCAACAAACAGAAGTCAGCCTCTCCTTTAAAACCTAATAGTGTATTCATGGTCTTTAGTTCACTTATCAGGAAGTAAATGCCAAAAAATTCCTGAATGTTTTATAAGGGAACAAAATAATTATGTATTTGGGAGAACCCTAAAAGAGTAGTTTCCTGGGAGATAGTGAATTCAAAATTATTATTTTCGGGAGAGAGAAGGGAAATTGCATGGAAATGGAAGGAGACCCTCAGGGTTATACAGTGGAGGGGGTAGAGAGAGAGGAGGGGAGGGGAGGGGAGAGGTGGGGAGGGGGGAGGGTGGAGGATGGGAAAGGCAGCGGAGCACAACAGACACTAGTATGGCAATATGTAAATCAATGGATGTGTAACTGATGTGATTCTGCAATCTGTGTATGGGGTGAAGGTGGGAGTTCATAACCCACTTGAATCAAAGTGTGGAATATGATATGTCAAGAAATTTGTAATGTTTTGAACAACCAACAATAAAAAATTAAAAAAAAAAAGGAGAAAAAAAAATTATTTTCTTCTTTCTGCATTTGCTAAAGTTTTACAATAAAATGTATTGCTATGATTTTTATTTTGTTTAAAAGCATACCATGTTGTTTTTTTTAACCCACAGATCCCCATTCTTTATCCCTGTACTTGACATTTGATAGGTGCTTAAAAACATTTGTTAAATGAATAAATATTAAGAATGTGGCTAAAAAATAAGAACAGTACCATAAAATATGAAAGAATTAAAGAATTAAATTTTGCTCCTAGCTTCATTCTCCATGGGCAATTCTGATGAACCAAAAGAATTTTATTTTCCCAACTATTAACATCTTTAAGCTATCAAAATGCTCTAGCTTTCCAGTACCATGGCTGTTTTGGACTTGCACAATGACTTAACTATTCTTTTTAGTAACTAGATATGTCATTTCTGATATTTTTCTTTAAAATTTAACATATGTGCCACGTTTCCTCTCAAGATTGTTATTCTTGGCTAGCTACTTGAAGGCAGGACAATTACTACAGTTCTTTTGTACCTACTACCATCAAACGTATCTTTCCTTTTACAACTTATCCTCACCACCATCCCAGCCCTATTCAAGACACTAAAGCATAGGAATTTAGAATATTTCTGAAATTCCATTGAAATCTAATGAATTCTTGTGAAAACACATTTCTTAACAAGGTAAAAATAATCAGTTATATGTGTATGTGTACACTGCATGTGTGTTTATTTATATTATATAAGAACTCATTTATTAATTCATCTAATTTTCACTGAATGTCCACTATGTACTCATATCAGAAATGTATGCTTTTGTGAACTTATATGAAGTTAGGTTAGCAAACAATATATGATATTGCACATTGGAAGGTGATAAGTGTTTTAGAGGAAATAAAAAAGTAGTGAGGGAGATGAAAAGGTACTGTAGTTTAAAATATGCAGTTGGATTGGTGTGAGTCAATTCTTATGAAGGTAAGGAAGTCAGCCCTGCAGATTTACCAAAGAAGACCCCAGGCAAAAAGACGCTAGATGAGTCTTACAGAGTAAATTGCAGCAGGCAAGCCTGTAGGACTGTGTGCCAGTTAGTAGAGGCAAGTAGCAGAAAAAGTCTGAGAGGAATTGGGGCAAATGTTCTCAAATCAGGTTCCAAAAGCCTCTGAAAATATCTTAAATGAGAAAGGTGTATATTAAAAAATGATATTAAGCCAAATAATCTTAATTATCAACTATTTTTACTTTTTGTTAAATCTATTTAATTAAAGTTCATATATCATCATGTCATCCATGCATATACTTAACATAAATAACATAGCTACACATGTCATGAGTTCTGATGTCTACATTTTTAGAATTGTTTATCATACTTTGAAAAAAACAGAGAAAATGATTTTTAGATACTTTTTTTAAAAAAGAAAAAGATGTACTCCTATAAAGCTATTTAGCATCTCTTTTGTCAAAAATTTGTCTAGAGGAAAATATTTTATAATTTTAGATAATATTGAATGTTTGTTATAAGCTAAGCACTGCATCTATTATCTGTCACTGTCCTTGCTGCAGCTGTTGGAATAGTTAACGCTATTACTCTTTTTGAGGAAGATGGAGATCAAACTTAAAAAGGAACAACCTTAACATAGTGAATGCTAAGTTCAAAAAATTCATTAAGAAAGGTGAACAAAATGTAGAAAGAGATTTAAAAAGTTTTGATTTGGTGAACCCAATGATGTAAAAAACCAAAATATCATAGTAACATTCTCAAATTAAGGGAAAACACTATATTCACAGATGTATCTTGTATGTCTCATCAGTTCATATTAATAGCAACCCAAGCAATTCCTAGTACTTTTTGTATACAAAATTATAAAACATGAACAAATGTGACTGATTGACCAATGATAATTGTTCAAGAGACCCCATAATATTTTTTTTTGTTTTTTTTATTAGTTNTTTTTAAAAAATATTTCACCTGGCCTTAACTTACCTGTTTACTCTTTTCTGCCAACAATTCCCCAAAGTTGCCATAGTCAGTTGATCTCTGATCTCAAACTGGCCACATTCACTCCCAGGTGTTTTGTCTTTGCTAGTGGTTTTCACCTATTTGCCAAATCTTAGGTGACCTTCAATTCATCTACTCCCATAAAACCAGGCCTAATTATCCACATTTCTTAGATTTTCAATTTAATATGTTTATGTAAATTCATATTATTTGATTATTTGAAGAACTTCAATCCTTAAAAACAAGACACGTGGCATCCAGGGCTTAGCTGGATGTCTCTCACCAAATATAATTTAATTTGGGGTACCAAATTAAATTATATTCCTGACCAATATTACTTCTGCAATTGAGGTTCTATGCTCCAAGATTTAAATAAGGGTGATCTTTGTCTAAATTTTCAGATAAAATAAATTTTAACGGATTATCTTAATTTTAAATATTTCTCCCACAATAAACCAAACTGCTGTTTTTCTGGGGGAAAACTAAAACAGAATAAAGAAAAATAAATAAAGAATAAATAGTAAAAAGAATAAATAGTAGTAAATAAATTTTAACTAAACAACTAAAAGCCAGTTAAGCATATGTAGTCTGGACATCCTTTCTCCCTGCTTTAATAGTCACATGTTCTTATAATATGGTTTTATTAGATTGAACCATTTAGATTTGCCATGTTTTTAATTAATTTATTTATTTTTTATTTTTTGGTCCTGGAGATTGAACCCAGGGGCAGCTTAACCACTAAACCACATCCCCAGCCCTTTTTATATTTTATTTAGAGACAGGGTCTCACTGAGTTGCATAGCGCCTTGCTAAGTTGCTGAGGCTGGCTTTGAACTCTCAATCATCCTGCTTCAACCCTCCATTCTCCTCAAAGCTGCAGGGATTATAGGCATATGCCACCGTACTGAGCTAGATTCCACAGAATAGGTTAAGCTTTCTTATTTTTTCCTGTATCTTCATTGGGAAAACCACATTCTCATTAACAAATGTCAGATCACAAGGGTTTTGTTTAATTTTCAAGCTATCACAATTTACATTTGAGAGAGTTTTGTTCCTAATTCCTCTGGAAATGCTTAGTAAATTCTTATTTATCCACAGGTAGAGGTGTTACGGTTGGGTGAAGAACTTCAATCCTTAAAAACAAGACACGTGGCATCCAGGGCTTAGCTGGATGTATCTCACTAAAGCATGGGATACACAGTTGTCTATTTACTCAGCACCTAAACTTTTCATAGCCCTTGAGCAGAATCAGGAAACTGACTTACCTATGCTTTATCTATTACACATGCTAAGGTTCCTTTCATTGGATAGTTAATTGGGAATTGACTATTTGGAAATCATAATAATTAATTGCATTTCTCTTTTAAATAAGTTCTAAGAATCTTTTGTCTTTATTACCTCCATCTGTAGATAAATAGGAATTATTAGGAATTTACTAATTTCCCAGAGTAGGGGTGAGCAGGGACACCACTGCAGTGCTTTTTTATTTGCTCATATCTATTTATTTGATCAAATTCTTTTTAGGTGTAGTGAGATAATGGCCATGAAAAGAAGAGAAAGAAAGAGAAAAGAAAAAAAAAAGGAAGAAAGGAGAAGAAAAAAATCTGGACACTAGATAATTAGAACTGATAAAGATATTCAAGAGTACGGAAAAGATGTTTAATGATGACTGTTTTCCTTTCCTAGCATGTGTTAGGATCTAAGTTGTTGGTTTTAAGGCTGCTTTTGTTTTTCTTCTCCGTGTTTCCCTAATTTAGGCTTCCTTATGTGGATGTTTGTATATGCTGTGGGAGAGGAATGAGAAGCAAGTAGAATGAGATAGGCTCCAGAGAAACCAGGACTTCAGAAGTGCATATGTTTCTTAAAGTCATCCAAAGTCCAACATAAGTGAGGCTATGATAAACAAATTAAAAATAGGATTAATATCTAAATACATTTACCTAAGCACAGAATTGGAAAAGACCCGAATAGGACAACCTTTTACATCTAAATTGCATGAAAAAAAAATCATTGATAGAATATTAGGATTTACAACAGAATTAAAACAAACTTATACTAACTATGAGATGATTCAAATGATAACAGAGATAGCTTTCAAATTGACAGAAGATTATTCATAGCTCTTAGAAAATATCCATGAGGAATTAATTAGAAGATGAACTCAATTTTGTTCATTTTTAATAAAGGTATACTTATATTAAGGCAAATATATTATGAGATAAGTAAAATATATATGAAAGATAAATCTGAAGGCTGTCATTAATAAATAAAAGTACAATAAAATTTTTTTTGTAAATCTCAACAAAGATTTTTATCACATTTAATGGTATGCAGAATTTATAACCTAACTTTCTTAGTTATTTGTCTATTGTATCAATAAATCTGTGATCAATAATTGCCACTTAGAAATTTATTAAAAAGCATCTGTAAATATAAAGTTAAAATAATGGCTGGTCCATGTGTCCTTTTTAATATGCTTCGTAGAAATCTTACATGAGCATTACAAACATTTCACACCTTGCAAAAAAGCTACTTCTTGATTCCTATGTTGGCTTTTCATGCACACAAAGCTTACTCCACTCCCAATCACAAGCCTCACCATCACTATATTGGGAATAGTAGAAAAACAATAACAATTTTTAGCTAGTAGTAGTTATATAAATACCATGAACAGCTGTCCAGATGACATGATAAGCCTTGTATGGAGCCAGCACTCTTTGTTAAAGCAAAGCAAACTGTCTTTTATTTCTCATAGCCAGTGTTGGAGGCACTAATTCTGTAGACACCAAGAAAACTTGAAAAGCAAACAACTTAAACATTTTCTTAATTATTTTCTCCCTTTGAAAAATAAAAGGTTGATTTATAAAATGTGAGATATTATTCCCCAAAGTAAGAAAAGTTTGGACAACAAAGGGTTAAAAGAACAAGTGAGCCCTACCGTACCCAGAAATGAGAGAAGGCTCTTCTCCTCTTCGGTGCTACTATCCAACCACTCGGCCACATCACCCGGGGAAAGAAGACTCATTCTCCAGCCAGAAAACTTTTCCATACAGAGCACAATTATTGAATGATGAAGTGGGAAAAAAGGGACACAGAGACTAAATTCTTGGGGGTCCAACACTTAAATTGCTGGCTAGGCTGTAATGAAAGAGAAAATGTGATCCTCCCTCCACTCTGAATTCTGTCTCTGTTACATCAATCTAATACAACGATGGGGGTGGGGGGGGGGAGAAAGGAAACAGAGAGGGTTAAAAGAGGGTGGTAGAAGAAAAGAGGAGAGAAATTTGTCCTCTGTCTCTTGGTGTTAAGCTTTAGCCTGAAAGAGAAACCAGCTAATGATTTTTATTTAATGATAGGAGAAAGCAAGGGGAAAATAAAGAATAAAGACATTCAAAGAAAAAGAAACAGGTTCCTACCCTGGAAGCAGCTTAGATAACCAGACAGCACAATAGCTAATCAGTTAAGTAAAGCATATCCTCAAACAAAAACAAAGACAAAAGAACAAATTCAGCATTTTGTTTTGTTAGAGGAGGAGAAAGGTTTTCAAATTTCCTTTTAATCATCCGCAAGAACTGCAGCCCCCTAACCCCTTCCTGCTTTAGCTATTTCAACAGCATCCCAGCCCCCTTTATGAAGATTTCCTGTGAGCAAAGGCAGGTTGATAAATCAGTGAATAGGAAGCTCTCATCCCTCCTTTCTTCTCCTCCTCCTCCTCCATTCCTCCCCCCACCTCGCATGGCGACTGCATTGATCCACAATAATGGAATCTGTAACAGACTGCCAACAGCAACATTAAGGATATTACAAGTCCACTTCATAAAATTCGAGCTGGTGGTCGGAACTTGGGGGCAATTCTGGGCTTCTAGTCAATAGCTCTGTCTTTCTTTGCAAGAAAGAAAAGGAAGTGTGTGTGTGTGTGTGTGTGTGTGTGTGTGTGTGTCTGTGTAAGGAAAAGAAGGCTGAAATCTGAAAGAAATAGAGGAGTGAGATTGTTGGGCTGAAGGTTCAGAGATCCACCAACATAGCAAACGACTGTTCTTCAATTCCTGACACTTATACTGTCATTGTGAAGAAGATCCAGATTAATTTTTAAATGATTTACATTACATACTTTACATGGTTTAATTTAAGACTATTTTACAGCTTTACACCTTATTAACAAGCAGAAAAAAATCAGGAAGAAGAGGCATGTTCAGAGACCCATAAATAACTACTATCCCTATTTTCTGGAGATTGATCAGGCTTACTGCTACAAAAAAACAATATTCTTAATTTAAAAAAAAAGACCCCCCTATTAGCAAAACATTAGCTCTTTTCCCAAACTCTTTTCATCTGTTCTAGTAGTCTGCCTTCAATTAGAGATTCTCCTTGTGTAAGAGGTATAAGCTCCTTAATGTATCCTGAATCCATACCTGTCTCTCCATATTTACTTCAGCCTTCATTATTTTCCACCTGGACTCTAGTTCACTTTGACTGTAAGTTCTCTGAGAACACAGACCTTATTTTATATTAATTTTTGTAATACTAGTGTCTAGAGCAGTGCCTCACACTTAAGTATTTACTGAAGTTTTAGCTGGCTTCTCTAAAAGTTCTAACAGCTTCAATGCTGGCAATAGATACCCAGAGGAATATATTAGAACCTCTTTTAAAAATTAACCATTCTGACAGATAGTTACTAGTAGTTTTAGCTATAATTCCACTTAATTGAGAAGACAGAAAATGTCGAAAAAGGCATAATGAATTTATATGTTTAAGCAAATTTCTATTTTATTGCTCAAAAAAGACATAAAATTGAAAAGTAGTGGTAAATTGGTGTAAAAGATATTTTATCAAAGTCCACGAGCTATACTTGCTTATTAGCATCTAAGCATGAATTGATAATCCTTTTGTAATAACTTTATGACATACCAATAATTCTGGAGATTCCAGGTTATAAACCACTTATTTTGTTTAAGATCATATTCAAACTTTCAGGTGTGATATGGCTTCTGTTTTTTTTTTTTTTCTTGATAGGGATCTAGGCTCCCCTTGGCATTTGCATGTTCCACTGAAAGTGGCAGGAAAAATTCATTTGTTTTGTTCATTTACATTCCCCCACTATCTAGAACATTATCTGGCACACAGTAGGTGCTCCAAGATCTTTGTTGAATGACTTTATGTACCTCCTTTGAGGTATCATTTTACCATATATGCCTGATAATATTAAGAGACTCAATAATAATATTGAGACTCAGCTGAAATATGACTTTTCCACGTCTTTCTTGACACCTTAAGGCAGAGTTAATAGCTCTCATATTCATATTTTCATTATTATTGCTCTTATTACTTTAATGAAAATACTTATTTACATATCAGTTTTGCTCCACTATACCTCATGAGTTCAGAAAGCAAAAACTGTTCTACTAATTAAAAAAAATACTTTTTAAAATAATTTTTTTTCCTCTGGACAGATTTTTTTAAAAAATTTTTAGTTGTAGATGGACACAGTACCTTTACTTTTTTATGTGGTGCTGAGGATTGAACCCAGTGCCTCACACATGCTAGGCGAGCACTCTACCACTGAGCCACAAACCAGCCTCTTAAAAAATACTTTTTTAATGCCTAGCATATGGATAACAATGTATAAAGGTTTATTAAATGATGTATTACTGAAAATGAGAGTATGATTTTCACATATCAAAGGCAGTTTAAGAGCCAGGTGCAGTGGTGTATATCATAATCCCAGTGGCTTGGAAGGCTGAGGCAGGAGGATCACAAGTTCAAAGCTATCAGCAACTTAGTGAGACCCTGTCTCAAAATAAAAAATAAAATGGTCTGGGGATGTGGCTCGCTGGTTGAGCACCCCTGGGTTCAATCCCTCATACCTACCCCACCCCCCAAAAGGGCAGCTTAGTACTAAAGAATCTCACATTTTCCTGATCCATGCCATTAGTTTCCAAATTAACAATCAAAACAAAACCTGGTTAAAAAAATTAAAATATTTTAAATTTATTTTGCCAAAGAAAAATATGTATAGTCAGAAAGCCCATCAAAATAATCTAGCTCTAAAAAAACATAATAATAATCTAGCTCTGGGGCTGCGGTTGTAGCTTAGTGGTAGAGTGCTTGCCCAGTATGTGTGAGGCACTGGGTTCAATCCTCAGTATCATATAAAAATAAACAAATAAAATAAAGCTCTTGTGTCCGTTTACAGCTAAAAATATTTTTTAAAAAATCCAGCCCTACAAACCTGTCCTCTAAATTGAGAGTTAGCAAATGAAGCATCCAAGAAAAAGTTCTATATTGATATTTTGTCATAATATATAAGGTATCACACTGTTTTTTCCCTTCTCGCAATCAGAACTTAGCATCAATTAGTCAGTCCTTCTTAATTTAAAATTTTCATTAAAAATAATGAAACTTACCTGAATATATAACTCCCTCTTCAATTACTTAATATTCCTGATTTTCATTATAGCTGCCTATATTTGTACTTGCAGATTCAGTCTCTTAACATTAGTGCTAATACATGTGAAATACTATTTTAAGCATTGGGATATAGCAGTGAACAAGAGAAAAAAAAATCTCTGCCCTTAAGGGATTTATAGTCTATGACGAGTAAATAAAAAACAAAATTAAGAAGTGGAATATGTATACTGTGTTAGATGGTAAATAGTGCAGAGGAGAAGAAAGGAAGGGGTATAGGTAACGTTGAAGAGCTTACAATTTTAAAGAGGATAGTGAGGGAAGGCCTTACCCAGAGAGTAACTTTTGACTACAGGATTGGAGGTGCTAGGTTTTAGGAAGAGAGAATAACCAATTGAAGCACAGAGGCAATGGAGCTAGATTAGAACGAGGAGGAGAAAAATAAAAGATCAGGACTGTAAAGTAATAAGAAACCACATCATGTAAACTTGTTCATTTTTATACTCTCAGCTTCATTATAATGGGGAGGCATTGAAGCAGGAGTGATTCATAAAGCCATACTTTTTTAAAAAAATAAGAACTACACTGATATAATTCATATACCACAAAATTCATCCTTTTAAGTGGTTTTTGTTTCTTTGGTGCTGGGGACTGAACTCAGGGTCCTTACATATGTAAACACATGCTCTACCACTGTGCTACACATCCAGCCCTACAGTGGTTTTAATATATTCAGAAAGTTGTGCAACCATCACTAATTGCTTAATTCCTGAATCCATTTTCATTGCCCTCCAAAGAAATTCTATACCCATGAGCAGTCATTCTCCATTCCACCCCCTCCCTGCAACTCCTGAGCACTACTAAGTTTTGTCTCTATAAATTTGCCTATTCTGGACATTTCAAATAAATTGAATCATGTAATATATGATCTTTTGTGCTTGGTTTCTTTCACTTAGGCTCATCTATGTTTCAGTAAGCCTCAGTATTTATTACTTTTTATGGCCAAATAACACGTCACTGATGGGCATTTGGGTTATTTCTGCTTTTTAATATTACGAGTAATGCTGCTATAAACATCAGTATTCAAGTTTTTGTGTGGAAGAGTTACACTTTAAAAGAATATTCAAATAAGATGTTTTATATGATCTGCTTTGTTTGTACCAAAGAATTTAAAAATGTTATAGAAGAGACTTATAATTTCACAAGCATTGTATTTTCCTTCTAATTCATCAGGAATTTTCATTCTTCTTGATTAAAAACAAAATCACTAACTCACTCTATTTGCTCTTGATGTAGTATTCTTGTACATGGGAAAAGATCAACACTAGACATTCAGGAATGAATAATGACAGGTGATTTATGACAAAAAATCATTTCCTAAATTTATATAAATTGGTAAAGTTGCACGGTTTTTAAAATAACTTTATATTTTGATATAGTTTCAAACTTACTAAAAAGTTGAAATAATACAAGGTACTTCTATGTACTCATTCCAGATTCACCAGCTCTTATATTTTGCCACCTCTATAATCAACTACTTCAGAGCATATTTTCTAAAACAAAGGCTATTCTCTTATATAGCCAATAATAATAATAATCGGAATCAGGAAATTTAACATTGATTTTGGTTGATATTTTAAAGACAAGATTAAATATGCTACTACATATATAATCCACTCTATGAATTCTATTTTGATATCACAGAAAGCTTTTTTACTGGAAAAACAAATATTCTTCAAGCAATAAAAAAACCATAAGTTCTGAACACAAGTATAAGTTATAGTCTCTATCATGTTAAAATAACTTTTCAATGTTTTTTATTGACTGTATTAACATTCAGTATATTGTGGTAATAAAGGATTGAAAGAATAATTCATTTTCGAACAGGCAACTAAAGGGCCGGTAAAGTGATTACATTTCCATCTTGTTAATCCTTCAGATAATATATAATACTTTCCTTTAAAAACAGCTTAAAGTAAATGTCAAGCCATAATTTTTAAAATATTTTGATGAGGAGATATTTTTAAAAAATATTTTTAGTTATACATGAACAAATATCTTTATTTTGTTTATTTATTTTATTATTTTTTTAATATTTATTTTTTAGTTGTACACAATACCTTTATTTTGTTTATTGTTTTTATGTAGTGCTGAAGATCGAACCCAGTGCCTCACATGTGTGAGGCAAGCGCTCTGCCACTGAGCTATAACCCTAGCTCGGATGAGGAGATATTTTATATTCTAATAGGAATAGAGTTAAATCCTCTGAAATCTACAGTTTAACACTTTAAATAGCACCCTGAATATATATAAACCTCAAGCCACTTACATAAATTATTTATCAGTGACTGTTCTCTCAAAATTGTTTTCACTTGCCCAACAAGTTACCTTTATATTACTGGATCAAAGCAGTGAAGCTAAGGTGACATGTCACTTGCTTGGATTTAGGAAGCAAGACAGCTATAGTTGAATAGATAACTCTTCTTCAAAAAGACCTAGAAAATAGCTAATTTATAATTATTTTTAATTTTCCCCTAAAATAAAGTTAAACTTTATAATTAATTTTACTCAAAGGGTATACAATTCTTGAACTCCATCATCTAGCCCCTAACAATAGTCAAGCAAATAGCAGCTATATAATATTTATTGAGTGGGTAGATGATAAATATAACACACCTAAAATAATAATGACTCTCTAAGTATACTGAAGATCACTAGGATAATACCTCCTCTATTTCTAGGCCCAACAATAATCTGAATACTTGTATCATTAGTAATATTAATAGATCAAATATGTTGCATATTTACAATGTACTAAGTAGTATATGAAATGCTTTACATGTTTAACCTCATTTACTCCTCCTACCAGCCTATGACGTTATGCATTTTCCCCCACCATTTTATAAATGGAAAAAACTAAGGTTTAAAGAAACTTCAGACTTGGACAAGTGGCAAAGCCATACTTGCAGTAAAGGGTGGCAGGTATGGGGTGACAAATAACTCCTATTCTACTACTCACACTCTAAACCACTTACTTTATTAGAGTTTCTGTTCATAGCATTTTTAGATATTTTGGGTGAGGTATGAAGGATGATCCGAACAGTTATTAGGTAGGAACAAAAACTATTTTACTTCATCATAGACTACAGCAAAGCTGAGAAAACTGTATAAAAATCCAAAGGGTCAACTGCAAAAATCAGGAAGCCAAACTTCATAGTTTCTAATGTGAATGGATAAAAAGATGAATCAGTTTGAATTTTAGAGTGTATAGACATTTGCTTTGTTCCTTTCTAACAATAAAAGGTTTTTAAGTACAATTGTTTTTCACAAGTACATCTTAACAAGTTCATTGATTTATTGAAATGCTTGGTACATAGTTAAGTGTTTAATATTTGTTACATGAAATGAATAAATATATTTTTCATACCTGATCAGGATATTTGACTAGATTATTTGTTGCTAAAAGCATTTAATGAGGCTGTTTGATGCTAATTGACAAATATTCCACTGCTAATTTTTTTTTTTAGAGAGAATTTTTTAAAATATTTTTATTTTTCGGCGGACACAACATCTTTGTTTGTATGTGGTGCTGAGGATCGAACCCGGGCCGCACGCACGCCAGGCGAGCACGCTACCATTTGAGCCACATCCCCAGCCCCATCCACTGCTAATTTTACAATAGAAATGATGTCAATTTTTTTTAGCCATCATTTTAAGTGATGTATTTATTGAAAGAAAAGGAATGCAGCATGTTTAAAGGGGAAAATACAATGTCTGGTGGTGTTAACAGAAAATCAAACTTGGACAGGTGGTGTCACCAGAGATAATGGACAAAACAAAGGAAATAATTTATAAAACAAAAAGTCAGCCAACAGATTGGGAGAAAATATTTGTAAACCAAATAGCTGATGAGGATTTAATATTCAAAATATAATCATACAACTCAATAGTAGAAAACTGAATAATATCTTTAAAAATGGGTAAAGGACCTGAATGGACATTTATCAAAAGAAATAAAAATGGGAAACAGGTGTATGAAACAATGCTCAATGGCACTAATTATTAGGGAAATGTAAATCAACACTATCATGAGAAATCACCTCATTATGATGCTTATCAAAAAGACAAGAGGTAGCAAGCACTGGTGGGTGTAGAGAAAGAAAACACTTATACACTAGTGGAAATGTAGACTGGTGTAGCTGCTGTGGAAAACAGTATAAACATTCCTAAAGAAACCAAATAAAACTACCATGTAACCCAGCAATCCCTCTTCTGAATATCTAGTCAAAAGAAATGTAATCACCATCTTACAAAAATATTTGAATTCCTATGTTCATTGCAGCATTATTCACAATAGCCAAGATATGAAAATAACCAAACTGTCTTTTGAAGAATGTATAAAGAAACTGTGATACACACACACACGCACACACAGACACCCAATATTATTCAGCTTTGAAAAAGGGAGATTCTGTCACTTGTAACAACTTGGAAGAACCTAGAGGACACTAAGCTAAACACAGAGAGAATCTAAAAGAAAAAACCTAAAATTCCCCAAACAAAATAATAAATACATAAATTGAGAAGAAAAGTGGTTATTAGGGGTAGGAGAAATAGGAAGATGTAGGTAAAATATTACTCAATTAAGTAGGGTGAGTAAATATAAAGATCTAATGTATAAAATGAAGACTAATTAATAATATTCTATCAGTGTAATGGTTAATCTGAATTGTGAAATTGATTGGATTAAGAGACGATTATTAAGGGGCTTCTGGGTGTGTCAATGAGGGTGTCTAAGAATGACTGGCATGTGGGACAGCCAACTGAAGTGGAGAGCCTCCCTAAGCATGGGTAGCATTGTCCAAATAGGATGATGAAATAAACGTTGGAAGAATTAGGAAGCAGCAGCAGATGCAAGCTCGATTCTTCTTGAATGGGTTCTTGATGGCTGCTGCAATCCTCTGAGGATATCGGACTCTCACTTCTTCACTCTTCCCAAAGTGGACTCTGCCAGTGATTCTCCAGGGAGTTTCCAGAACCTTTTAGTCTCAGACTAGGGTAGCACTGGTTGATTCCTCTTGTTCTGGGGCTTGTGCTGCACAGCTTCCGGTTCTTCCAGCTCTCCAGCCTGCGGACGGCCACTATGGACTACCTAGCTTCTGTTGCATAAGCCAATCTAATAAATCCCCTTTTTGTAATTGTACTTCCTGTTGATTCTGTTCCTCTAGAGAACCCTAATACAATCATATACTGAAAACTTCTCTACAGACAAGATTAAGGTGCTTTTACCACCAAAAACTAACCAAACAAAAGAAAAAAAAGAGAAAGGAAGAAAGAAAAGGTAACTGTTGTGTGTGTGTGTGTATGTGTGTGTGTGTGTGTGTGTGTGTGTGTGTGAATACATGTATAAATATCATGTCGAACTTACACATATACAATAAAAAAGGCTGGTAGGTACTAATAGTTAACAAGACTATATCCAGTATTAAAATGTTTTGGAAACTCAAAGAAGAAAACCATGTGTTTTTACATTTACATTTTTTTTTACAGTAAAAACCACAACTATCAAAAGGTTCACTATATTTGTTATCACCTGAATTGTTACACACCATACTGAGATGTGAGAAAACATCCTTGATTGAAAAAATGAATTCCACAATCAATAATTTCCTTAGGGTTAATATTTGAATCTGTTGCAAATCAGGCTTTAGTACAAGAAAGAGGTAACAAAACAGGTGCAACAATCGATATGTAAAACATGCTCTATTTGACCTTAAATGAGTTTAAAAGGCAGAATACTGTACAGAACTACATTACTATCTTCTTGGGAAATTTATTCATACAACAACGGAACACATAACATTTGTGAAACAACAGAATGAATAAGAAAAAGACATTCTCAAAAGTCTGTGATCTACAGTTGACAGTGTACTCATAATCAATAAAAAAGTCACACCTCTGGTTTATGCATGTATATTTATAAGTGATATACATAGGTTATAAATCTATATAGCAAATATTAGTGAAGTATACTTTTCTTGTTTTGGATAAAAATAAAGAAATAAAGTTTTTACAGTTTTTTTTTCCACCCATAATGGACAGCTGCCATACTACCCTGGCCTGGACCTATTTTAATTTTAGAAAGAGCACACTTAAATGGCCTTTGCAGATAGTTAAACACTAAAATGATGATAGCACTCTTTCTTTCAGAACCAGAGAATGCCCTCAGAATTCTAAACACAACATGGTCTTCTGTCAGTTACTACTGAGCTGTCTGAGTCAGCATACAAATTGAAACAGATTTGCCATCTCAGGTCCACATTAATTTTACACTTTCACAGAAGTAGGATAAGCAATCCAGCTGTTTAACATCCACTGAAGCAGTTAAGTATGCTGATCTTATTTTCTGGAATACCTATATAAAGACAAAGTAATTTTAAACCACTATATTTACTTAGGGATGTCCTCAGCTCTATTAACTCTAGTTAGATTTAGCTATCCAGATTTAAAGAGAGAAAGTATCCTTAAGGTCTTTTTCATTCAAACTAAACTGATCCTTAGTCAAGACTGTATTTTAGGCAGGTGTGGTGGCACATGCCTATAATCCCAACAACTCAAGAGGCAGAGGCAGGAGGATTGCAAATTCAAGGCCAGCCTCAGCAAACTAGGGAGACACTGTTTCAAAATAAAATTTTAAAAAGGGTTGGGGATGTAGCTCAATGCCAGAGTGCTTGCCTTGATTCAAAATCCAGTGTGGTGAAGAAGGGGAGGGGTGCATTTTATTGTATTTTTTAATAGTACAGGTATAAACATAAGAGCAAAATAAAGGAAAAGTAAGGGGATACTTTGTTATTTGAAGGAATTACTTGGTTTGTACACTGACCTTCATGATTCTTTCTCTTCTCTCCCTTTAAAAGAAAAATGTTGAATAGGACATTTCCCTTTGCCCTCAAGTTTTAAATAAACCCAATGTAGATTAAGTATTCCGACATTTCAAAGAAAGCAGAAATTATCCAGATTTTATTAAGAAACTATCCAGATTTAAAGAGATCTCTTTCTGCTACCTACAACTTTTCAGTCTTTATATGCTGAGAATGAGGATTTGAAGATCAACTTTCAAAATACTAGTTTCTGTCTAGATGGGAGTATTCCCCACCTACCTCTCCCACAACCAAATAAAGACATACCAAAAGACTCACTTGCAAAGACTGGTTATACCTAATTAATAATTCATTCTAGGTTAGAAAGCGAGGAAGGCAGGGTAGGGTAGGGGGAATATGACTCTT
The DNA here is from genome assembly GCF_001458135.2 of Marmota marmota marmota. Lineage (NCBI taxonomy): Eukaryota > Metazoa > Chordata > Mammalia > Rodentia > Sciuridae > Marmota > Marmota marmota. The sequence continues at coordinate 14,828,995 of NW_026000019.1, forward strand.
ATGGGTTGAATTGTGTATCATACAAATTCATATGTTGAAGTGCCAATCTCCACTATTGCAGAATGTATCTTAATTAAAAATGGGTCCACTGTAGATATAATTAGTTAAGATGAGGTCACTATAATGGATTATAATCCAATATGACTAGCATCCTTATAAAAATGGGAAATGAGGGCACAGGGCACACACAGAGAAAACTCCATTTGAACATGAAGGCAGAGATTGGAATGATGCTTCTACAAGTCAAGGGACGTTAAAGGTTGCCAGCAAACCACCAGAATCAAGGAGAGAGGCATATAACATAATCAATCTGTAGACCTCAGAAGGAAGCAAACATGCTGACACCTTGATCTCAGGCTTCTTAGCCTCCAAGAACTGTGAGAGAATACATTTCTATTGTGTAAGTTGCTCAGTCTGTGGTTCTTTGTTATATCAGCCCCAGAAAAATAATATATTGACCAGAAAGCAGTGGAGCACTCTGCACTCTTGCTGTCTGGAAGAGTAAGGGTACAAAGAAAAGATGTAGTAGATTCCTGTGAGTTAAGCAGACACCATTCCTATGGATGCTGGATTTCTAACTCCAAAGAGGTATACAGTGGATAAATTCCCTAAGGGCCCCTCTAAAGTTCACAACCTTCAACCTGTAAGAGAGCCAACAGTGGAACACACATAGAGGCAGTCATATCCATTGTCAGTCAGTATTAGAGAAGCAGCAATACGCAACAGATGCTTGTAATTCCATGTCCAGCTAAGCAAAGATTTCTGTATCTTCTCTCCAATTCAATCTTTCTGCTCCCATGCCATAGGAATTAGAATCAGAAAAGGGAGAGGCAGGAGCAGAAGGAATGAAAGAACTGCATGGGTATCTCCAGTGGTGGGGTAGTGGAGAAGTTAAACAGAATAAGACAGAATTTTAAATTGAAGTAGACTGTGGGAGACCAACCTTGCACATGACTAAGTTAATTCCCCTACTGGGCGATGTGGCGTCAGGCACCCATGCTGCTGGACTTCCCTGCTCTTCTAGGGTTCGAGTGACTTGTGTCCTCCTGCCCAGGCTTGTCTTCCTACAGCACCATGGGTGGAGCTATGCTCACCTGTTCCTTTGTAACATTACCCCTTGCCCTGTTTAGGATAGAATCTTTCATGGAAGTGCCTTGTGTGTGTCCCCTTCTCTTACTGCGCCCTTGGGTGTGGCCTACCCAGATGTCAGTCAACCTGCTGACAGTGGACATCATGAAGAGACTCAGCCCCCTGAAACCTGACCCTTTGCCTCATTTGAATAGTTTCTCCTCAATAAAAGGGGTCAGCACGTGTGTTCTGACTCTCTCTTCCTCCAGACCCTTAAGGTCAGAGGAGCCGTCACAGCGGCCCCAAAGAAAAGGGTGTTTGTGTCTCTTGTGTGGTTATTTTGCACAGCCCAGTTAGCCCAGTTTACCTGGAGTGACCCCTGAGCCTTTTAGTTGAGAACAGAAACCTTCCCTGTACGGGCCACCATTTGTCGCTTTTGTCCCATCGGCTTATAGATTCAGACCTTTCACCCCACGTTGGGCGCCAATTGGAAATGGACATAATGCCTTTGTTTTATTTATTTATTTTTATGTAGTGCTGAGGAATGAACCCAGACCTCACATATGCTAGGCAAGTGCTCTACCACTAAGCCACAACCCTAGCCCTCCAGTACCCTTTCTGATAAAAAATCTTAGAACATTAGAATAGATGGAATCTTTATCTTAATGAAGGATATAGATCAGAAACCAGATAGCAATATTATATATAGATACAAAACAAAACCCCCCAAAACATCTTTGTTAAGATTATGAGTAAGCTGGGTGCAGTGGTGCACGCCTGTAATCCCAGCAGCTCCGGAGGCTCAGACATGAGGATCATAAGTTCAAAGCCAGCCTCAGCAACAGTGAGGTGTTAAGCAACTCAGTGAGACCCTGTCTCTAAATAAAATACAAAATAGGGCTGGGGCTGGGGCTGAGTGGTCAAGTGCCCCTGAGTTCAATCCCCAGTACCAAAAAAAAAAAATTATGAGTAACATAAATATATCCAAAATCACTACTACTTTTCAATAGGACATCAGTTCTCCATTACTGGTAGAAAGTCTTATCCAATGAAGTAAGACAAGGAATAAGGGATATAAGTATTAGAAAAAGAAAACAAATGATAGTTATTTGCAGAAAATAAGATGTACCCATCGATGGGGATGGCAGAGGACAAAAGAATTAATTGAAAAACTAATAATAAAAGGTTATGCAAGATGATTAGAATAAAAATAAATACACAGAAATTAAGGGTTTCCTGATCAAAAAATCACCAATAAGAAAAAAAAATTAATGGGAGAAAGGATCCCATTCAAGAAAGTAATAAAAACCATAAACTAGGGATGAGCTTAATTAAAAAAAATTAAAATGTGCAAAAAACTATAAAATTATGTATGACAGAGTAGGTGCTGTTAGATCAATGGAAGAAATAAAGGAATGTTCAATAAATGTTCCAGCAAAAAGTTATTAATATGATAAAAGATCAAAAGCATAAAAACCAACTCCTGGTGAATTAAGTACTTAAATATCAAGAATAAAAACTGAAAAAAATCATAGTAGAAATATCTTGAGACGTTGGGGGAAGGAAATAATATTTTTTAAAAACAAGGAACAAGAAGTGTTGACTATAAATTTAAAGATGGATAGATTTGTAATATTAAAATTAGAAATGTTTGTTCACCCCAAGACTTTAAAAGTCCCAAAGTAAAAAGATTAGTTGTGTAAGTCAAAAGAAGATATCTGTAATGCACACAGATAGGAAGAGAAAACCCAACTCAATTGAACAGTAAGCAAGAAATATATATATATATATACACAAAAATTTCACAGAAGTACTAACATGTATCACTATAGACCTAGGGAAGAAATGTTCAGTATCCCTGGTAATCAGGATATGCAAACTCTAACAATAAATTAAAAATGTAGCAACACCAAGTATTAGGCAGAATGTGGATCCCTCAGGACAGGATTTCATTTATATTGCCAGTGGGAAATAGTTTGGCAACATTTGCTAAAGTTGAACATTTATACACCCTAAAGCTCAAATGTTTCACTCCTAGCCATATATCAAAGAGGAAGCTCTGGTAAAGAATAAAAGAAATTCATTTCTCTCTCTTGTGTTTTTTTCCCCCTTTCCCCTCACTTCCTCTTATATGTAATTTTGTATAACAATGAGGGTCTCCTTCCTTTACCATGCAATTTCCCTTCTCTCTCTCTTTCCCTCCCCGCTCTCGACCCTGTTTAATGGTGATCTTCTTCTCATGCTCTTCCTCCCTGTTCTGTTCTTAGTTGCTCTCCTTATATCAAAGATGACATTTGGCATTTGTTTTTTTTAGGGATTGGCTGGCTTCACTTAGCATAATCTGCTCCAGAGCCATCCATTTCCCTGCAAATGCCATGATTTTGTCATTTTTTAGTGCTGAGTAGTACTCCATTGTGTATAAATGCCACAATTTTTTTATCCATTCATCTATTACAGTAGATGGGGTAGAGAGAGAAGATGGGAGGGGAGAGGAGGGGAGGGGGGATGGTAGAGGATGGGAAAGGCAGCAGAATACAACATACACTAGTATGGCAGTATGTAAAAAAGTGGATGTGTAACCCATGTGAATCTGCAATATGTATATGGGGTAAAAATGGGAGTTCATAATCCGCTTGAATCAAATGTATGAGATATGATATGTCAAGAGCTTTGTAATGTTTTGAACAACTAATAATTAAAAAAATTCAAAAAAAGTAAATAAATCTTCTACAGTTTTTAGAAAAAAAAAAGAAGAAAAGAATAAAAGAAAGTACATAATAATGGTCATAGCAGTACAGATACCAATAGCAAACCAAACCAAGTACTTTCTTTAATAAGACATTGGATCTAAATACTAGCCCTATATGACTCCACCTTAACTCTACATTTGGAATATTTAACAATATGAAAATAATACATTAGTTAAACAGATGAACTATAGCAAAATACAGAGAGATACTAGTAACATAATATTTAAATTAAAAAGTTTCCAAAGAATATATAAAATGTTTTCTCCAGGGTCTGAGGCTATAGTTTAGTGGTAAAGTGCTTGCCTTGCATGTGTGAGGCACTGGGTTCACTGTGTAATCATGTACAACTAAATAAATATTAAAAAAATGTTTTCTCTATATAAATGGAGAAATGACTAAAACTTAGCAATGTATGTGAAAGTTAGTTCTCTCTCAAATAAGCTACACATTCACTGTAATTCCAATTTAAATGTCAGCACATATTTTTCTTTTTTGGGCTGTGGGGGTTGGGAGAGATTAATATTATAGTTCTTTGTAAAAATAAATAACAAGAAGAAAAGGCCAAACACATTTTGAAAGGAAGATCTAATTTACTACCTAGGAGAAAGATATAAAATCTATTATTAAAATACTGTGGATTCTGACAAAGGAATAAAACAATAGATCCATGGACCTGAAAAGGAATCTAGAAAAAAGATATCTAGATATCAGATGATAATGAAAGGTACCTTTCAAATCAGTGTGGAAAGAATAGACCATTCAATAAAAAGCATTGAGATAACTGTACCACTGAAAGAAATATTATTTCACACAACCAAAAACAAATTTCAGATGAAGACCTAAATTTAAGGCTTTCCTAAGCATGATATAAAAGCTAAAAATTACAATGGAAAAGACAGATTAAACAATACAAAAATTAAAACAAATAGTAAAACACCTTGAACAAATTTGGAAAACAGGAAATTTGAATTATCTTTCAATTCTGTTTCTAGGAACCAACTATAGAAATACCAGCAAAAGTAAATGACCATAGACATTTGTACAAAGATGTCTGACACAAAGTTGGTAATAGCAAAAATCAAAAACACTCCAAGTGTCCAAAAGTGGGGAAAGAGATACACTTCTAAGGGAATAATATGCCACTTTTAGGTTCTAAGCTATACATGTAGTGAAATGAAAAGATGTCTTTCGTATATTCTTTTGTTTTATAGAAAAATTGTATCCTACATAGAACAGTGTAAAATATAGTGTTTGATGGTAACTATAATACCCTCATTGCAAGATTCAGAACATTGTCTACTATAAATAAGTGCCAAATAGATAACCACTATCCTAAAGACTTTTTCTTGTTTTTGTTTTGTTTTTTGTTTTTTGGTACTGAGGACTGAACCCAGGGGTGCTTAACCACTGAGCCACATCCCCAGCCTTTTTAATATTTTATTTAGAGATAGCGAGGCACTCAGCAACTCAGCAAAACCCCAAGTTGCTGAGGCTGGCTTTGAATTTGTGATCCTCCTGCCTCAGCTTCCAAAGCTGCTGGGAATTACAGGTGTGCGCCACCGAGCTCAGCTCCTAAAGACTTAAGTAAGCATTTCATGCTTCTATTTGCAGTTTTACAACCAAATTTTTATCCCTCAATATATGGCTTTCTTTTCCCTTTTCTTGCATTTTATAGAAATGGTATTATAGAACTTTTTTTTTGTACTGGGGATTGAACCAAGGGGTTCTTGACCACTGAGCTATTTAAACAGCCCTCGTTATTTTTATTTTGACAAGCTGTTGACAAGTTGCTTAGGGCCTCACTAATTTGCTGAGGCTGCTCTCAAACTCGCAATCCTCCTGCCTCAGCCTCTCAAGTCGTGTGTCACTACACTGGTACAACATGTATTTTTGGTTTTATTTTACTCAATATTGTGTTTCTATGGATTTTTAATAGTGTTGTCAGTCACTAATTTGTCCATTTCTGTTGCTGTATTCCATTACCTGATCATCTTACTTAAAAAAACCCAAAAAACATTTTGCACCTTTTTTCCTCAGGTGGTATCCAGTTTGGTGCTTTATGGACACTTGTTTATTATTGTACATATATTCTTATGTATACAAGCATTTTATTTCTGTTGGGTTAGCACTGTTTTTATTAGATAATGTCAAAGTATTATCCAAAGTAACTGTATGGGTTTTTATTCCCACTAGCAAAGAGTTCCCTTGTTCTATCAGATTTTAAGTTTTAGCCTCTCTGGAAGCTTGATGGTGGCATCTTGTTTTACCTTCAACGTGGGATTCCTTGAGCAAGCTTCGTTCTCTTCTTTTGTGAAATTTCTATTATGCCTTTGCCCATTTTTCTATTAGGCTTTATCTTTCTTGCTGATTTGTCAGAATATTGATATATTCCTAGTACAGTTTTCTTGTGGGTTTATGAAGCTTGCCTTTTTGCTCTTTCAGTGAGTGGTATATTGGTGATCAGAAGTTATTGATATTAAGATAGTAAAATGAATCACCACTTTTATTTACAATGAGTACCTTTTGGTTTGATTTAACAATTATTTCTCTATCTTAAGATTGTAAGATGTCATGATATATTCTCAAAGTATTATTACTTTTTCTTTTACATTTAGGTTTAAAATCCACACAGAACTGATTTTATGTAAAATGCAAAGAAGGGATCCAGTTTCATTTTGTTTTTTTCATATGGATGACCAGTTGAGCCAGTGTCATTTTAAAAAAAACAAAAACACAATTTGACACCAATCTGCAGTGTCAATTTTATACTAAATAAAATGTGTATAATGTGTATAATATACTAAATAAAATGTGTATTTCCATAGGTCTATTTCCAGATTTTAAATTTTATTAAAATTTGGTTTATTTTTTTACCAGTACCATGCTGTCTCAATTATTACAGCTCTATATAAAGTGCTAATAGCTGATAGAGCAAGTCCTCCCAATATACATTTCTTCAAGAGTGTTTGGCCATCTTCAGTGCATTGCTCAGAGATATAAATTTCATACTTCATTTGGAAAATTCTCTACAAAATCCTAGAGTTTTGTTTTGGGAGTGAACTGACTCTATAGAGAAATCTGGAAGAAAATTAACACCCAGAAACCAATTTTCCAATTCTAGGAACAAAATATATCTCTACTTTCAATTATTACTTAGTTTCTTATAATATAGCTTTATAATTAATTTTTAGATGCTTTACATAACATTTTAAAATATTTATTCCTAGGTATTGATATTTTATTACTGTAAATAGTATCTCTTAAAATGAGTTTATTCTTGATATATAGAAATGCAATTGGTTTTTATTGGTGGACTTATATCTAGAAACCTTGCTAAACTCAGTATGTATAAATACTTCAATAGATTTTTTTTTAAAAAAATCATATCACCTGAAATTATTAAAAATTTCTCTTTCTAATCCTTATACATTCTCTTGCTTTAGAATACTTACTAGCACCCCCAATGTAGTATAACCTAGCTGGTGTAGTAAGTATATCTGAGCCTTGATCCTCATGTGGAATGGAAAGCTTTTCACCACAAAGAATGATGTTTGTTGTTTTAGGTCTTTTCAAAGAATCAACTCTAGTTTTGTTGATCTTCTTTACTGTGTGTTTGATTTATTTCACTTTTTTTTTTTTTTTTT
>NW_026000019.1:14836473-14881820 GCF_001458135.2 Marmota marmota marmota
TTTTTTTTCTTTTTTTTTTTTTTTTGAGGGGATGTGGTTTGGTACTAGGGACAGAACCCAAGGGCAATTAACCACTGAGCCACATCCTCAGCCCTTTTTATGTTTTATTTCGAGAAACGGTCTCACTGAGATGCTTAGGGCCTTGTTAAATTGCTGAGGCTGGACTCGAATTTGTGATCCTCTTGCCTCAGTCTTCTGGGCTGCTGGGATATATTCCTATTTTTATCCTTATATTTTTCCTCTACTTTCTGTAGTACAATATTGTATTTATAACTTCTTGGTAAAAATTCTACTTTCCATTATGGTTTCTTTGTTGATCTATGGATTTAGAAACCATCTCTTTGATACTTTTAAGAAAATTATTTTAAAAAAAATTCTTGCTGGGCATGTTAGCTACACAAGTAATCCCAGCTACATGGGAGACTGAGGCAGGAGGATCACAAGTTTGAGTCTAGCCTGGGCAACTTAGCAAGACTCTTGTCTCAAAATTAAAAAAAAAAATTAAAGTACCAGGGATATAGCTCAGTGGTAAAGCACCAACGGGTCTAATTTCCAGTGCTGCAAAATAAATAAACAAATAAGGAGGGCAGGGGAAGTAGTTCAGTGGTGGTGTGCTTGCCTATCAAATGTAAGGTCCTGGGTTCATTCCCCAGTATCCACCCCTTACCACCAAATCTTATCCTCCTTTAAAGTTGTTTCTCAGTAGGAAGGATTACTCAGAAAACCTAGCCGCCTACTACTAGAAATAGCCTACAGTATGCTCTTAAGTGAAAAATGCAAGGTGAACCACAACATGTACTATTTAATTCTTTTGAAAACAAAACACAGAAAAACTTCTGTGCTCATATATGATTTGCATCATAAACACATATACATACAGAATGTGGAAGGACAACTATGAATAGTCAACTGTGATGAAATGTGCAGAAAATATTATATTTCACCAAATAATTGTTGCCATTGCATTATCATATATTCACAAGTTTCTGTGCATCCTAATCTTTCACCAAAGACAGTTTAGTAATAAAATTTGGCATAAAAATCTGTGATGATTATGAGTGAAATAGAGTAGCAGAATTACTGTGTTGGGGAAAAAAGGAAAAGCTTTTTCATGTAGACTTGGTTTAAATCTCTTAGAAGAAGTGTTATAATTATTATTTTTTATTAAGATTTTACTTAAAATATACTTATATAAAAAGTATAATAGATACAAAACCATATATCAGGATATCAAGAAACTTGAAGAATTATTCAGTTAATTTCTTTGGCCTTCAAATGGAATTTATAAGACTTGAAGAAAAACAGAATTTATTTACAATGTCCCACACAAAGAAGATCCAAAGACATTAAGTTTTAGAGCCTAAAACCAATGAAATTTCTTCTATTAACTAAGGATCTATCTACCAACACTTAATGGATAGGCAAATTGTGGGTGACTATTTTCACATATGTTTCACATTTCTGTTCCTCAATGTCTTTAACTTTTCTTCCCAATATTGTTTTCTAGACTATCTAGCACCAAAAAGCCTCAAACATTTTAAATTATAGCACACAGAAGAGAATATAGTACTCAAATAACAACTGCAAACTAAAATAGAAAATTATCTAACATTTCTTAAATGCTTATTGCTAAATTATACATGTACATTAATATAGTACCCAGTAGCTTCTTATTTATTTCCACCCTTAGAGCAAAACTTGAATATAGGCATATGGCTTAGTCTTTCTACCTTTATTTATATAGACTTTTTTTTTTAACTAGGAATTCTGCATTTTTATTTTTCCCAATGTTTGTGAGATGTGCTTCCTAGGACTTAAAATTGTATATGCTTCTGTTAATACAGATTAAGCTTCTTTAATTCAAAAATCCAAAATTGAAATTTCCCCAAATTTGGGCCTTTTTGAGCATAAACAATGACAAAAATGGGCTGGGGCTGTAGCTCAGTGGTACAGCCTGAAGAAGCTTCAAAGAGGACTCTGTGCCCCAGATGAGAACATAGAATGCCTACTCCTTGGTTTTTGGCATTGTAATCCCAAGTAGAAAATCTCAACTTGACACTGCCTAGTGTTCTGATTTGTGTGTGAAATAACGAATGGAGATTGTTTTAACTTACTAAGCTTATAGTAACTGATTATATAGCAATGTAAAAATAATGTAGGAGGCTAACGCAAAAAAATTGCATTTGAGTAAAAACAGTAAGATATAAAGGAACTAGTGGAGAAGACTGCTTTTTCAGAAACAGAATTAAACTATGTCCTTCCATTAAAAAAAAAAAAACTAAAAAAACAGACACACACAAATGAAACACCTTTTGGTAGTTTAAAACAATAAGGATAAAGAGGGTAACTAAGGCTAATCTGAAAAAAAGAAGGATGATCTCAAAAGTACATTATATTTTCCTGCAAAAAGTACATTATATTTTTCATGCCAGGTGAGCACTCTACCACTGAGCCCCAGCCCAAGCCCAGAAACATTTTTTTAAAACAAAATGCTATTAAAGTCAAGAGAATAAAAAGCTCATTAAATTTATGGCATTAATTCATTAGTAACTATATGTAAAATTAATGTGTTCAGCATAAGTACATGCATATATCTGTATACACAAAGGTATATACTGTAATTACTACTATAAAATGTTTTTATATTAAGGTATGATATGAGGATTAGTGTTTTATTCAGTAAGCTCAGAGCACATAAAAAAGTCTAGTGCTAAAGTGTTATTATATTCATATAATACAATTTTGTTTTGAGGATACATGTACAGGCCTAGCCTTTCTGATGCTTTTCCCATTTAACCTCTTAAATGATCCCTGATTATGTGTGTGTATGTGTGTGTGTGTGTGTGTGTGTGTGCGCGCGCGCGCCCACAGACACACATATAGTATTATTTCAATATCAGAATAAACCTGATGTCACACTTCACCTTCTGCATAAAAAAAAGGACTTTAAACAACATTACACCATCAACCTATAAGGCCTTTTTTTGGGTGTGTGTGTGTGTGTGTGTGTGTGTATTCTTTTATTTGTTTTAGCAAAATAGAGTGTTCTTCTTGAACTTTTTACTATAGTATAACACATTTTCAGAGAAGTGTACATATAATAAGTACAAAGATCAATAAATTTTCACAAATGGAATTTATACAAGTAACCAGCATTTGGATTAAAACAACAACAAGAACATTACCACATCCTGAAGCTTCCTTTGTACATTCTTTGCAGTTATTACCCCCATAATCACTATCTTGTCTTCCATCATTTATCCACTATATTATATGAAGTAGTAGTTGTTCTTTTTCACTGCTATATAGAATCCCACTGTGGAAGCAAACCACAATTTATTCATTCTACTGCTGATGAGTATTTGGGTAGTGTCTGATTTTAACAGTTATAAACAGTATTATTGTGAGCATTTATTGTATAGGTCTTTCAATAAACTTATGCATGCACTTCTTTTGGGTACATAAATGGGAGAGAACTTGTTATGATGGAACATTGCTCAGCTTTATTTGAAACTATCAAGTAGTTCTCCAAAGTAAATGCAAAAATCTAACAATAATATGTGAAATTTTCTTCTTGTTCTAGATACCTGGGCAATAGTTGGTATTTCCTGTTTTTCTCATTTTAGACATTTTGATGGGGGTGTAACCCCATTGGGTATAAATTTGCATTCCTCTTATGACTAACAAATGACTGAACACCTTTTCATAGACTGAAAGATAAGATGTTTAGATCTTATCTTAGGCCATTTGGTTTGCCTCTTTTGTGAAATGAACATTTCAGTCTTCCCTTTTTCTCACTGATGTGTAGGAGTTCTTTATATATTGTGATTGGGTATTAAAATTTCTAAATGACCTTTTTCAGGCTATCAGAGAAAAGGAACATAAATAAAGTCGAGACTAAACCCAAAGAACCTTAAAATTCCTATTCTCCTGTAGCACAGGTTTGACAAGGAAAAATAGAAAGAAAAAGTCTACCTTTAAGTAAAATGAGAACACTGGGACAAACCTACGAGAAAGCTTTAAAAAAAATCACTGCCACTTTGGAGCAATGAAATCACCACACCCTTTAAGTTCACTATTGCTTGTTAATTAAAATTTCATTGTTAAATACATTTTGAAGTTTATCCATCCATAGTTAAGATGTGCTGCTGAGAAAACCTTGTAAATAACTGGTTGGATTTTCCTTTTTTTTTTTTTGGGTGGGCGGCAGTGGGTACTGGGGATTAAACTCAGGGACACTCTACTACTGAGCCACATCCCCAGGCTGTTTAATGTTTTATTTAGAGACAGGGTTTTACTGAGTTGCTTAGTGTTTTGCTTTTGCTGAGGCTGGTTTTAAACTCACTATCCTCCTACCTCAGTCTCCAGAGCTACTGGGATTAGAGGTGTGTGCCACCTTGCTGGCTGAATTTTCCTTTTAAAGAAGACCACATAAAAGAATGACTTTCCAGGGATGGGGATATAGCTCAGTTGGTAAAATGCTTGCCTCACACGCACAAGGCCCAGGGTTCAATCCTCAGCACCACCAAAAAAGGGTTTCTAGATACCCTTCTATTTAAACAAAACAAAACAAAAATAGTGTCATCAAGCGTGGACCTAAGCAGTTGTACTGGGGCATAGTAAATGAATACTATACTTCCAGTAGAATTCTGCCTTTTATGTTCCAATAAATTCCTCATTCATAGTACATTTTGGTCTTGTATAGTTAAAAGAATTTCCAAGGAAAACTAGTTTTCATTTTTTGTAACAATAGCAGTAAGTCCTAGGATTTCTTCTTTATACCATGTTTTTGTTCTGGTTAAAAATGGTCTATCATCTCTCATAGATGACAAGAGAATGGCATAGACTCTAATGTAGGGGGGAAAACATTTTCTTTTTTTTTTTAATTTACCTATAGAAGTTGATAACCCATTTACTGAATGTTGTTTTTGTAGAGGAAGGGAATAAAAAAACTAATAAAAACTGCATTTCAAAATTTTAACAGTTACAGTTGTATAAATATTCACAAATTAAATGATGCTACTTGTAAAACAGCATGATATGTACTGTTTCACAAAAATAAGTGACATTTCATTGAACTTCAAGTGGAGGTAAAAGGCTTCAAAGGAAATATCAGGACATATGTAGCAAATCATATGGACAATAAAATAAAGATTTGAATTAATTAAAAATTTCCTTATACTTAAACTGTGTAATATTCATTAAAGCAGACCAAATTCTATGTGATACAATTCCTCTATCATATGCTTGGTTTTCTATACTTTGAAAAAAATGCTAGTACTCTAAAATTATACTGAACAAAATCTTAGAAATGAGCTTTTAGTACACAAGAGATGATCATCCTTCCGTTAGCAGACATCATATTCTTCTTCTGTCCTTTGTCTGAACGAACCTAATTCTATGTTTTCACACAAGCTAGATTTGTGTGTGTGTGTGTGTGTGTGGTCTTGCACTTTGACATATCACTTCTTTTTTTTAAATTCTATTTCCTTTATTTACTTGGCACTTAATATTCTAGGTGTTCTGGAAAGGGAACTACTAAAATAGGGATCTAAACATCTTATCTTTCCTACCTGATTCAGGAGACTAGAAATCAAGTCAACCACACACAACTCATTTGAAGTATTTTGGCCCCCCAAAAATAAGTTTTTCTAGTCTTCATATAAACGAAAGGTAGTAGGAAGTTAACTATACAGTACTACAGTTATGTTTTTCAAAGGTACTTCATTATCTGTGGAATTGGATTCAAGTTATGAGAATTGGCAACTTGTCCAACAATTGGCTATCATAGGTGGTGATCTGAATGCCAGTTGGATCCTGGCAGCTCAAGTTGCTTACTTTCTAAGATTTGACATAAGAAAGAGCAAAAGAAACCAGATAGTTTTTCTTCTTTATAAAACAGGACTGTACAAATCTAAACTATTTTTTCAAAGTGCTGTTTCAAAAACTCATTTACAACTTAAAAACACTGTAAACCTGAGAATGACAGAAATGTATAGTTCCATGTCAAATAGTGACATAATCTTCTGATTGGTTCCCTCTTCACATACTTAAGTTCAGAGTACTTCCAATTCAGCTTAATAGTAAGGTGTGAGGAGGGGCAAAGAAGATGCCAGAGAGGACAAAGACCTTCTTCTGAATTTTAACAGCTGATCCAGTTAAGTCTTTCTTGTCAAGCATGTACAAAGTATTCTGAATGGCACTGCTTAGTCCTTCCAGACACAAGCTCAAATCATACAATTATATGTGTAATTCTGATAAATTACAAGCACTTTAAGAAAAATCAGCAATAAAAGAATTTATATTGCTGAGTCATGACCCATTTTCCCAAATCACTGTTCATCAGAATAAGAGGACAAAAAATTTTCCCTGGGATTCTGCACTTAGGAGTCAGATACTTTAAGAAAACTTTATACAACAATCAGGTGAACCAAATTTCCCAGTAGTCACCAACTTCTCATTAAATCTGATACAGAATAACCAGGAACAACCACTAGAGAGCATTAAAGGACAGAAGAGAACAAAAAGAATCTGTGACACTTTTCCTGTTTAGAAAACACCTAAGATCAAGAAGTGAGCAGTGGGGAAACACAATCCTGTTGTCTGCATAAAGGGATTTCCAGTGTTTCGAGTGCGTAACCAGGTAACTTTCATGAATAAGGAATTAATTTGACAACTAAGAACATTTTACATGTCCAGACTAAAGTCCTTGCCCCTGGCCTTTTGCTTTCATTTTTGTTTAAAGAGATTTCATTCTTAAGGATTTAACTGGAATATAAAACACAGAATTATGTCCCAGAGGAAGAAAGAAAGTACAGCAGAAAAGGAGAAATATTCCTTTGAATATGTCAAAGTTTTGATCAACTATAGCCAAATATTTATAAGAAATAAATTATATTGCAGAATTCTTCACCCTCTTTGAAAATTTAATATATAAACTATATTTATAGGAAGATATAGGTAGTTCACAGAAAATAAATTTTCAAAAAATATCAAGGAAAAAAATCATGAGTAGTGAAAATAATCATGAGTAGTAAAAATAATCATGAGTAGTGAAAATGGGCCTACCTTCAAGAAAATCCTGATCAAAAGAAAACTATTTAATATACATGAGAGTCTCTTTTCTAATTCCACTTGTTTCACTGTACTCATTCCATTCCCACTTCGAATTTGTCTTTAGTCACAGAGTAAAGCACTTATTGCTTTTCTCCACCCCAGAATGCATAAACCTGTACTATCTGACATGCATATTCAGCAAATAAAAGGAAGATTGTTTCCTTCTAACATTCCCTTCTTTCTAATACATGGTAGTGAGTTCTATAATCACTAGGTTGGTTAATAAAATAGTTTAAATCATTAAAACACCAGTAGATTAATGACTTATGATTATTTCTGGCATTAGGCAGTTAGGTCAAAGGCCCATCTCAATCTTTCTCCCTGTCACATATTTAAGGTAGGATACAAGCTAAGAGAAAAATCTAAGCCCCACATAATACAACATGAACACTGTCAAGTTGGAAAGAGCTCACACTCATAGTCACCAGTCCTCTTACAAACAGTGTGCTTAAATAATGCCTTCTCCAGTAAGACAAACAGTCTCTTGTTCCCTTCTGGGTGGAGAAACCACTTTGCAATGGGTTTCCTGATAGCCCAGAGCAGTAATGAAACTATTCCTTATAACTCAGTGCCCATCTCACACAGACTTGTAAATCAGTACTGAACTTACACAGACCCAGCAGAAAACTGGAATGAACAGGTCAGGCTTTAATACAAAAGGACAACAGCATCCCTTCACTGTGCTTGCAGCCAAATCAGGCTAACTGGTTCCCAGGAGTTGTAAAGAGCCATGACAGATCCTTTTGACAAAGGCTATCTTTACTATTTAGCTCACTAGAATAGTGTGGCCTCTCTCATTACCACAATGGTCTGTAGAAAAATGAAAGGGCAGCAACCTTTTATAGAGAATAAATGAAAATGTATGAAGACAGATGTTCACTGTCTGTTGTGACTCTCAAGATCCTTCACTTAAGTCACCCCATAAAACATAATTCATGAAATTCATGAGGTGAATTAACAGAGGACTCTAATAAATGGGAAAAAATCAACTTGAAAGAATTTTAATTTCATATGCAGATTCAGAATATGTCATTTAATTTATATAAACACAACATACAAATTATAGTAACTTTCCTTAACCAAAAGTTACTTTTTTCCCTTTTGGTAAATCTTTTTTTTATCTATTTTTGGTTTTAGTCAAGAGCATGTTATCAATACTGATTTGATGATACCTGTCCCTTATTATCTCCTCCCTATAAGATTTATTTTTTTAAAAAAACTGGGTTTTAGTTATACATGACGGTAGAATGCATTTTAACATAATTACACTAGCATGGAATATATCTTTTTCTAATTCAGACCCCAATACCTTTCTTTCCCCTTCCCTCTCCCCATACCCTGCTCTCTTTCCTCTATCGATCTTTCGGTTTGCATTTGTTCTGTTCAGGCAATAATTCATCATTCCTGAGGCCAGTGAACCTAATATAGACAAACCATAAAATCTAAATGTAACTGGTACCATGTTAAAAGATAAATAAATAGAGAATTAGGAAATCTAGGTTTTCATTTAAATCCTGTTCCTAACTCTGAACCTGACCAAGTATTATACTCCTCAGACCTCAATGTTCTTAGTGAAAATGGAGAGACTGGACTATAGATAATCCCTAAAGTCTCTTTTAGATTCAACTTTTAATGAGTTAATCAGTTAAAGTTTCTAACTTGTCATCTAAGGCAGACAATATTAAAAAGCCAACCTTGAGCAAAAAGAGCAAGCAATACTCTCATTTGAATGCTCTCACTGTTGTCTGAAGATCCAACCTGTTGAACTCTGTGAATGACACAGATTGATTACATGTTCAAGCAATGTGAAAATCTTGATTATTAAGTATATTCTGTTTCTCACAGCTGTACTGGTTGTTTCGTAAAGAATTCCAAAGCAGATCCAGAATAAAAATCCACTTCATATTATTAAAAGGACAAGTAAATGTTACAGCATTAACATTTTGCTATGCTCACTCTGTTTAATCTCAGAGACCTATATTTACTGGATTTTGTACTGAAATGCTGACAGATAATCCTCACACAGAATTTGTGTGAACACACACTAATGAAAACTAACCTATTTTTTAAAACCAGTAATCACAAATAACTGCATTTGCATAATAAAAAACACATTCCAGGAAATATGCAAACTTTTAATTTTAATTTCAGATTCTAGGAACTCTTACCTGGGGTCTGCATTCTGTGAAATTTCTGGATGTGGCTAACATTATCTCTCCGGCATGCCAGACAGAAACTCAAAACACTTTGTACACTGTTTTCGCCTGTGCTTGCTTTCGTGTTCTCTCTCTCTCTCTCTCTCTCTCTCTCTCCCCTATTGCTCTCACTCTGTGCTTCAGACAGTTTGGAATGCAGAAAAGCCAGAGCCAATGCCAGTCAAACTCAAACCCACCCCCTGCTCTGTTCTTTTACTACAGAGCACTAAACAATAGCCACCCTTGCTTACTCACTCACTGCTGTCTCTCTTTCAATAGCTCTGGTGCAGACAGTCTGGTCTACTCGGTCTACTGCAGCAATGTGATTTACCAAGATAGGTAATTCATTCTTCCTATCCCAAGGGGTGTGCCTCTCTGTGATTTAAGATATATATACACACACACACACACACACACACACTTAGTTGTAGATGGACACACATTTATTTTATTTTATGTGGTGCTGAGGATCCAACCCAGTGCCTCACGTATATACTCTACCACTGAGCTGTTACAACCTCAGCCCAATAAGTGATTTTCTAAAAGCAATCTATTTCAGTTCTGTCCTAAGTATAGAAGAATAAAGCAAATTTCAGATATTTTTATTTTCAATGTTTATGTGCTGAATGAAAATAGAAACTTTTGAAGTACAAAAATTCGGTAATTCTTGCAACTGATATGAACATAGAAGTCTACTAACACACATTACTATCTTTTAAACTACCTTATTTAAGCAAACTAATTTAACTTATTACAATGGAAGTATATTACATTTAGAAAGGAAACAGAAAAGAAAGTTTTTATTTCCTTAAAGACTTTCATTCAGGTCTTAAACTAGAACTTCATTTTAAAATATAGTATAATGAAAATTTATTTTGTAACTGATTCTACTATTTTTTTTACTAGATATGATAAAATTATAGACAATATCACTGCTCCCAGTCATCATTTTAGTTTGTTTTAAAATTAGACATATTTCTACGTCCCCCCCCTCCGCCGCCCATATTCCAAAAATGGAAGGCAGGTCAACAATGTAATCTTCATCATTGGTATGATGACTTAACACATTATACAGTTTTTCAGTTGCTGAGGCTAATAACATGTTAGGATTGATTAACTAAAAAATTGACTTTGAATCACAGTGGACTCTGCTTGTATTTTAGGCAGTAGAATGCAACAAACAAGAGAACTGATGGAATCACATACATTCTGTCTACCTACCTGTCTATACACGTTTGTGTGTGTGTATCTTATAAGTAATATATAACTAACACATTAGATAAGCATGTATACACAAAGGTATATATTTGTATATATATGTTAGTAGTGTATGTACGAACATATGAATGTCCTTCAGCACTCTTTTTCCCCCTTTATCTCAATTATTTAAATAATGCTTCTCTTTTAATATCTTCATGCTTTATTTTTAGTAATCTAGCCCCAAATTCCTTTGGGAAACATGCTGCTTTAATACTGCATTTTCCTTTGCTTTTACTTTTTGTTTCCTATTTCTATTTCAATGAAATGTTCCTTTAATCCCTGCTACTGAAATACAAATCATAGGAAAAGAAAGATATAAACTAAAGTTGTGCAGAAATGTGCAAACTGAAAGACTGTGAAAACTTAGCAGTTCACAGATTTTTACCCTGTCTATATGAAACATCAACAACCTTTATAACCTCTTCTTACCAAAGGTAATGCAAATATATATCATTATTATTAACTGCCATTTATAATAAACCTTAAAAATGCAAATATTAATTTTACAATATTAAATTAAATATTAATTATTCCTCAGAATAATTAGAATAAGAATTAGAATTAGAATAAGAAACAAGTTATGATTTTCCTACTTCTATTCAAGAGTTAGAACTGAGAGCAGTAAGTCTATGTTACAGGGAGAGAGATTTCAGTTCAATAAAATAAAGTCAGAGTCAGTGAAATACTGAAGTAGCTTTTTAAAGGATTTGCCTGTTACAAGAGAGTGAGCTCCCAATTCTTTGCAAACAAATTATGCATTTGATGAACACGCTGTAGTGCAGCAATTCTCAAATGATACTAATGAGCAACACTAGTGCTCTTCTGTTGATGAGCTAGAAAAACAATCTTTTCCCAATGCCAAAAAGTTTATGTATATAATCTTCATAAATGTGCAATTTTCTTCTTGATTTTTTTTAAAAAAATGTTAGAATCCAGAACTGCTTATTAGCCTTCTAGAAGTCCATAATGTTGTTAATCTGACCATTTTCAGATATCTGAAAGTTAATTATAACAATGTTTCATTGTATTCTGTTAAAACCACTTTTATTACCTTAAGTTCTAACACCTGAAGAAAGCAGAGAATACCTGTGGAGGAAACAATTTTTCTTAATTGTAAACAATGTTATTCTGTTGTTATTCAACACTTTTCAAAAGAAATGAAATAGCATACCCCATTAATTTCTACACTAAGTCTTTTGTACAAGTATATATTCCTAATTTTAATGCCCTGTTTATGCCTCCCAGTCTTGGTGTTGCTGCTTCTCTCTCTGGAAGTCCCTTTCCTGCTCAGTCCCGCCTGTATACTTTTATTTATCCTTCAAAACCATTTTCTTTCTATGGCTTATCTCATTTCCTATCCAGGGTTGATCACATTTCTCCTCTGTAATTTTTTTCTCAATAACCTTTTTTTTCCCTTCAGAGTCCTCTCATTTCACTTTACTGAACATTATATTAGGTACTGATATTTAAAGACTCTTCCCTACGAGAATGTGAGATACATTATGGGGGTGAGCTAGTACCAGCAACTTATCTCGAGAGCTTAGAAAAATGCTGGACATTAGGAGGAACTTGATAAATAATAGAAGGAAGAATGAATAGACATATGGAAGGAAGCATATATTTTACTCATCAAACCTTTTGTAAAGTTTCTAGTCTTTGGTGTACTTCAGAATAATTTGAGAACAGGTACCATAGCATACCCATTTTCCCATGCCAGAGCCTAGCACTGGGTACATTGTATGATGAAACAATAACATTAAGGAATTCATCTCTGGTGTATATGGTTACAAGTAGCTAACTGAAATCAAAAGAATTAAAAAAAAAAACAACAAGGAAAAAGTTATTTCATTACTTATCCAATCAAGATCTATTGGTAATAGGTGAGATCCCAATCAGTATCAGCTGCTTCTTTGAGTAATTCATTTCACCTTCACTATCTATGAACCCACAGCCAAGTGCTGCACTGTCATGGCCAGGAAAATGCAGTTTCTGAGGTAGAGATGGGAACAATCAACAATCTTCTACAGCACTAGGGAATTTTCCAAAAGAGCTGGAGAAGCATGAGTACCTGCTTCACTATTAGACATTAACTCAAGCTAAGACCATATCAGTACAGAAAACCCCTTACTGGTTAGGAATGGCCTCATAGAGTTTGATGGAGTTTTGATCACATATTTAGAATACACAACTTGGCACCAACCGTGTTCATTTTGTAAAGGTGAGGCCATTTAAGCCATTTTATTTCTGCAAGTAAACACTATGTTTGGCTTTACATGTCTCTCCACATAGGGAATTGGGTAGAGTTGCTTCATCAATCCACTTTACATAGTCCTGACCCAGCGCTGTATTTAATACATGTTTACATTAGGTTGAACTGTACGAAAATGTATTTTTCTAAGTAAAAAAAAAAAAAAAAAAACAACAAAAACCAGTCAAACTGGGCTGGAGATGCAGCTTAGTGGTAGAACATGTGCTCTGCATGGGCGAGGTCCTGGGTTTGAGCCCCAGGAGTATCTGTTCTCCTCTATGGTACTTGTTTCCACCCCCCCTCCCTCATAAAAATCAAATATCAGTAATAATCATATGAATTATAAGAAATAAGTACTGCATGAATGGTTGAACAAAATGACTTTAAAGGTCTCATCTAGTTCTGGGATTCCACAATCTTGTAAATCAAACATACACAATTTGTACATCATCAATCAACTGCAATGCTTTGGTTTCCAGCTTATCAAACTACTGTCTACCTATACTAATACAGCACCCTGTTCTTGTTCTTCTTACCACAGTTTTAATTTAGTTATTCATATATTGGATGTTTACCTGTTCCCCATCCTGATGGATGTAAGCTCCATGGTAGCAGGGACTATAGATTTTTGTTCACTGTTGTATCTGCAATGCTGAATGTACTGTTTGTTAACACAATAAGTGCTTAATAAATAGTTGTGGAATAAACAAATGGTCTGAGTAAGAGTAGACTCCTAGAGACTATATCTAAGTGAGGTCCCAAACTCAGTATTAATAAATATTAGCTTTATTATTAAAAGGCTAGGAGACTTTTCTAGCTTTGAATCAATGAAATATTAGGATGAATTCTGAAGAATGTAGACCAGTGTATTTCCCTCCATATCTTATAAAAGTAATAATGCTCTTTTGTTGGTATAGGTAAAGAATTAAATGAGCTACTCATTTAGAAGCCCTGAACCACAAATGCATGATTTTCTGAATATCAAAGAGCCACAAAAATAAGCTACTTACATATAATTAAAAGTTCCTTGCACATCAATTTTAATTCCTATCGAACAAATTAACAAACAATCCTTTAACACCTATCTTCTTCTTTTCCAAGCATAGACACCTCTCTATAGTAATCAGGCTGACATGTACACCAGGCTATGAATGTGCTGATTCTTGCACTTATGTGCACTCCCTCTTTTGAATGGTTTCTTCTAATCATAAACACAGTTTATTCTAATGTCTCCCATAAACCAGATTGGCATTCTGATTATGTGAGCTTCCCACTGCATTCTTTTTTAGAGTCAGATTAGAAAAAGAAAAACATTGTTTATAATTGGAATAACTGCCAAAGTCACCCACTTATTCAGAAATGTCACTAAAATTTTAATTATTAAATTTCACGAATATATGAATACACACACAACACACTTCTATGATGGAGAGGCATTATGAAGATCAGAATATCTGCTAAATCATATGGTTAGCATAGTACTTGTAAGTATTTAAAAAGGATTCATGCCCAATAAGTGACAATTATGATAACCACAGGTTTTAAACTTCTGGTTAAGAGATTGAGCTTTACCTTGCTCTTCCAGCTAAGATGATGTAGTAGACTCCATGTCCTTAGAAAGAATGGCAATTCGCTGGGAGCAAGTGTTATAGGGAGATGGCCAAATCAAAGATTAGTCCCTTGTCTCAACTCGGGCTTTCATGAGACTACAACCGTATTTTAAAGAAAAATAAGCAAAACCTAAGTGGAAAACTACAAGGAAATATCTTTCTAGGTTTTTCATAACATTAATAATAGTATATTTGAGGAATAAAAGCAGCACTTCTATTTCTATGGAAAAACTCATTAATAACAAAGAGCAACTAAAAGTATTTTGGGATACTGTTGGATAATAACTAACAAATATTATTTCTGAAAGTACTTGTAGACTCAAGGACATGTGATACTAGTTCTCTTCATTTAAAAATGGAGCTCAGGGCTGGGGATGTGGCTCAAGCAGTAACGTGCTCGCCTGGTATGCGCAAGGCGCTGGGTTCGATCCTCAGCTGTTATTAATTAATTATATAATAAGATGTTGTGTCCACTGAAAACTAAAAAAATAAATATTAAAAAATTCTCTCTTAAAAAAATAAAAATGGAGCTTAAATTGCATTTTAAAAATAAGACCTTCACAAGAGAAGGAAATAAAAGGCATAAAAATAGGAAAGGAAGAAGTCAAATTATCACATTATCCCACACCTAGATTTAAAAAACAAACAAACAAAACCCACCAAAAGACTGCTAGAGCTAAGAGCAAATTTGGCAAAGTAGCAGGTTACAAAATCAACATACAAAAATTAATAATCTTTCCTATATAGGAACAACAAATCTGCTGATAAAGAAATCACAACAATAATTTCACTCACAATAGCCTCATAAACAAAACAAAAACAAACAAATTAAACCTTAGAAATAAATCTAACCAAGGAGGTGAAAGCTCTCTACACTGAAAACTATAGAACATTTAAGAAAGAAATTGAAGAAGACACAAGAAGATGGAAAAACCTCCCATGTTCATGGATGGGCAGAATTAATATTGTTAAAATGACCATACTATTAAAAGTAATATGCAGATTCAATGCAATCCTTATCAAGATACCAATGACATTCTTTGCAGAACTAGAAAAAATAGTCCTAAAATCCATTTGGAAGAATAAATAACCAGAATAGCCAAAGCAAATGGAAGCCAAAAAGCAATACTGGAGGCATCTCAATACCTGACTTCAAATTATACTACAGAACTATAGTAACAAAAACTGCAATGGTTCTGGCATAAAAGTAGACATACAGACCAATGGTACAGAATAGAAGACACAGAAACAAATCCACACATTTTGTTGTCTAATCCTTGACTGTTAGAGTCTGTAACAAGTCAGGATAGCGCCTGGCAAATGTTAGAGTCTGTAAACAAGTCTGGATGGCGCCTGGCATTTTGCCAGAGGGAGTGGTTTGTGAAGTAACGCCAGCGAGCCATTAAGTGTGGAGATTCCTTATTGGTTGACTGCTGTATCGAGTTTATGTTAATTAGATAAGCTGTGTGGAATGTATATATACCGCTCCTGTCCTACAATAAACGTCTCCCACTCCTGCTGTATCAATGTACACAAGTTGTTTGTCACCCCCCGGTTATTTTGCTGCAGCCGGACTGCGGCACTTGACAAAGGTACAGAAAACATTTATTGGAGAAAAGAAAGCCTTTCAAACAAATGGTGCTGGGAAAAATTGGTTATCCATATACAGAAGAATGAAATTAGACCCTCTTCTCTCAGCCTGCACAAAAATCAACTCAAAATGGATAAAAGATCCAGAAACTGTGCAATTCATACAAGAAAACATAAGGTTAACACTCCAGTATATAGGCACAGGCAATGACTTTCTCATCTGGAACCTCTAAAGCTCAGGAAATAATGCCAAGAGTTAATAAGTGGGATAGCATCATATTAAAAAGTTTCTGCGTAGCAAAGTAAACATATAGAAATGTAAAGAGAAAACCTTCAGAATGGGAGAAAGTCTTTGCTAGTAATTCTTCTGACAGAGGATTAATATCTACAATACATAAATAACTCAAACTTTACAACAAAAAATCAAAAACCACAATTAATAAATGGGCAAATGCATTAAACTGACACTCTGCAGAAATACAAATGGGTAACAAATGTATGAGAAACGTTCAACATCATTAGCAATTAGGGAAATGCAAATCAAAACTACAGTGAGAGTTCATCTCACACCAGTCAGAATGGCAGTAATGAAAAATACAAATAATAATAAATGCTGGAGAGGATGTAGAGAAAAAGGAACACTTTTACACTGTTGGTGGGACTCTAAATGAGTACAACACTATGGAAATCAGAATGGAGGTTCCTCAAAAGGCTAGGCATGTAACCATGATATGACCTATGCATACCCATATTTATAGCAACACAATTTACGATAGCCAAACTATGGAACCAGGAATGAATGATGAAGAAAAGGTCGAATATAAAAACAATGGAGTTTTATTTAGTCATAAAAATAAAATTATGTCATTTACAGGAAAATAAATAGAACTTAAACATTATGTTAAGTGAAATAAGCCAAACTCAGAAGGTCAAGGGTCATATATTTTCTCTCACATAAAAGCTAGAGGAGAAAAAGAAAAAGAAAGGTGGTGGGTAGTGAGGGGAGGAGGAGTTAGGGATCATGAAAATCAAAGGGAGATCAGTAGAGAAAAGGCATGGGGACGAGGGAGAGGCGGGAAGTGCTGTGGAGTGATACTGGCCAAATTACATTGTTATATTATATGCATATATAATGTTACAACAAATTCCATCATTATATAGAACTATAGTGCACCAATTAAAAAAATATGGGGGAAAAAACTTTCAAAGCCGGGTGTGGTGGCACACATTTCCCTAATTGCTAATGATGTTGAACATTTTTCATGTATTTGTTGGCCATTTGTATTTCTTCTTTTGGAAGTGTCAGTTTAATTCATTTGCCCATTTATTAATTGTGTTGTTTGATTTTTTGTTGTAAAGTTTTTTTGAATCATTTATGTATTCTAGATATTAATCCAAGGTAGTTGGGAGGTTAAGGCAGAAGGACATTTACCCAAGTTCAAGGCCAATAAGGCAACTTAGGGAGACTCTGTACCCCCCTCCCCCCAAAAAAGGCTGGGGATATATCTTAGTGGTAGAGTGCCCCTGGGTTTAAACTCCAGTGGATGGGTGGCAAGAAGCTTTCAAAAAGTCATTTCCTTCAGTGGCTTTAAAAATAAATATATAATTATTTGTTAAGCTTTACTGATTTTCTGTTAAGTTAATCTGCTGTCACAACTGAAACATTACAGACTATATTGAGTTTTTGTTGCTTTGGCAATCATAGGAAAAACTCTGGTGAATGAAATTCTGTCATGAGACATGCAATTTCTTTATAATTTAGAGAATGTAGAATGTCCATACGAATAAAATATTTGGAAATTAATAGCATTTAATAAATATTGAGCTCAATTAAATGCTGAATAGGAATATACAATATATTTTGAACATTTTGCAAGTCATTGTGTTCTTTTTGATTTCATTTTTTACATGCACAAATATTATGTAAAATTAAAACATGTATCATAAAAATAGGAAATTTTGAATGTTTTCTGGGAGAGAATTTTAATTATACAATAACTGATAATACAGAATAAAGCATAGTCTTTAACAATAATTCAGGTCAGAAACTTCTCTGAGAAATATATATATTCTCAAAATTATTGTCATGGCCTGCCACTCTTGCCAGTTGAGATGGGAACCATTTTGTTTATTTACTAATAGAGTGGATAAAGGGATTCTACAGTTTCTGTACAATGATATCCCTGTTCTGATTTTTCTGGATGACCTTCTTGGGAAATGTAATGGAGGTTCTGTGATTCTTCTGCCTTTGAATATTTCCAATGAATGTTTCCTCAGCAAATTTATGAATCCCTCTTTTAAAGTTTTTGTCATCCATAAAATATCACTCCAAGTTAAGACCTTCCTGAGATAAAACTATTTTCACTTATTTTTGAAATTTGTTAATATGACATTATAAGATCAGCATGTTAATATATTAATATTAAATGAGTTTAAAAACCCAAGCTACATGCTAAGTTTACTTTATCCAATGGGCCCATTTATCTGTTGGTAGAAACCACTAATGAGATAGGTTACAGAAAAACATGGGCAGATAATTATAATTCTTAAATAAATAAAATTCTTTATTTTTCGTAGAATTACATCTTTACTCAACTGAAACAAACTTTTATTAGCAAAGGTATTTTTTATCTTTAACTTCAGCAGTAATAAATTTAGATACTGTTTTATTTTATTTTTAATATTTTTATTGATTTTTTTAAAAAAAATGACAGTGGAATGCATTACAATTCTTATTACACATATACAGCACAATTTTTCACCTCTGGTTGTATACAAAGTATGTTGATATCAATTCGTGTCTTCATACATGTACTTTGGATAATGATGTCCATCACATTCCACCATCCTTGCTAATCCCCTGCCCCCTCCCTTTCCCTCCCACCCCTCTGCCCTATCGAGAATTCATCTATTCCTCCCATGCTCCCCTTCCCTACCCCACTATGAGTCAGCCTCCTTATATCAGAGAAAACATTTGGCATTTGTTTTTTTGGGATTAGCTAACTTCACTTAGCATTATTAGATACTGTTTTATAGAACAGACAATTACGCATTTTCCTTAGTAAATAACAGTAAAATAGACAACTATTTTATTTTCATAAGGGTGCAAAAATTCAAACATTGACAATGTCAGAGGACTCAGGATTCTAGAACTTGGGACACTTTCACTTATTTACTTCTAAGGTACCTATTAGTAGGTGGAAGAATGCAGTGGCTAAGAGAACTGACTTTTGGGCCAAATTTTGTGGTTCAAATGCCAGCTATGCTGTTTACTACTCACAGGGTCTTAGAAAAGCACTGCCTCAGTTTCTTTAAGTATTAACAAACAACAGAGATAATAATAGTACGTACATCATATGTTACGTAAGTAAACATTTGCAAATGCTTAGAATAGTACCTGGCCTAAACAAGCATGTAAGTATTTGTTGAGTACAATAAAATGAAAATAGTTAGGGGAAAGGAGTTATAAAAAGATAAAGAAGGAAATGGGAATTTTTATCATTCCTTACTGATTTCACATGGTATTCTTTTCATCAAATCCAAACCTCTTTGCTATAAATATTTTTACAGAATTCTTCATTCACCAGAACCCACAGGTTATTAACATCTTAGATTTTTTGACATCTTTTCTTTCCACTTACAGAAATGTTTAATTCTTTTATCATGGAACACTTATTATTCATTGCATGATTCAGAGTAGAGGACACTGCAATACAATTTCATGAAAACGTCTATCAAGTTTGTCAAAAAGTACATCCCTCTTTAATTAAGAGTGTTGTTCATTGTTTCATTCCATTCACAAACTATTTTAGAAATAAGACACTATACACTCTATAGTGTGACCACAGATGCCTTGATGAGAAAATGATGACATAATAAATCACTGAAGAAGAGATAAAAATGGACCGCTTTTGTGAAATAATTAACAAACAAACAGGGATAATAATAGTACATACATCATATGTTACATAAGTAAACATTTGCAAATGCTTAAAATAGTACCTGGCCCAAACAATAGGTAGATAGGAAAGTACCTTGCAGAATCTTGATTATGTTCAAAGTACATCATTAAGACAAAATAATATATTTCTTATGTTCCTCGTGTTATTAGCCAATCTTCTAAACTTATTTAGTTTTTAGAAAAGATTTGTGCATAACTTTACTAGTCATCAGCTAAGAAATGTTGTAATAAAATGGAATTACAATAAACTAATGTTTAACTTTAGCATTCAATGATATTTATCACTCTAAGGCTCTGATTTTGTAAGATAATTTAGTCAACAATATAGTTAACCAAGATTTATTTAATGTACAATAAATGCTAACCTAAATACTGCTAAATCTAAAGACAGATCTTCCTGTTAGTTCATATGAGAAACATATCCACAGCAATCAAGGGAAAGAATATTAACTTTCATCAATCAAATGAATTTTTGGTAGGTACTTAATTGGTACATTTTTATTCTCTGTGACTTCTTTTTTTTTAATGAAAGGGTTGTTGTCTCTAAAGATCTGTCATCTTGAATATTTGTCATAATCTATTAAATTGTATGTAACAGTATGTAATGAAGTCTGAAATTGTAGTACCATATTTAAAAGTTGGGTAGGTTTTTAAAATATTTCTATATTGATTGTTTGGCACTCAAGATATTTTTTTTTTACCGAAAATATAGCAAAACTGGGAGAAAAAAGTAAACTACCACTTAATAAACATTGACTACATGCCAGTAATCTGCTATGGAATTTACATTTAATATTTTATTTTTCACAACTCTGAATTAGTAACCATCATAATGATTTTATGCATTCAGAAAAACTGTTTGCTTAAATTACACATTACTTTCATCCAAGTATATATATGTAAAAAGTGATGTTTATGAAAAAAATCATTATTTAAAATGAAATAAACTAATAAAAAATGACCTTATATCCACCCCACCAAAAGCAATCCTCTTTAATTTTTAGCTTTTTCTGTTGGTGTTTATCTAAAAGTAAAAATTCCTCTCTAGGTATTTATACCTAGTTGTATTATTATTTAGAAATAATAAGATGAATCAAGTTGACTCCAAAGCCTTCCACCTGTTTGTCCCAGTTTGGAGTGGATAATCAGCTACTCAGTTGCCATCCTCGGCTTTCCTTTTACCAATATTCTGGGGATTCTCTTTTGTCTTCCTCTCATCTTATATTAGATATTAGCTTAGATTATAATTCTATCTTAGAAATCATATTTCTTTGTACTTTCAAGGGCATTGATCCATTTCTCAGCTTCTAATACTTCTTATAAGAAGTCAGATGTTACTCTCATTGAAATCCATTAGAAAATAATTTTCTCCCTTCCTTGTGATGGTCGTTATTATATAAAATATATGTATGAAGATCTGAATTTGGTGTCAACATACCTTGTGTACAAACAGAGACATGAAAAACTGAGTATATATGTGTAGTAAGAATTGTAGTGCAAAAAAAAGAGTACATGTATACTGGCATAATTTTGGCATGAACATACTTTATATGCAGAGTTACGAAAAACTGTGCTGTGAATGGGTAATAATGAGTGTAAGGCATTCAACTATTGTCATGTATGTAAAAAATAAATAAACAAAATTTATTCAGTTAAAGAAAAAAGAAAATAGTTTTCTGTTTTAAATTTCTAAAAACTTTTAGGAAGTTCTCTTTTCGCAGATATTCTGAAATTTTCCAAACATGTGCCCTGAAGTGAATCTTTGTTTATTCATTATACTGAGTACCTCTCAGGCCCTTTAAAATTGGAAATTAATAACCTTTAGTTCTAGGACATTTTCCTTTACCCATGTCCCTTAGGCTTTCCCTCACCACCACATATAATATTCCTTTGCCCTCTTCTCCTTTGATCCCTTACTTTGTTTTTCATCTACCACATTTCTTACCATATGACATATGGTAAAGCTGTTTGGTTTTGCCAGTCTATTCCATCAGAATGTAAATTCTGTGAAGGTGGGAGGTTTTTTGTTTTATTATTGACTATTTTGAATGCTTTGTTCACACAGGCTAGAACGGTGTGCAACCCAACAGGAAATTTAAAACGTATTTGATGAAGGAAAGGATGAATTCCTTAGGGCAAGGTAATTTGTCAAGTCAGTCACTCTGAAGGGCTTTGGATTAGGGGGAAAAATCTAGTTGAGGAGAGGAAGAAAAAGTCTTATCAGTAATTGTATTTGTCTCAACACGTAGGAAGCACCACAATAAATTGGAGTATCATTTAGACCCAAGTTTGAATTCTGGGTCTGCCACTTATTTGGCATCAGTATTCTTATTTCTAAAATGAGGACACTAACAGCATTTGTTTCACAGGACTGCTGCCAGGAGGAAATGTGATAATGCACACCCAGACCTTAGCACTCTCACTATTCTGTCATCATTGTATCTGCCCGCTACACTGCCAATTGTTACTTCACATTCATTCTGTTCTTTAATTTTGTTTTTAAAATATAAAGAGATAAATTTGAGGTGGCAATTAGTGATATGTATAAATAGAAAGAATAAGAGATTCTTAAAACCATGATTGGAGATAAAAGTTTGTACAACATCCAAGAATTTATTGAATTCATTGGAAAAAAATAATCAAGCACATTAGTTTGGCATGGCTGTCCTAGCAAATTATCTCAACCTTAAATCAACAAATTTATTCTCTTACTTTTCTGGAGGCTACTGGTCCAAATCAAGGTATAGGCACAGCCATAGTTCCTCAGAATGCTACCGGGGAAATCCTTCCTTGCCTTTTTACAAAAGATTTGTTTAAAAATGTTTTTGATTCTTTAATGGCACTACTCTGATTAAAATAGGGGAGAAAAAGTATAAAGGCCTTTAAGTGGAAAAAATAAATGGAGACAATTATTTTTATTTTATACCAGTTGTCTTTTTAATTTGGTCTCTTTCATGTCCTTCCCTTCCAGTGAATTCAAGTTCTTTTCACTCTTGTCTACCCTAAATTTTTCCTGTTATGCTCTACTCTCTAAAGTTAGAAAGAAGAAATAATTTTGTAAGCAGGGAAAAAAATAAGAATGGAAATGAAAAATTTCCTTTGTGCTGTATTAAACATCAGTTAAAAGTATATATGGGGGGATATTAACAGGTAAATATCTGAAGGCAACAGGAAAGAAAACAGGCTGTAAGTATATGAGTAAAAAATGTAATCAGATTAATCTAGTGAAAACAGCATCTTTATGAGAAACTGAGGAGCTTTCTCTGTTAAATATTGTCACTACAGAGATTGTTTGGCAGGTGGGTGCCAAAAGGGTCATAACAAAACAAGTGCTTTGTCCCTGAGAGCATCTCCAGTTTGTTTTGCACACAGCTAAATTAGATTTTCCACGAATCTAAATTTTAAGTCCTCCTGTTTGAAATATAAACTAAAAAGGCTTTTGGTAAACAGCTTAGCCAGTTCTGCTGAGAAAGAGAGGCAGGGGTGCAAAACAGAGAGTGTACACGTGTATAGCTGATTTTACTTAACTTACCTGAAGCCTGTATTTTTCCTTTTGAAAAAGGTTGTGGGAAGTTAAGAGCCTAAGTCAAGTTTCCAAAATATATCTTAAAATGTATTATAAACATCACCCCCGCCCCAATCTTTCTACTTTCATTACATAATAGACTGGTGAATTATAACTATACTTTTGAAGGAATTTGCCAAACTATGCAAGTGAAAATGGGGAAAAAACCAAAATAGTAAAGGCATGAGATACAGAGATAGCTTCCTGAGGTGTCCATCTGAAATTTCTTTATTCGGTTGATTTAAACCTGTCCAAGCAAAATGAGAAATATAGTACCTACTGTATTATTTCACTGATCTTATTATAGAAGAAGGATTTTTTGAAAGTTTTCACAATAAGGAAATGATAAATGTTTGAGGAGATAGATATGTTTAACCTGATTTACTTTTTTTTTTGTACCAAGGATTGAATTCTGGGGCACTCAACCACTGACCCACATCCCCAGCCCTATTTTGTATTTTATTTAGAGACAGGGTCTCACTGAGTTGCTTAGTGCCTGGCTTTTGCTGAGGCTTGGTTTGAACTAGTGATCCTCCCGTCTCAACCTCCCAAGCCACTGGGATTACAGGCAGCCAAGCTAACCTGACTTAAACACTACACAATATATACATGTATCCATACCTTGCATGATACCCCATTAATATGTATTTTTGTATTTTTTATGTATCAATTTAAACTAAATTATAAAAAATTTTAATAGACAAAACTCTTTGACTTTGTATAACTTAAGTTCTTGTCTCATGTATGTAGTACCTTACTTTTCTGAAGATTTTTTTTTAAAGTTTCCTGTGCCCTTCCTGGTCTCTATTTTTTGTTTAAACTTTTGTTTTTTTCTCTCTCTTTTATGCTAGAGGCTTTTGTTCATGTCTGTTAAGCACTGAAAAAGTCAGCAACCTTAGATATGTGTTCTTGGTGAGGCTGGTAAAATATACCAAAGGGTATACTTCTAACCTCCTGTGTGGAAAGGAATGGCAATTGAACCATGTCATCCTCTAGGTGCAGATGTTCATTTACTTCCCTTGCATTTGGTAAAGTGCCCTGCTCTCACTTTTTCCTGCTATTTCCCAATTGAGATATACTTGTTTTTTTGTTTATGTCTTGTCTTCTGAGACCACACCTATCCTAGGGTAGAGGTATAGTTGGGAAGAACAGTTGTTCAGTGGAATGGGGAAGAGAACATGATATACGAATTGACCACCATCTGTTTCTAGTACCATTGATTCCTAAACTATTTGAAGATTCTGTGGTAAACATACGATTGGTTCTCAGCTTTCTTCATTGCCACGTTAAGATCTGGCTCTCTCAAGTGAGCTTACTATTTGCCACTCTATTTGCTTTCAGTTTTCAGTTTGTGTGTGTGAGTGGGTCATTGCTTTATTCTTTCTCATTCTCCATATCTTTAAAATAAATAATTTCACTACAGCTTTAGTGGGGTTTCTGGAGGGAGTGCAATTAGATGCTTGCCTGCCATTTCTTTTCACAGAAGTCCATGCTGAACCTAAAAACCATTCCTACTTGTTTATATCACTCATTACCCCTTCCCAACCACCACAATGGTTTAATATTAACATATACTAAGATGTTAATTTACTATATTACTAATTAAAATTGCTAATATTAAAATAGACTAGTATTACTAATACACTAGCTAGGACTGATTAAAAGGAGTCCTAGCCTAGGTATCACATTTTAGAGAACTCTACTCTGGTCCTTTTGGGCACCAATCCCCACAAAGCTTAAATGGAAAACTGAGAACAGCAATCCTGTCTGACAAATGACTGTGAATTAGAAAGAGAACCCCTTGTATAAGACACTTTACTACCATCTGCTGGAAATTTTATGAAATAACTACAAATCAAGGATGACAATTTAAGGAGTCACCTTTGCATTAGTTAAAGAATCTATATTGTGCCAAGATGAAGAAGATAAAAGAGTAAATTAGGGATGCTTCTTTCTAATGGACAAATATGATTAGAATACGTTGGTAGTAAGGTTGGTTCTGTTGTAATGCTTGCATTGAAAATGTAGTATTCCACAGCAATTGATATATTTTAGGGAACAATTTGTACATAACAAGAATTTTATATTGCTTATGCAATCTATGACAAAAATCAGGTGAACAAAGAAAACTGCACCCATCTAAACCAACCCATGTTGAATATACAAAGCACTCATACATATATACACCTCAGGCATCTAACAGCTGCCCCAGTTCAATGTATGCTGGTTATGAGGCATATCCAAACATAGCTGGTATAAGAATGTTTGGTCTGATTTGAAATAACCCCTTTCTATCACTTCACAATAAGCCCACAAACTATTCTGATATCTACTACCAAGAGTAAGCTTTAGGATTTTAAAAGTGCTACATTCATTGTAGTATTTTTTAAACTAGTTCTATCATTTTTAGGTGTTACTGACCAACTTTTTGAGAGTTATATTCATAACACATTTTCCCCATAAGTTCTGCGTCTTGTACTGTGAAGCTTTGTGTGTAGTAATTTTTTTAGAATTACATATGTCATAGCAGAAATGACTACAAGGATATTTTATCCCAGATTCAGCTCATTCTTCCAGAATATCATCAACAGTTTCTACACGTATCTTACAGAAACAGATTTCAAAGAATAAATATATACTAGCTCATGTTTTTAACAAAACCCAAAACTACCCAACCCAAAGCCCTAAGAAACACTATTCCAAGGGCTTCTACCTTAATTATCCATGTTTTTGTTTTTTGACAGTTCTTTAGTCCATTAGATCTTTCTCAAATTACCTGTATTTCATTAAAATTGATTAATAATGGAATGTAAGTGTGAAGGCTGGGTATTATGCAGATGTCTTAGTGTGAGCTTGCTTGTAGATGTTCATCAAATTATCTTAAACTTATTTTACAGGAGAGGAACAAGACTTGACATTTTAGGAAATTTCAAAGAAAACTAAGAATTACCATTATCTATTGGGCTCTGGCTTTCAGAGACAGAAAGAGTAGTCTACTGATATTTTTTCATAAAGATCTGGATCTGCCTTTTACCATGAAGTTAAAGATCTGCTTCTACTAATTAAATCAATATATGCATTAAGTTAATAGTCTAAACATTAAATAATACCATACATACGTATTATTTATTGGCATTTTAATTCCATTATTATCAAAACAGAAGATATATTTCTTATAATATTAAATCTTCATTACTCACATATCCCCTACTATAAGCATTATTACCACCTTGTATTTTATAGATTCTTTCAACTTGAAAATATTTAGTGAATTATCTAGATATCCCTAATAATGTCTTGGGAATAAAAAGTAAGCCATTACTAGTTTCTACATACGGAAGGAAGAACTGAGTTTAATTTAATTATAACAGAGGGTGAGAGTTAAAGCTAAAATTTGAACAATCAATATACTCAAATTTTGATCAAAATATTTATTCTTTATGATAATTTTATAAACGATTTTGAGAGGATATTCTGCTTTAAATATTTGTTTCATTTAAAGTTTCCTTAAATGTTTGTCACTTAGATTAATAAACTTAAGAAAGGATAGTTTAGGGTTGGATTTTATTGGGGTGTTTCCAATTTGGCTTTCTTTTTCTGGTTTTTTAAAATTTTTCTCTTTGACTTCTTAATTTGCATAAACATGAAAATTTTGAATAGGTGACTTTTGACTCTTAAAGGCTTTCAGTATATTCTTTCCTAAGGCTTGCTTGAATGTATCAGAAGCATACTACATCAAATTATAACTTAAATACATTTACCAAATGTTTATGGGGGTTTTTTTAGTTATAGATGGATACAATACTTTTTTAAATTTATTTATTTTTATGTAGTATTGAGGATCCAACCTAGTGTCTCACATGTGCTACATGGGCTACAACTGAGAATTGAACACGGTGATTCTACGACTGAGAATTCTACCACTGAACCTCTTATAATCCCAGTCCTTTTATGGGATTTTGAGTACTACATAACAGATTTACTATTACAATAACAGCTTGATTTCCTTCCTTCCTTCCCTCCCTCCTTCTCTTCTCTTCCCTTCCTTCCTTCCTTTCCTCCCTCCTTCTCTTCTCCTCCCTAAATCCAGAGATTCTGTAAGTAATACCATGAGGTAACTTTAAGATTTTATCATAGTATAATAAAATAGAAGCATGAGATCACTGAGTCTTCAGTTATTAGATGTTTGGGTTTGAATTTATCAAGTTTGATCTGTACTTTCTGTTTGAGAATTGGGAGAGTCTTGTACTTATGAATGTCAGACACTTTATAACTAAATTAGCTTTATGATCTTATTAATGATGTTACCTGCAAACAAGTATTCTTGATCAATTAATGCCATTTGGGCATGAAAGAATGACCTTTACTGAAAGAAAGAATTTTAACAAGGAGATAGCAAAGAGTTCCTAACTGACCTTTGTGCTAGCTACCAACCAGGCAGTAAGTAATATGAGGTAGTAACAAGAATATTTATTCCATAAATGTATAGTTCACAAAAATGTTGTCTACTGTTCAGCTTTCCATTTTTCTCTTTTCAGAGTTCTTGCAAGATATTTGATAGCTATGTTTTTTAAGTTGACTTTATACAATTTTATACTTACCTGAAAATGAATATTTACTAATTCTAGTTCATGCTCTCATGTAATTATTACACCCTCCCAGTATTGTTTCTATATAAAGAACTCTACTCTCTGAAAAAGTAATTTCCTTTTGAAAAACTCATGCTTTGCATTGTTTAAATTTAGATGACTTTTGATGAATATATTAAAACCTGGTATAACCAGGGGGAACTATTTTTTCTAGATTTTCTAAATCTGAAGTGGGTACTTCATAGACATGATGTTCATGTACCTTAAGAAAACATATTTTCAGTGAAAATAATTTTAACCAAAATCTGTGTAAATTTTAGTGTCTTCAGTAATCTATAAACTGCTGAGTCTGAGAACTATACCAGTAAGAAGTAAATTCGGGCCTAAATTGCTATCATCCCTTGTCTAGATTACTGCAGTAGCATTCTAGCTGGTCTCTGAAATCTCATTCTCATATCCCTACTCAACAGAGAAGCCAGTGACTTCACAACTCTCAGAGAAGTTAAGTCAAAGTCCTTATGATGACCTCTTATCCCTAGGTTTCCATATACCTACACACATATTTTTTGTTAGATTGTTATTCAATCTCAAGGAGACCTTCCTTCCTTGATCACTTAAGCTAAAACTATAATTCTTTGGAATGTCTTGTCCCTGTTCCTTACTTTACTTTTTCTTTGTATTTATCATCATCTAGAATATTATATATTATGTATATTATATTTATATATGTATATATTTATGGCTCTTCAACAGAAAGTAAACTCCATGAAGGAGAAGACTTTTGTCTGTTTTTTTCAATGCTAATTCTGAGAGCCTAGAATAGGATCTAGCATGTAACTGTTTGGTATTTTTATTGAAATCATCTAAAATAATATCCCATACAGATAATAAAAGCTTTAAGTGTAAACTGTCCCTCCTTACCCTTATTTGTACAGATAGATTTAGTAATTGATAAAGGGGTAGTGTTATCTCAGTAGAAGAATGTTTTATGGGAAGAACATAATAAGGAGAATTAAAAATTGCTGTTTAGGGATTTTGGAGTAACTACCTGTTTGAAACTTATAACCTCTTAAATGTCTTCCTTACCTCCAATCTTAGGGATGAATAAAATTATAATTACCTATTAAATTTTAATTACCCACTACTAAATTAACAGAGGAAATAATTATTATTGAATAGCCTCTTTTTCTGATATGATTACTTCTTGTTACCTCTGTCAGTCATATATTTATCAAATTCAAGGTCAGAAGAAATACAAAGACCAGTTAATAAATTGTTTAAATTTTTAAAACAGCTACAATAGAGTAGTAGTAATCACTGTCACTATTGTCACAACATGACTGACCAACTTAAGCATGTACTCTAATCTTCATCTTCTTTCTTTTCATTAATTTTCCCCTTAATCATTTGGTCACTTAAATATTTGTAGACTGTCTATCATTTTGTTATCTTTTTCAAAGGCAAACTTCAAAAAGAAGTTGCTGCTGATTTCTGTTCCAATTTCTCACTTATGAGCTATCTTCTAACCCTT
Organism: Marmota marmota marmota; assembly: GCF_001458135.2. Classification (NCBI taxonomy): domain Eukaryota; kingdom Metazoa; phylum Chordata; class Mammalia; order Rodentia; family Sciuridae; genus Marmota; species Marmota marmota. Next base: position 14,866,139 of record NW_026000019.1, read on the forward strand.
TTCAGCATAGCTGCTGTTACCACATAGCACTGGAACTGCTGTGTCTAAACTCACTGAAATCCTGAACATCACTAAATCCAATGATGTTTTTTTTAGCCCTTACTTGGTTGCTCTCTGAGTAACACACAAAAGAACTAACCATAGTTATTAATCATCCTTACCATCACTTGTTTGACAGAAAAACTAGTTCGGGTTCCCCCCCCACCCGCCTCCTTTTTTTCCTTTTCATTAAGTATAACACACATATAGAAAAGTGCTCAAATCATTAATATCTAGCTCAATGTCAATTATCTCAAAGCAGACAACCTTGTGTAACCACTACCCAAGTCAACAAATAGAACATTCCTAGGACTAAAGCAACCTCCTTCTTATTCTTCCCAATTACTATAATTCCTGCCTCCTCCATCTGACCAAACTAGCCATCTGATATCTAAAACCATAAATTGGTGTTGCCTGTTTGGAGCATTATATAAATGGAATGACACGGTATGTAGTACTTTATGTCTATTCTTCCGTGAATCCTTTGTGAATTATCTGTTTGAATCTCTTATTTTTCTGTTAGGAAGTCTTCCTAGATACTAAATAAAATATAATATATACAAATATATGCTACTCAGTAGTTTGCCTTTTCACTTTCTTAATCGTGTTATGATGAATAGAATTCTCAATCCTAATGTAGTTCAATTTGTCAGAGTTTTGTATTCTGTTAAAGAAATCTTTATCTATCCAAGATCAGGAAAATATTCTTATGTTATTTCTGGAAGCTTTATTGTATTATTTCTCATTTAGATATACAATGCATTTGGGATGGGGTCAATTCCCCCTACCTCTCATCAAGATTATCTAATTGACCCAACATCAATGATTAAGAAGACCATCTTTTTCCCCACTGCTCTACAGGACCTCCTTTCTCACACCAAGAGTTCATATACTTCTGGGACCATTTCAGGTCTCTCCAATCTATTTCATTAGTTTAACTGTTTATTCTTTTACATACTTGCATTGTACTTTTACATCAGATTTGATATTAGTAGATTAAGTCTTCTCATCTCTATTGAAACCATCTAAAATAATACCCCATACAGATAATAAAAGTGTAAACTGTCCAGGTACTTGTCTTCTACCTTAGCTATTTTTTTTTAAAAAAATATTGGGGATTGAACCCAGGGGCACTTTAACCACTGAGTTACATCCCTGGCCCTTTTTTAATTTTGAAACAGGATCTCGCTAAGTTGCTTAGAGCCCCCGCTAAGTTGCTGAGGCTGGCTTTGAACTTGCAATCCCCTACCTCAGCCTCCCAAGCTGTTGGGATTAAAGTTGTGCACTACCTGCTTTTTTGAGACAGGGTCTGACTAAGTTGCTGAGACTGGCCTTGAACTTATAATCCTCTTGTCTCAATCTCCTGAGTTGCTGGGATCACAAGTATGTGCCACTGAGCCTGTTCTACCTTGACTATTCTTGGTCTATACAATATTTCTAGATGAATTTTAGAACCAACTTACCATTGTGTATGTGGAAGGGTAGTACAACTGTGTTGTAATTTTGGTCTTCAGAACCAAAGGATAACATTGTCTTCTAATACATAATCGTGGTATAGTCCTCCATTTATTTAATAGTTCTCTATATAAAAGTCTTGTACATTTCTCATTGGGTTTCTTTTTCCTAGGTATTTACTATCTTGTAATGCAGTTAAAATTATTAATTTACTGTTTGTTGGTATATTTAAATACCAGAATAAATACAATTGATTTTTATAAGCTAACTTTCATTTTTGTTTCTATATGTATTCATTTTATGTTAACTAAACAAAAATCTTCTAAAAGCAGAACTCTTAAGGACTGACATAGAATGTTACATATACTGAAATTATTCAATGAAATATTTGACAGCAGGAAACTATGCCTAAAGACAAATCAGCAGGATATAAAAATGGAACAAAAATCTAATTCAAAATTAGACTGGCAAGTAATGAAGAACGGCTGTAGAAGTAGTTCTTTTGCCTCTTCTATTTATGGGTATAGCTTCTAGTGCTCATTTAGGTTAACCATTCTGAAAATGATCATGAACTGCCGTGAGTCAAGATAGTTACCAGACTTGTCAAGGACAAAAGAGAGGGGACTGGCTCTAGACCAGAGGCTTTTGCCCCTCATCTTAGTTTGCTTTGGGGACAAGTACCTGGAAGACTGTAGATATTTAACAATTTACTATATAGTTCTCTCTTCTATAACATTATAATAATTCTTCAGAATATGTTTACACTTCCTCAAAATCAACTGACTTTTGTGAAACAAAGCTTGAATAATCAAGAGTGGCAAAGCTAGTTATCAACATAATACTGCAAATTAATGAAAGAAAAGGAATTGAAAGCAGGTGATTCAGTCAATTCAATATATGTGAAATATCAATGTATGTGAAATATAAAAGGGCTATAAAATGAATGCACCCAGACAGGTTTTCAATGTAATTTAGGTCTACACCTAAACTGGTTTCATCACATGCCAAAGATAAAATGGAAATAAGATGATAAAAAAATATGAATTTGGAGAAAACAATTTAGTAACCTGACTAATTTCTAGAAAAGCAACAACCATTACAGGATAATAAGAGAAATAAAGGATTCAAATACTGACCAAGAGTTCTGGACTTCATTTAGAAAATAAAGAAAAAGGCAAAACCGAAGCATAAGAAAAAAAAAAACCCAAACCAAATCCTGATTTTAAACATAAATCATAGCATTATACATATGGCCACCATAAAATTAACAAATTATTCTGTTTTAACTACCTATGAAAAAGTGTTTATAACTAAAAATCTATAGTTCACTAAGTGCATAACAAACAATATGATGTACCAACATAAACACCTAACAGAATACTGTTGATATGAAATGAGGAAAGAGCTAGATACTTTGATACTGATATTAATTCCTTTAATATATAATAACTGAAGTGAGATTTTGTTTCTTTGGGCTTTTTTGTTGTTGTTGTTGTTGCTGTTGTTAGTTTGTTTTTTGTGGTGTTGGGGATCAAATCCAGGGCCTCCCACATGCCAGACAAGTGCTCTTACCATTGAACTACATATATCCCCAGCCCAAGATGGAGATTTTAAACTTTTTCCCTTCTGTCATCCACTCCAACCATGATTCTGAATTGAAGTTATGTATAGCATGCAAAGTTAGCTTAGCTAAATTAGCCTAATCTGACACTCCATTGTACAAGATAAAAGACAACATCAGTAGCTATGTGAACAGAGTATGTCTTTAATACTAAGTTCTCTGCACATACTGATTTCCCTGTCAATCTCAGGGCTTCGACAAAATAGACAAGCCTCTTTCAAAATCTAGAACTCAGTAATAAACACAAAAACAACATGTCATCCCAACTTGCCAACACAAAACAGCAACCTCACTAACTAGAGTTCAGATAAATAAAAACTTTGCTGTTGCATGGTTATAAATAACAAAGAAAATTCTAATGACCTCTAACTCTGAGTTAGCATGTTATTGGTTTCAATGCACTTACTTAGCAGGAAACATAGGATGTTTTGTTTTACTATAACAAATCCACAAATTATCCAATAAAATCTAAGAATTTCTTTCATTTTATTATTAGCTTACCCAGTTTAGTGGCGCCCTCTGGTGGGTATTCAGGAAACTGACCCTCTGAAGGGACACTGACAGTTCTCCTCAGGCACCGCCCTTTGGATGAATCTGCCTGTTGCTCTTGTCCTTCCCCAGGTATCTAGTTAAGCAAAAGGGAAAGAGATGAAACTTAACAGTGAACTGGCCCTAACTACTTTGTGATTGAATAATCCTTTTAGTTAATGAAGACAGTAAGATAAAATGAGAAGAGCAAAGTAGGAGAAATGTAGATTAGTATTCACAATGGTAAGGTATCACTAACCCCTTTTCAGCTTTTCTTTAAAAAGAAATCTGAAAGATCAGGAAAGGTGAGTATGTAAATTAGCTTAAAAGAAGTATGTGCAAATCACATCCAGGTGTGAACCTGCTCTGTGAGCTCAGAAAGCAAAACAAAACAAACACCCACACAAATAAAAAGGTTCTTCTTTATCAGAACATGGTTCACAGGCTCTAATTTTACTCAATGTTCAAATAGGTAAACAGAAATAAAAATGGGCCAGAAATATTTAGCTTCAAAATTCCTTTAAAGGAGGTGGTTTTGTTAAGGCAGTAAAATCACCTAAATATTCTTCAACTTTACGATCAAGTACTTTATTAACTTTTAGACATAGTTAATAAACCATGTTTCAGTGGAAATATGTATAGATATCTACATAAAATGACATATTTTCTTCCAAAGGTGAGAATGTTTTCAGAATCATAAAAATTATATTTTCTGGCAAAGTTTTAGGAACTAAGTAGTTGTTTGCATATGTGGAATGAGAACTACAAATGGAAAAAAAAAAATCCCTGTAATGCCAATTACTAATTTAAAGCTTTTGACAGGTTATCATTGTAGAGTAGTAGGATAGCTCTAACATGTGTGTGTGCGGCGTGTGTATGCAAGATATGTTCCAAGATCCCCAATAAATGCCTTAAGCCACAGACAGCACCTGTATATATTATGCTTTTCCTATTCCTATCTGATAAAATTACCAATTAAGTGCAGTAAGAGATTAACAACAATAAGAAAATAGAACAATTGAAACAATATACTGTAATAAAAGTTATGTGAATGTCTTATCTTTCTCTACCTTCCCTCCTCCATGATTCAAAATACTTTACTGTACCGTCTCATTACAGCTTCTCTTTGACATGTCCACACTGCCAGCATCCATTACTCTTGTACTTTGGGGTTTTATTAAATAAAATAAGGGTTACATGGAAACAACACTGTGATACACTGACAGTTGATCTGATAAGCAAGATGCTTCCTAAATGACTAATTGGTAGGATCACATATAGTGTGGATACAGTGGACAATAGGAGGATTCACATTCCAGGCAGGAAGAAGCAGGTTAGCATGCTATTTCAACATACTATGCAGAACAGTGCAGTTTAAAACTTATGAATTATTTCTGGAATTTTCCATTTACTATTTTCAAACTGCAGTTGACCATGGAAAACTAAGACTGTGAAAGCAAAACCCCAGATAAGGGGGTACTACTATAAGGCTCAGTTTGGGGGCAATGGGCAGGCTTAATAATGATATTTTATTAGTAATTTTCATTAGAATAATTGTACTGATACTATCTTAAATAGTTTGAGAAAGTATGTCAGTAATTAATCATACTTCCTAATTTCTTATGGTTTCTGAATTGTTATCAACAAATTTCAATAATAATGACTAACATTTAACTCTTACTATGTACAAACCTAAGGAACATTTATATGTGACATTATAAGGGAGGCATTATAATTATCCCCCTTTTACAGATGAGAACTTATTTATTTTTCCAAATAATTACAATGGACATACACCACAGCAACTGATCTAGCAAAACTGGAACAGATACCTCCAGCTCTACCTCAGTAACCCAACTCCTGTCTCTATAAAGGAGAAGATAGAAAGGGAAACTGTCTCTGTTACTGAGACTCTAAGGAGCAAATTCCTATGGCCTCTATGAGCATGGCAAATTTTTAACACTTTGTATAGGGCCAAATATTCCTCCATATCCTCATTACCATGACTAAGGTTACTCTTTGCAATTGTGAAACTAAAGGGCAGAATTAAGAAGGATAAAATTCTAAAAATAAGCTGAAACCACATAATAGCATCAATAAAGATACAAAGTACTAAGTAATAGAAAACTTCCTGAACAGTAATTGAAGTCATCCACCCCTTTCAAATGGAAATTATCTCTATTTAAATAATTGAAAGAGTAACACTGAAAGGTTAAGTGACTCCCTCCTACTAAGAAAAGCAAAAAATGCAACCTCTACTTGCTCTAAAAGCAGAAGGAAAAGAAAATAAATTTGGATCCTTGAGCAAATAATTGAGTCTAACTAAACATAACTGTTTGGGCCTGGTTCTAAAAATGCCTATTATTAAAATAATAAACATTTAAGCTCTACAGAAAAAAAAAGCTAGTAATTGCTATGGTGTTGTCATTATCAAAGTTATATTCATGACAAAGGGAGAACCACTTCTTTAGTATATACTGTATCTCCACCAGAACCAAGGAGAGAATAAATAAAATATACCAGACCTTTATTTGAACCTAAAATTCATTCACAATTATTTTCTCAATGTTTTAACATAGACTCTTAATTTCTCACTGTTGAAACTTAAAGAACCAAAGGTTTTATTCAAAGTATCACTCTTAAAGGCATTTTACCCCTGACTCAGGATATAAGAGAACATGGTGACCTTTATTCCAAACTTGAATTTCTTTTTTTTTTTTAATTTTTAAAGTATTTTGACATTTATTTTCTATTTTCAATGCATATCAAAATATACCATATATAGGTTTCATCCATGTATCCCCATATTTACAAAATATATATTCACTGGACTCACAATTTACGCCTCCCTCTTTCAGATCCTGTCTGTTTATATATGTTTTCACACAAAATTTCAAAAGTATATTCTTATGAATATTCGTATTTCTCCATATCTCTCCATATAAATCTTTATTCTCCGACCCTAACACTGCCTCAGTACAAGATTTGATATTACCCTTACCATACCTCTGTATATAAAAATAATGTGTTATATTTATAAATATGAGTATAAATTTCAGTGTATTTTGACATTTATATTCTATTTTCAATGTTAAATTTACATACATATCACAATATATCACATATTAGATTCATCCATGTGTCCTCATATATACAAAATGTATATTCAAAGGAGTCACACTTTACTATTCCCTGTGTCTGAGCCTTTATATTTACATATTTTTACACATATTTTCACAAGCACATTCCTATGAATATTCACATTTCCCCATATTAATCTTAATTCTATAACCCTAGTCCTAGTTCAGTACAAACTTTGATATTACCCTTTCCATACCTCTGTGTATAAACCTAATGTGACTTATAACCCATATACACAAATATACAATACTGCAAATTGGTGCACTGAAACTTGAATTCCTTAAGAATATTGTACTTTTTATAACACCTATAGATGGCTTTTATATGTAAAATCTTTTTAAACATATTGATCTACTCCTTTTAAATTGGATACATCACAATTCATGTACCTTCAAATGAACCAAATTGAAGTTCACAAAAATCTGTATTCAGCTGAAGAGAGTGTTTTACAAGAGCATTTTAGCTGTTCTAATTGTCCTAGTTGACCAGTTTTCTTGTTTACACTGAATTGCTTATAAACATGGGGCTCTTTTTATGTTTGAAACACTTCTTTGGCCTTGTACTGGGCTTCAGAGTCTTCCTTTGCCAAGAAACGAAAGGAAAAGGAAAAAGAGAGAAAAGAAAAAGAGCCAAGTTCTAGAATCACAGCATTTGGGACAAGAGTCCCCTGTATTTCTCTTTTGCTAGCAAAGCAATAAACCTTCTTTTTCCTTTTTCTCAAAAACAAAAACAAAAACCAAGTACTTTAATTTCATTCCATTTTAGAAAAGTGAAAAATAGTATCTCTGGCTCCTAAATTAGCTTTGTTAATTTCAAACTCTTAACAATGGAAGAGCAAGGTTATGCACATAACATACACATACACAAATATACAAACATGCCCATGCTTTCTATGAAATATTCTTTCATTTTGTTTTAGAGACATATGGAAATTAATTTCAATTCAATCTAAGCTCATACAGATTAAATTAAATAGTCAAGTACAGCAAATCAACATCACACTAACTAGCATCTGAAAACTCAAGTTATTTCTTTTCCTAAAGAATGCTAAAAAAGCTCTACTAAATCCTTGAAAGGATTTTTAAATCTTTTTAAAGAAATAAAAACTCAATTTTCTTATCTTGTTAAGGCAGTGGTTCTCAATGCAAAAGTTGTCCAGGTACCAGCAGAATCAGCATAATCTGGGAATTAATTTGAAATTTACATTCTCAGTCCCCACCCCAGACCTGCTGAATCAGAAATTTTGGGGGTGGAACTCAGCAATTTGTGCTTTAACCAAGCCTCCAAATGACTCTGATGCTCACTACAGTTGGGAGCCATTGCCTTGAGATCTTGTTTTCTCTCCTTCCTATCAAGGTTAAGCATCTCAAAGTCTCCTTTATAACAGACATAGACAGGCAAGTTGAGGATCACTTTAACCATTCACTTACAATCCTTGGCCACCTGTACTAAGTACAGAAGCCTAAATGAATCACTTAGCTTTACTAAACCTCCATTTCTACATTTCTGAGGTATGATCTTAATGATATCTCAGGTGGATGCCAGGGCTGTAGGTTTTAAAGAAGCCTCAGGCCTTTATCAGGAGTTTGTCTATTTTGTTCTCAATCCTTAAGTTATTTTCTTGAAAGCCTGCATAGTATTCACCTGCAAATGTGAAGTTCAAACCTTGGTCAAAGACTACTTGGTCTCCTGCCCAGCAAATTATAGCCCCTTCAGATGCAGCATTCAATTCTGTGTCTCCTTAGCTCAATATTAGGACCATTATACTATTCTTGAACTTCATATTCCTGTGCTACTGTCAGAAAATGGTACACAGGGCAATGGTAACCACTATAATGTTAGGGCACCCACAGACCAATGCCTGAAAATATATATTTGTTGAGGTAGGAGCTGACCTGTTTTTGTTCTTCTTGTTGTTTATAGAGGGAAGGGTACTCTTGTACCTGTTGCTCTATCACAGATCCTTAAGCCAAAAGTTCTTTATGAACTTTTATGCAAACTCCTATAACATTTTCTTCAATGGTATCTGCCTCTAATGCTCTGTTTCTTAAGCCCATTCTTTATATACTTATCAGCGTAGTTCCAAAATGCAAATATGATCATGTTATCCTGAGGCTTAAAGCCCTTCAGTGGTTCTCCTTTATTCTAGAAGCAGTTTTCATATAAAAGGTGGTATGTTCATGGGGGCTGGAGAGAAATAACTTTCTGCTTCAACCAGAATTCTGAGTTCTTAGTTTATCTGTTGTATGGGGCTTCTGTATAAGCTTTTCTACAATGAAAAAGTACTTTTGGTTAAAAACAAACAACAACAAAAGACTAAAAAACTATTGTCCTATAAAGTACAAGAGCCCTAACACTGTATACCAGGTTTTCCACATCCTGGTTACTGTCTTTGTGTTTAGCTTCAGGCTTTGCAGTCTAGGAACACCAAGTGTTTGCATTTTCCTAATATATCCCCTATCAGGGAGTCTATTGCCATTGCTTCGTTTATTCTCTCAGCCTGAAATGTCCCTCACTTTCTTTCTACATCTAACAGGTGAAACTATTTGTCCTAAGGTTAATATAGACATTGCCTCTTCTTGGACTTCCCCTTTTACCAATCCTCTCAGGCAAAGTTAAGGTACTCTCCCTTTATTTCTTCCAACAAGACATCTCTCCCTATCATTCTACTTATTGTCTTGATTTATAATTATTCACATGCAACTAATTCCATGTGAGTTAGGAGTTTGTATCTTACCAGCTATGATGGTTTGGATATGTGGTGTCCCTCAAAGTTTACCTGAGACAATGCAAGAATTTTCATGATTACATTTTGAAAGGTATAACATAAGCAGTGGATTAATACATGGACATGGATTAAGTGGATGGTAACTGTGAGCAGTTAAGGTGTGGCTGAAGTAGGTAAGTCACTGGGGCTGTGTATTTGGGGTTTAAATTTTGTCCCTAGAGAGTGGAGCTCTTTCTGCTTCCTGCTTTCCATGTCCTGAGCTGTTTTTTTTTCCACCATAATATTCTGCCTCACCCTTGGACCCAGAGCTATGGAGTTGGCTATCTATTGACATGAGCCAAAATAAACTTTACCTTCTCTCTGTTGTTCTTATCAGGTCTTCTGGCCACAGAAGTGCAAAGCTGACTAAAATATCAGCTAATCTCCAAACTTTAAAACAGCTCCAACCCACAAATGAATGAATAATCAATGGGTTGAGATGGATGCCATTAAAGGCAAAGGAAAAACTGTGACATGGCCAAGAAAGATGGTAAGCATACAAAACTAACTTTATTTATTTATTTGAACAGGGAGTTATCAATGTAGCTAAAGTCTCTTAAGGAAGAGAAGTAAAACAGAACACCAAATGTATCATAACCATGCTTAAAGCCAAGGATATTCATGATTCAGGAAGCAAAGGAAAGGCCCTATCATTTCTAGACTTGAAATCAATGGTAGTCTCCTAATTGGCTCATTTTATTCCTACTTCTCTCTCTTCTAATATGTCCTATAGATAAATATTCCTAATATATAACTTTGATCAAATCCCTTCTTTTATTAAGCTTTCTTTCACAATATTCCATTGCCTGTAACATCTAAATGACATATTTAGTTAGAGCAAGGTTCTTTTAGAATAAATGGATTTCTTTCTCTTATACTATCCAGTTTACTTGTGTTATTCACTAAATGTAACATTTAAATTATCTGTCTTATTTCCACCGCTACATTTGTTGTGGGGGATAAAGAGGAAAGAAGAACTATATCTTATTTTTTGCAACTTCTAACATAGTAAATGCACATACAGGGACACATTATACATTTGGTGATTAACTTGAAAGTGGTTCTCAATGAAATATGCCACTAGTAGTTAACCTTAAGATAAATAATAGTTAATTTTCACTGGTTTCCACAAAGCCAAACTGCTATTTTCATCAATATATCTAAGTATAAATACCACCTTTCAAAAGCAAAAAAAAAAAAAAAGTGTTATTTTAAAACTTCATTACAAGTTTTAAAGCATTTTAGAACTGCCTTTTGTTTGAACTACTAGTGGACACCTTAAAAATTCTAAATATGGAAAAAAAAAGTTTACATTAAGAAAAATGGAGCAGGTGCAGTGAAATATGCCTGTAATGCCAGCAGCTCAGGAGGCTAGGGCAGGAGAATCACATGTTCAAAGTCAGCCTCAGCAACTTAGCAAGACCTTAAGCAACTTAGTGAGAGCTTGTCTCAAAATTAAAAAAAAAAAATGAAAAAAATGACAAAAAAGGGGGGCGCTAGGAATGTGGCTCAGTGGTTGGGCACCCCTGGGCTTAATCTGTAGTTAAAAACAAGAAAAGAAAATGAAGCCAAATTTACCCTTTTTTGCTTGTTATGGCCAAAAGAGAGAGAAGGGGTGGGAGGGAAATCTCATAAACTTAGCTTTCTTTTATATTTTTGTACTGGCTGCACCTGAGAGGAATTCATGTTTGTCTTCTCTACCATTTCCCTCAAAATCCTAATTTCCAGTTTACTTAATTGTATCTCTTAAAAGCAAAATGGAACCCAAATTGCCTCCTATGCCCTCTCTGTTGGCACCAAGCCAGTTGGGGCCTTTGCTTTGTACCCACGCAGAGAGGTATATTTCATATAAGCAATGTCTATTTGGAACAATCTGCATGAACTAATTTATTGAACCAATGAGTCATCTCTCAAGGTGACACTCTTGGCAAACTTCTCTTTCAGCATTCTACCGGAACTATCCTTCTGCTACACATTCCCAAATTTATAATTTGTGTATTTAACACTCTTTCTATGTATTTCCCTCAAACAATTTTTTCCCAGTTTGAGAAGAAACATGCAGAGTTAAAAGAGAGCATTAAAAGATCCACACACTGACATAATAGGTGGGGCATATCAGACTAGTATAATCCTTCCACATTCCAGCAGAACCTGTCTAAGGAGTCAACTTAAATCCTTACTGAACCCTCTTAAATTGATGTTTTTAACACAGCAAAAACATCCCCATGATTAGTTAAATAGGATTAGAAACAGCCTTTTCAGATCATTTTATCAGGAAACTTCTTAAACTCTTCAAGAAATTCTAAATTATTCATTGTGAAATTAAGGATAAGGGTTACATTCCTTATAATTCTTAAGTGTAGGTGAAATGTAGAAGAGAGAAAGCATATTCTGTTCCTTCTATAAAAGATGAATGTCTATTCTCTTCCTATAACAAAATTTGACAGGATATAAAACTTATAATTCAAGTAGCAAGTACAGAAATGTCTTCACATTTTCTTTTCCTAAAGACTTAATTTTAATTTTACCAGTTTAATAATGGCAGAAAATAACTACTTATCTCTAGGCATTAAGTATTTTTGTAAACTCATTCCTTTACTGGCTTACTGTAGTAAGCTAGGAAATTCATCTATTTGCCTTCATTCTCTTCCACTAATCTTTCTATATAATTAACACAATTACTTTTCTAAGAAGCAAATCTGATGATGCCATTGCCCTGAAAATACCTTGCATGGTTTCCAATGATGTGCATGGTCCAAATCATTTCCAGAATAAAGTAAAAATTCCTCACTATGGCCTTCAAGGTTCTTTATTATCTGGTTCTTGCTAGCTCTTCCTTTTCCTCTTATAAACTATGTTCCAAAAACTCTCAACATTTTTTCAATTTGCCAAAGAGATATGGTTCTTGACTTTGTATCTGTATACATACACACAGTATCCTCCCCTTCTTTTCTCCTTTGTCATTTAAGACATGAACCAAGTCTTAATTTCTCTACGAATATGAATACCTTTTTTGGCATTCTCCACTCCACATCATAATCCATTCCAGGCAATGCCTCCCTCATTTAATCTTTCCTTTGTAGTTAAAAAAAAAAAAAACCTTTTGAGATGAAATTCATATAACATAAAATTAACAATTTTAAAATTAATAATTCAAATGGTATTTAGTACATTTATAATGTTTCGAAACTACCACTTCTGTCTAGAATCAAATGGTTATAAATTTTAATTTACCTCAAGTTCTCCAATAAAAAACTATGCATCTTTGTGGCCATGATACTGCATGTATAATGAAGCTCAATAAATAAAGATGGAATCACACATTTAACAGCAGAAAAGAGTCTCATGGATTATTTTCCCCCTCTTTTTAAAGTGGAACAAATATCATGTTTTGGGTGGGCTTATGCTATAGCATGGTATCGTTAATGTCCTAAAGGTCCATATGTTAAAAGCTTTATTGGGATGTGGTAGAAGCTTAAAAAAAATTGGTCCTAATGTGAGGTCTTTAGGTCACTGGGGCATACTTGAAGCTGGACTGTTCTTTCTCTTGTCCTCTCTCTTTTGCTTCCTATCTGTGACTAATTGGTTTTGCTCTGACACATATTCTAGCCATGATGGGTTGCCTCACCATAGTCCTAAAAGCAATAGGGCCAACTAAACATGGACAGGAACCTCAAAAACTATGAGCCAAAATAATCCTTTTCTTTCTCTTTTGTTTTCCCCATAGCTTTATTGAGGTAAAACTGAAGTACAGTAAAACGCACATATTTGAAGTATGCAATTTGATCAGTTTTGACATGCAACTAATACAATCAATATAAAAAGCATTTTCATTACATTTTTTAAATTTGAAATCATGCAAGCTGTTTCTGGCATGATGGATTTATTTATTTGTTTTAAAATATTTTTTTAGTTGTAGTTGGGCACAATGCCTTTATTTTATTTATTTTTATGTGGTGCTGAGGATGGAACCCAGTGTCTTGCACATGCTAGACGAGTGCTCTAATGCTGAGCCACAACCCCAGCCTCTCCTGCATCATTTATTACATTAGAAATGTAATAAATGTAATTAGAAATGTAACCTTGACATACATAGAACCCCACCCCCAATGTCAAGTATTCAAAATTAAATGACACACTTATAAATAACTCAGAGGTCAAGGAAGAAAGCAGAAGTAAATAAAAAGTGCTTTGTAAGTTTGGACCAACACAACAAACCAAGTGTTAGACTCACATGCAGGGATGGAGAGATTCTGGTATTGGGGCCCCTCTTGCACTGCAAGAGTTCTATTTCTATTTCTATTCTTCAGTAAATCCGACTTTTACACACACACACACACACACACACACAAGTGCTTTGAACTAAGTGATAATAAAAGCTTAAAATATCATGATCTCTGGGGTGAAACAGTACTCAGATGAACATCTATAACCTAAAGTACTTGTATCAAAAAGAAGCTAGAATAACAATCAAATTATTTTCAAATTACGTAGTAGGAAGGAAAAATAAGAGTAGGAACAAAAATATATGAAATAGAGAAGAAATAATACAGTGAAAATTTGATAAAAATCAAACAAGTCTAGTCAAGAAAAAAGCAAGAACACAAAAATTCATATCAATGGAAAAGGAAGCTATCAAAATAACTCTAGAGGTGCTAAAAATAAATTAAGGTAAAATTACAACTATATGCCAACATATGTGATAGCTTACATAAAATGGTCTGTATCAGAGAAGTATTGTGTGCTGCTGAGAAAAAAGTGTATCAGTTATTGATGAATGAAATATTCTGTATATGTTTGTTAAGTCTAAATTATCAATTGTATTTTTTACTTCTAGAACTTCTTTATTTAGTTTTTGTTTGGAGGATCTATCCAGTGGTGACAGAGGCATGTTAAAGTTACTCAGTATTATTGTGTTGCAGTCTATTTGATTCTTGAGATTGAGAAGGGTTTGTTTGATGTACATGGATGCTCCATTGTTTGGGGCTAAATATTTATGATTGTTGTGTCTTATTGATGTATTATTCCCTTAAGCAGTATGAAACTGCCTTTTTTGTCCCTTCTGATTAACTTTGGCTTAAAGTCTACTTTTATCTGATATGAAGATAGAAACCCCTGCTTGTTTATGTGATCCATGTGAGTGTTTTTTCCCATCCTTTCACCTTCAGTCTGAGGATATCTTTGCCTATGAGGTGAGTCTCTTGGAGATAGCACATTGTTGGATCTTGTTTTTTAATCCAATATGTCAGTCTGTGTCTTTCTTTTTTTAATTTTTTTTTTGGTTGTCAATGGACCTTTATTTTTATTTATTTGTATGCAGTGCTGAGACTTGAACCCAGTGTCTCACACATGCTAGACAAGCACTCTACCACTGAGCCACAACCCCAGCCTAGTCTGTGTCTTTGTATTGATGAATTTAGGCCATTAATGTTCAAGATTATTACTGAGATATGATTTGTGTTCCCAGTAATATGGGTTTATTTCTACCTTTGTTATTTAGTTTCTCCTTTGATTGACTATTCCTTTAGTGTAGTTCCTCCCTTTCCTGTTTTTTTTTTTTTTCATTTCCTCCTCCTGGAATATTTTGCCTGAACTACAGAATACTTGAGAATATTCTGTAGTGCAGGCTTTCTAGTTGTAAATTCTTTTAACTTTTGTTTATTGTGGAAGACTTTTATTTTACCTTCAAATCTGAAGTTTAATTTTGCTGGATATAGGATTCTTGTTTGGCATACATTTTCTTTCTTCCTTTCTTTTTTTTTTTTTTTTGTAAGTCTTTTTTGTTAATTTGCCAAAGAAGAATCATATTACACCTGTTTTTTTTGTATTTTTTTTTAATTTTTTATTGTTGGCTGTTCAAAACATTACATAGTTCTTGATATAGCATATTTCACACTTTGATTCAAGTGGGTTATGAGCTCCCATTTTTACCCCATATACAGATTGCAGAATCACATCAGTTACACATCCATTGATTTACATATTGCCATACTAGTGTCTGTTGTGTTCTGCTGCCTTTCCTATCCTCTACTATCCCCCCTCCCCTCCCCTCTTCTCTCTCTGCCCCCTCTACTGACATTCATTTGTCCCCCTTGTATTATTTTTCCCTTTCCCCTCACTTCCTCTTGTAT
>NW_026000019.1:14882130-14918319 GCF_001458135.2 Marmota marmota marmota
GCCTGTTTTGGTACCAGTACCATGCTGTTTTTGTTACTATTGCTCTGTAGTATAGTTTGAAGTCTGGTATCGCAGTACCGCCTGATTCACACTTCCTGCTTAGCATTGTTTTTGCTATTCTGGGTCGTTTATTTTTCCATATGAATTTCATGATTGCTTTCTCTATTTCTACAAGAAATTGGCATACATTTTCTATCAGAGCTTGATATATGTTTTTCCAGGACCTCCAAGCTTTGAGGGTTTCAGTTGAGAAATCAGCTGAGATCTGAATTAGTTTCTCCTATTCATAATCTGATATTTTTCTCTCAGCCTTTAAAATTCTATCCTTACTCAGTACATTAGGCATTTTTATTATAATGTGCCTTGGTGTGGGTCTGTTGTAATTTGTACATTTGGGGTCCTATAAACCTCTTGTATTTGTATTTCATTCTTTAGGTTTGGAAAATTTCCTGATATTTCATTAAAAAGATTGTGCATTCCTTTGGTTTGTATCTCCTTGCCTTCATCTATCCCAATAAATCTTGAATTTGATCTTTTCATGTTATCCCATAGTTTTTGGGATTTCCATTCATGGTCTCTTAATATCTTCTCTCCGTGGTCAACTCTATTTTGAAGATTATATATTTTGTCTTCATTGCTTGAGGTTCTGTTTTCTAAGTGATCTAGTCTGTTGGTGATATTTTCTATTGAATTTTTAATTTAGTTTATTGTTTCCTTCATTACAAGGATTTCTGCTTTTTTTCCCCCAGAATCTCTGCCTCTTTACTGAAGTGATCTTTCATTTCCTGTATTTTCTCTCTGATTTCATTTCTTATACTGTTCCTTACTTTGCAGATCAGTTTAATTATGTACATTCTAAACTCCTTCTCTGACATTTCTTCCATTGTGGTATTGATGGATTCTATTATTAGAGTATCTTGGTTTGTTTGGAGCAATTTGTTCCCTCGCTTTTTCATGTTTTTTGTGTGTCCACCCAACTAACAGTACAGATCTGAGGCAGTAGTGTTTCTACCCTGTGGACTTATAGTGTCCCTGAATGTTTCCAGTACCTCAAAGTTTAGGTGGAGGGAGGTGACAAATAATAACAACAACCAATGCAAACAATATAATGCATTAAATCAAATAGTCCCTTACTATGTCATCTACAACATTATTTATCACCATAAACAGAAATGATATAATCAGTTATTGCCTACAATAAAAACAGCAAATTTGTAAAAGGTTTTATAATTTCAAATGGTATGTACAGGGAGAGAACAGAAGTGATATAGAAATTCTTTCTGTTGAGGTTCAAAAGATTCTCAGTTTCTCAGCAGTTTTTGGTGGGGTCTGGAACACGATGCTCTACCCTCTGGATTGCTAGAGTGAGATAATCCCATAGGCAGAATTCCTAGAGGTAGGATTTAGGCTTAGGTGGGCTCCAGTCTCTTTGCTGAATGCCAATTGGTCTGGAGATTTTAAATCAGCATCCCTCCAGTGCCTAGTACTTGCTGGTTCATGCTGGAAGACTGGATGCCAAGGATCTCCCCTGGGTTCCACTCATGTGCTGAGGGACCCAATTCTTAATCCCCTACATCACCTTCAGACCCCATGTATTGGGTTCGGTCTCCAAATCCATGTCTACCCCTACCCCCACCATTCCATGTTCCCACCAGGTGTGTCTCTCCCAGACAGTCCTAACAAGCAGTCGAATTGGAGGGGCAGGGTAGACGTGGGTGGGTGTCCATGACCAGGTTTGCTAGGAATCGGCCCCCTCAGCTGCTGGACCCTTGCATGGTGACTGCAAAAATGGTTCTTCCTTTATCCTCCAAACACTGCCTGGAGAGATGATGACTTCTTTTCCCCAACATGGATATTGTGCAGTCTGTCTTTCAGGTATGCCAGGCAATGTCCTTGATCTCTAAATGCTCAGTACCCAAACATGCCTTAGCCTCCCAAAAAATGCAGTTTCCTTTAATTCCCTTATCCCTCCACTATGCTCATGGAAGGACCTCTCTGGCTGGAGTTTCTGGTCCAGCTGTGGCAGCAGCTATGCTGCCAGGTATTTTTTCCTTATTTTATTATATCCAGCCTCCTGGGTCCTTGATCTGCTTTGAGTGTCCAGTTTTAAATTCCATTAGAGGCCCCAGTTTTTTTTTTTTCTGGTTAGTTTGTTTGTTTTGTTGTTGTTATTCACCCACCTTGCTAAGAAACTACCTGTCTTCTTTCTTAGTTCCACATCACAGAGCAGCTAGGAATTTGACCTCTATTTCACCATCTTGAAAACCTCTCTAATCCTTTTGTCTTAATAAGTTGATTGTCTCAGGTATTATAGTAATAGAACACTGATTAATACAGCTTATCACAGAAAGAAAATATGGATCAGATCTCTCGAGTTTATATTATGGAAATAGACATTCTGGAATCAAAATTTATAATTTGGCTTTTGGAACATTCATTTAGTCTCAATTCATTCACCTCAATTTACTGAGAGTTTACTATGTGTCAGGAACTGTTCTAAGTATTAGGAGATATATCATTGAAGAAAACAAAATCTCTGCTCCAAAGCTTTCATTCCAGTATGAGAGAGACAATAAACGTAATAAATAACTTATATAGCATTTTAAAAAGTGGCAAATGCAACAAAAAAAATCAGAGCTAGGCAATTAGGTGAGAAGTTCTGGATTCAACTACTAGGTACATAGTCAAAGATGTCTGTGAGACACCTATACTTACATATTTATTGCAATTATTCATAAGAGCCAAGATAGGCAATAAACCTAGGTATCCATTGACAGTTAAATGGGTAAATATAACATGGGCAATGGAATACTATTCAGCTATAAACAAAAGTGAAATTTTGTCATTTAAAACAACATGGGTGGAAATGGAGGACCCTATGTTATGTGAAATAAATTAGGCACAGAAATGCACAAACACTGCAAGTTCTCATTTATATATAGAAGCTAAAAAGTTGATCTCACAGACGCAGAGAATAAAAGAGTGGTCAGCAGAGTCTGACACATTGTATACATGTATTGAAATGTTACTCTTTACCCCATAACTTATTATATGTCAATAAAAAATAACAGTATATTTTTAAAAAGATGTTCTGGATGAAGGTAGGGGAAGATATGTGATTTAAGGTGAGGGAAGTTAGTGAAGGTTGGTGATATGGAAGCAAACTGTTAAAAGAGGTGAGAAAGTAAGCTATGCAAATATCTGAAGGAAGAACATTCCTAACAGAAGGCAAAGCTAAAACTAAAGACCTGAGGCAGGAACATGTCTGATGTGTTCAAGAAATAGTGATGAAATCAGTATGTCTGGGATTAAAAGAGTTGGGGGAATTAGTGATCTTTGAAACCTGGAAGGGTAGTTACCTTTACTGGAGGATGTGAGGCATGTTGGAGAGGGCTCTCACATATCCAAATGGAGATATGCAATGGGCAGAGAGGAGGGATGAGTACATTAAGATATAAAATTAGAAATCATCAGCATTAGAAGATATCAAAAGTCATAAAATCCCCAAGGAAGTTAGGTCCCATATGAAGATCTGAAAAATGAAGAAAAATCTGTAGGAAAGACTCAGGAGGAACTGCCAGAGACGCAGGATGAAAACTAAGAAAGCATGATGTCATGTAAAGCCAAGTGATGTAAGGAAAGGAATGAGTGATGGGTAGCATTAAATGCTCCTGACAGATTAAATAAGATGAGAACTGAGAACTGATCTTTGAATTTAATAATGTGGAGGTCACTAGTGAGCTTAACAAGAGCAACTGTGTCAGAGTGGTGTGGTTTGAGGGGCTGGAGTTGTGGCTCAGTAGTAGAGCACCTGCTTAGCACAGGTGAGGCAGTGGGTTAGATCAATACAATAGTATGCTGACAGGAATGATCTGATAGAGACAAAAAAATTAAAGATGTACAAAAGGTTAGAAAGAATTACTAATGATATATCCTTGAATAGATGGACACAAGGGAGAGGCTGACCAAGACAGTGGAAATTTCAACCATAGGAGGAGAAGGAAATCAGACTTGCTGGTGAGTAAATATGGTAGACAAGCTCTCTTCTGAGTACTTCAATTTTCTCAGTGAAGCAATAAGCAAAGTAATCAGCTCTATGTAAAGATAATAAAGATGGGATTACAGGTTTGAAGAGAGAAAGGTATGAAAAAAAATCACTTTAGAAAACCATTCTGTACTGTGCTTGTCAGAGGGTGGTTCAAGATCCTGTACTGTTCTGTGAACTGTTTTGATTTGTTGTGATAAACAAAATAGTACAGAAACAGAGAAGCAGCACGCTTAGGGTCATCATTAGATCTGTTTCATAGTATAGACTTTTTTTCCACAAATAATTATTTTTTTTTTTGTAATTCTACTCCTTTTTTCCCTATGTTATGCTGAATATACTTATTGAATTTCATGTCTTAAATCTAATAAAACATTCAGGCTTGTATTTTTTATTTTGCTTTTCTTTACAATTCATTTTATTGATTATGATGAGGCAGGGTGGAGGGCCAAGAGATCTTTCACCATAGATAGATTGAGAAGAACTAATCCAATAGGGTGGGACAGTAATTGAAAATGTTTTATGATTGCCAAGCAGCACTGGGGGTTCCAATGAAGTTTGCAGCCATTAGTTCAAAGACCAGTCAGCAATGTGTGTGCTTTTCTCCAGACACATTAAGCTTCATGGATAAAGTACACATAAATACCTAAATACCCAAAATAAATCAGCTTATGAAGAGGAAGATTTATTTTGGCTCACAGTTGCAGAGGTTTCAGTTCATGGTCACTTGACCCTATTGCTTCTGGGCTTGTGGCAAGGCAGTAGATGGTGGCAGGGGTGCAGGGTAGAAGCTTATTCACCTATCCATGGCTAAGAAGCAAAGAGAGATAGGAGGGGCCAAGTTCTCACTGTCCCCTTTAAGGGCACACTCCCAGTGACTTAATTTCCTTCTACCAGTCCCCACCTACTAAAGGTTCTACCACTTCCCAATAAGCCTTTTTAGCACATTGGGCTTTGGGAGATGTTTAAGATTCAGATCATAACAAGAAAGAAGATTTGGGCTGGGGTTGTGGCTCAGTGGTAGAGCACTTGCTGAGCACATGTGAGGCCCTGGGTTTCACCCTCAGCACCAAATAAAAAATAAATAAATAAAATGAAGGTATTGTATCCAACTACAACTAAAAAATAAATATTCTTAAAAAAAAGAAGATTTAACTGAGCTATTACTTAACCAAATAAAGAAAATGAAGCAAGAGAAAGGCAAGGAAATAATATGCAAGGGAATAATTAGAATGACTGACTCTGGAATTCAGGCTGAATGAAGAGGAAAGAAAGGAAATGAGAGGTATGAGAGGCAGGAAAGTGATAGGATCAAGAGACTATAGATCTCAGAAGGATTGAAAGATTATTGAAATAAAAAATGAGCTAGAAAGAAAGGAGTGGGTCAGAGAGTAAGATGTATACTACTGAGAATATGAAGGACTTACAGCAAAAAGGTGGAATAGGGAAATTCTTAGAGGAGCAGTTGAAGGAAACTGTGTTGTAAGATTCATCTCTGCAGATATTGGGATCATAAAAATTAAGCTGTGTAGGAGTCGAGGTTGTGGCTCAGTGGTAGAGAGCTTGCCTAGCATACATGAGGCACTGGGCTCAATCTCTGGCACCACATAAAAATAAAAACAAATAAAATAAAGGTAATGTGTCCATCTACAACTAAAAAAATATTTAAAAATAAAAATTAAGCTGTGTAGATGACAGTGATGCAGAAGATCAAAATACATAGAGGAGTGACAAGATGAGGCAGGGGGACTGGAGAATAAATGAGATTCAGAGTTTGAGCATTTTAGGGAGAACCGACAGGAAGCAGCCATAAAAGGAGATAATACCTAGTTCAGGCAGCATGGTGTAAGAGTTATGGGGAAAATATCAGCCACACTTCCACAGGACTTCATGAAAGATAGTAACATTAGGAAACATTTTGGTTCTTATGAGATCAAGAATTTAAGGAACCCCTCCAGAGAAGAAGTAGAAGTGAGAAACTGATGTGACTCCATTTTTGAAAACAGCTTCTACCTCAAAGCCTGTCCAAGGAAGGGGGCGTGACCCTTGTCCTTGGAAAAACCCACAAAGCACTCCTAGGCACATAATCACCCTGCTGAGTTGTTTGTCTGCAAATAGGAGACATCTGCGGGTGCCAGGTGTCCCTGACTCAGTTACTCAGTTACGCTAGGTGAGGACTCATAGCAAACCCCCCCTCCCGCAACCACCAATCAGCATGAGACAGGGAAAATACCTGGGATGCCAGATGACCCCCCAGTAGTTTTTGGTGGTTGATAACATGTTGGGAAACCATGTAGTTTAGCACATACACTCCTCGTAGCTTAAACCAATCAGTTCAAACGAATTCCCTTCTTGTACTAACCAATCACCTCTTACCTAACTTGTTCCCGCCAGTGAATGTGCTAATCAATGTTAAGAGTTGTTTGACTTTCCCACGCGGTGTGGAATGATTTGCTGTGTGATGTTGTAACGCATAGAGTATCCCCCCAAAAAACCTATAAAATCTCACTGAACAAAAAAACCAGGACTCACTCCCTAGGACCATTGCATCAGGAACAGTTGTGAGTCCAGGCTCGAGCTTGCAATAAAGACTCTTGTGTGATTGCATCGGATTCGGCTCCTGGAGGTCTATTGGGGTCCCACGAATCTGGCATTACAGAAGAAACAGCTGATTTTGCTCAAAGGATGGTCCTTGAGTGACAGCAGGCACAGTAAAGGGTTTCAAGAGGTGGGGAAAGATGAGTGGAAGACAGCATCAGAAGGGGAAATACAGAGAATCAGAGAGAGAATGAAGTATCTGGTATAATGGTTTTCAGGTATTTAGGGCTATTTATAAAAATTGGCACAAAAGAGGATTAAAGTATATAAGAGAGACTGTTTCAGAAAATTATTTATCAGGGACAGTTATTTTAGAAGAAAAATAGGGGCCTTGGCCTAGGTGACTCAATTGCCCAGGAATATTCAATCAATGGATTATATCTCAGTTCTGGAAAAGGGATACTTCTTGATGTTCTTCTATCTATTCTTAAGCTACAGCACTAAACTAAAAAAAAAAATGTGGATGTTTTACTCAGCTTTTTGTTGCTGCGACCAAAAGACCTGAGAAGAATAATTTCTGGAGGAAAAGCTTATTTAGGGGCACATGGTTTCAGAGGTCTCAGTCCATAGACAGCTGGGGTTTGAGGTGAGGCAGAACATCATGGCAGAAAGGTGTGATGAAGAAAAGTGGCTCAAGACATTAGGATGAGGAAGCAGAGAGGAACTACAGTCGCCAGATACAAAATGTCTACTCCAAAAGCACACCCCCAATGACCACCTCCTCTTACCACACCATACCTGCATTCAGTTACTACCCAGTTACTTCCATCAGGGGATTAATTCACTGTTTGGATTAAGGCTCTCATAATCTAATCATTTCACCTCCAAACCTTCTTGTACTGTTGCACACATGAGCTTTTGGGGACACCTAATACCTAAACCACAACAGTTAGTAAGGGGGGGGGATGACAAATGATTTGTTTGTAACATTCCTTATTAAGAGAGCTGATGAAAGTTTGCTGACAGAATAGGTTTGTATAAATGAATATTTTAAATTATGTGCATATTCAAATTAGATAATAAGAAATTCTCTATACTAACATTCATTCACTTTACCAATTTTTATTATGTATCCACTCAACAGCAACACATATAAAACTGTTCTAAAAAAAGGCTGGCCTTTATTAAATTATTTTAATAAAATTAAATATAATATTCAAATTCTGGAAAAGGGTCATGGGTAGAGAGATGGTAACAAAAGGAAGAGATGTTTTTCAATGAGTAGAATAAAAGAATAAGCAAGTTCTTCGTGGAGTTACATTACCTGGACCCTTTTAAGCAAGCACTGCCTATTGAAATATGAGAACAAACTAGAACTGTTTCATTGTTATTGCCTTACCATTACCAAATTAAAACATACTCAATAAGAGAAGAAAAGACACAGGGAAAGATGAACAAGACATGAAAAAAGGAGAGTAGGAATTCACAAATGAGAATTAAGAAAATTTTCTTATTCACTGCTTCTTCCAAACACACTTTTTAGGAAGAATGACTTACTGAATGTATATTCTACCTACATCTTTCTAGTTATTTATATATTTTTGGCAATCAATCTTTCTTCTTTTAAAATCAAGTATTTTCTTCTCTTTCCCACCCATTATGCCTCTTCTTTTTTCAAGATCATAGTCATTGTTTTTATGTAGTGGAGACAGATTATTTTATGTCCATACCAAACCAGAGTGATATTAATCACCAATAGGCAAATAGAATTATTTGGATATGGAAGAACATATACACTATAATAGTTTGAGGAGTAAAGTACTAGTAGTGTAAGTTCAAGAGGAACAGAAAGTGTTCCTAAAACTTGATGTCTGTGAAGGTTAAATTCTGCCTGCCTCTCTAGACTTATGCTACTCTCCCAATCCTTTGCTCCCTTAATTATGTGCTGTATGAAACTGACCTCCATAGAACATAACAAAGCAATCTTCTCCTGCCTACAAGTTAGATTTGGCCAACAGGGACAATTGCAAAAAAAATCAGAAAGCAGCAGAAGAGAGTTAAGGTTTATTCTCTCTTCTTTCTTTCTTGGTGGCCATTTTAGTTCTGGTAAAGGCTGTGTTCTTTTTTGTGTAAACACCACAACTGTCTTGCAGCCTCTCAGACAACTACAATTCTCTGGTGTCCAGAAACCCCTCCCTTTCCCTGAAGGTCTGGGGTTATACCAGCTTTCTACTGTTCATTCATAGATACCTCACCACCCTTTGATACGTCCCTTATGCTGACCATGCCTCTGTAAACTGTTAAACTTCTTTTAATTAATAGACTGAGTATGATAACTATTTTTTTAGGAGTTAGAAAGACACAATTTCCAGTGGCTCATAGAGGGGGGCATTTGCAGGGACAGGTCTAAACTATCTAATACTCCTCATTCCAAATTTCTCAACTTACTATCTCTTTTACTGTTCCTTAGTGAAAATTCAGCACTATCCTGTGGAACTCACTCTTTCATGGCAATAGCACTTCATTATGACATTTAGCAGTCTTTAACTTATTATCCACAGTCTACAATTGCAAGAGCCCCTATTTATATAATGTAATTCATCAAAATAAAAATCAAAGCTACATAAGTTTCGGGCATTTGCTTAGAAAAGGGAAGTAGCTTTCTATCTCACCTCCTTCTCCTTGTTGAGCAACACCAACTGACTGTCTGTGAGGATGCAGTACTTCCGCTCCCATGTTGTGGTCTCAGTATAGGGTGACTGACCACAAGATAGACGATGAGTGGGTGGTCCTTTCACATCTGTGTAACAAAACAGAAAAACAAGATTCTTCAATGTCAAATTAATAAAGGTGAGTCTTTTGCCTCTTAGAGGGGGAAAAAAAAACTTATACACAAAAATTTGCCCTACAATCTACAGAGAAAATGGCTGAAACACTGTGGGGAAAACTGTTAGTATAAACTTGATACAGTAATTACACTGTACAAACGCTAAAATAATGCAAAGTTGCTTCAGAGCTAAATTGGTATTATTCAAAGTAAAAAAGATTCAAAGGTAAGAACAAAAGATATAGTGTATAGTCTATGGGAGGAAGATAAACATGTAACATTTCCACTTGAGAATGAAATATACTGGTTTTCTAGTCCAGAACTGAGAGTAGAGTTACTGGCAGACTGTCTTAAAAACAGTTTTAAGAATTGAAAATGTTTAAATAATAGCATATTACCACTAGAGGCCAGTAAGATCTTAAAAACACAGAAAATAATGCCCTCAAGGAGAGATCTGAATGTTTTACCATCATGTTTCTTAGAGGTAAAGTTACCTAATATTAAAGCAAAATGTCTCCACAATTTACAAATGCCTTAATTCCTTTTAAATGTCAACTGGTTATTATTACCTTTGCTACTTTATTTTTTTAATATTAACTGTTTACTCATTATGAGGGCTGTTGTAGAATCTGGAATATATCTTAATCTTAAATACACATTAGATCTATTAAATAAAGCATTTGACAGTTCAAAGTACCTTAAAATTACTTTAGCCACAAAAGACTAATTCCTCTCAGGAATTTACTACAGTGATTATTTTAAATGTTCTAATTATTACTATTTAGTTATTATACTAGAGAAGAACAAACCAAACAGATTGGAAAACAAATACCCATGAGGGCAGGAGAGTTGTGAATCATAAATAAGTATATTATGTCTATTACAAGAGTGTTTTTAATTCATTGTTTTCTACAGACTTTCTGTCTTGTCACATGATGATAAGTATTACTGGTACTGGCTTCAATAAATCCAAAAGATTTCCTAGTTGCCTTATAGTATAATATAAACTGGCATAATTGTACCCAGATTTCTTTAGGAAGTAAGCAACAAGTCAATAATCAGAGCAATTTGGTGGATATATCTCTACCCACATCATTTTGTGTCCAATATTATCTTCCCTGTTCCTTCTTGTGTAACTTCCCATCCTCTCTCAGTCTATCCAACTTGCATGTTTGGGGAAATTTATCAACTTCCCCAAAGATAATTCAAGGTCCAAAGAACAATAATGTTACTAGACTTTTGCTAAACATGTTACTAATTCTCAGGAACTTTTTAGTCCTGTCAATACTGATTATCTTCACATGATTTAAACAAAAAGAAAATAGGTTAAATTTTTAATCACAATGTGCTTATTTCTGGAGTCAAAAACTAAGACAACTTCAACACAGAGAGATGCACCCATTTAATGTGGAAATATACTGGTTTTGTAGCCCAGACTAGTTTTTATTCAAGTGACTAACTTTATTGTGTAAGTTAGCCATGGATACTCTGTCTATAAAAATTAGAGCACAAGATATTGTATTTGTAGCATAAACCAACTTTCCTGACAAAATATAAATCTGCATCAACACTGAATTTAAGGAAACCTAAATTCCTTTCTTTGTATGATCTTGAATAACTCTATTAAAGCCTCACTATAATGTTCTCCCTTTGTCCAATTTGAATTTTGTTGTAATTTACTCGGGGTACTATGAAAAACAAGACAACATATCATAAAACATTCTTGGACCTTGAACAATTTGTCTCCAGTGCCAAATCTAGTACAAAATAGGAAGCAATTAAATAAGGACCAATGCCTCTATATTTTTAAATTTTTTTTCTCTAAATGGAGAGATTGATTAATCATCCAGTAAGTGGCATGATTTCATCTGTTTTTTCTACCTCTATATAATTCCCACTTTTCAATCATTTGATAAGAATACATGGAAGAAAAAAGACAAAATAAGCTATTATTTTTGTTCTATTTAGCACTTTTGGGTTAGATATAAGAAGCACTTTAATAATATAAGACTTTAAAGTAATCTACAGATTTAATTTACTCATTTTATCATGTCCTCATTTCCTTAGCCAATTAAAGGTCTAATAGCACATAAGCAAGGCCTACATGCTGGGATTATATGAACAGGATAACCTCAGATTTTTGCCCTATTTTACCTTATCAATGCTTCCAATCTTTATGCTCTAGTGACTTACTTCTAATTTCTGGTTTCCAATTATTTTTAGTATCTAAAATTCACAAGAGAAAAGATAATAACAGAAATAAAAAGAAGTATCTTAATAGCTAAATTAGAACAAATTTAGATTTGTTCAATCCCTCCCCTATGAGAATACTAAGGACATTACATGCTGACCTCATTACAAAAATTAAATAACCTTAGAAACATTTTAAAAATCAGAGGTAACTCAACAGATCCTTTAGAAGGCACTCCTTTAAACTAGATATTTTTCTGTAGATGAACAGTTCAAGGTTGGTTTGTTTGGGTTTTTTTATCTCAAGATTTCTTGAAATTCTTGAAAATTATTGAGAACTTCAAAGGGGGTTTGTTTACGTGGGTCATATCAATATTTAACATATTTGAAATTAAAACAAATCTTAGAAATATGTATTCATTTAAAAATAACAAACTTACTACATATTAACACAAAGGTACATTTTAATGAAATGTTAACAATTTTCCAAAAAAAGTGATTCTTCACATTTTTGCATATATCTTTAAAGACAGCTTGATTATTTCTGTTTTCTATTATCTATTGATTGTTTTAGTTTTATGCGGTTGATGTATAATAATAAGACTGAGCAAGACTGTCTCAAAGAGTTGGAAAAGATAAAAGTATTTTAACATAATTATTGATATTCTTTAATATAGTACCAAAACTCAATAAGCATCTGCCTTTAAAGGTCAGTGCAATGTGGAATCTGAAACCACATTAATGGACTGTGCATATTATTTTATTCAAAATCAGTTGTCTACCTCCTCCTTTGACTGGCTCTTTTACCCCATATGTATGAGATTTTAACCATCATACACTGGAATCACTTAGAAAATATTAGTTAACTCAGATTTGCAGATCTTCCAAATGTTGCAACTTTTCATTATGTACTATCAAAAAAAAAAAAAAAATCACAGGCCTAAATCTTCCCCCAAATCTTGATCTCATCAGAAATGTCTTTCAATACTGAGAAGCTGTCAAACTTAAGGTGGCGGATATGAGTTCTCCAAAATTCTAATTTTCATTTTAGTCATAAATTTTATCTTTAGCAATAAATACTGCTGGTTGTTTCCCCAGAAGTGGCAGGTATGCCTCTTTTTTTCCAGAAAATGTCTGCCACATAGCAAACACAGAATAACCATAATCTGTCTTTCAGTTTTATTATAAAAATAGCTTAGGGGTTGGGGTGGTAGCTCAGTGGTACAGCACCTGCCTAGCATGTGTAAGGCACTGGGTTCGATTCTCAGCACTGCATATAAATAAATAAAATAAAGATCCATTGACATCACACACACACACACACACACACACACACACACACACATTATACAATAGCTTAAACCTTATAGAACAGGGGCTCCTGGAGTTCCAGGGCTTCACAGATCACACATTAAAAACCATTGCTTAGACAATAAGACCTTAATGAAGGATTCTAAGAAAATCTGGTCATATACTAGGAGTGGTGGCACATGCCTGTATATCCCAGCTATATCAGAGGCTGAGGCAAGAGGACCCAACTTCAAAGTCAATCTGGACAACATAGCAAGACTTTGTCTCAAAATAAAAAAATTTAAAAACGGTTGAGGGACACAATGAGGGGGTTGGAGAATAGAAGTTCACTAGATTCAAAGGGGAATGAAGGGAAGGGATGGGGGATGAGAATAGGAAAGACAGTCGAATGAATCACATACAACTTTTGTATTTTCTTATATGAATACATGACCTGTGTAACTCCACATCATGTACAATCACAAAAATGGGAAGTTATACTCCATGTATGTACAATATGTCAAAATACATTTTACTGTCATGAATAACTAAAAAGAACAAATAAGAATGTTTTTAAAAAATGGTTGAAGTTGTAATTCAATGGTAAAGTGATTGCCTATACCTGTGAGGCCCTGGGTTCTGTCCCTAGTACTGGAAGGAAGGCATGGAGAGAGGAAGAGAGAGAGGAAGGGAAAAAGAGATGGAGAGAAGGAGGGAGGAAGGAAGGGAGGGAGAAAAATTCAGCCATATTTTATAAGATGAAGTAAGTGGGGAGAAGATCAGAGGTCTTAATAAATGGAAGACTAATGTGATTAAGGGATGATTAGAATTTGCACTAAATTGGTCACTGTAAAAATAATAAGGAAGGGACCATGTGAGCCAGATTTTGAATACCAATCAACAAGTAGACTAGTAACTCTAGTTGAGGTAAAGGAATAGCACAAAAGAGATCAGAGAATAAAATCGCAAGTACTATAAATACAAATTGATGGATGCTCATTAAGTAGGTTGTGTAACCATAATTCTACTTTAGTATTAGCAAGAAAGTCCACAACAGATAGTTTTCCCAAAAAAAAAGGAATAAAACTCATTTAAAGGATGAGCTAAACTGTGGAGTCAACCTAGATGCCTTTCAGAGGATGAATGGATTAAAAAATGTGGCATATATACACAGTGAAATCCATTATTTCCAACTAATTTTCAAAACAGCATTCAAAATCCTAGGTTATTTAGTATATGAATAAAATCAAACGCTAGGCCCCTTCAAATCAATATAAACTGAATAACTACTTGGTAAGGAAACAATAACAACAGATCTCTCTTACGTTAACCCTTCCTTGTGATGGGAGCTAAAAGTAGCATCATGGTCTGACACAAGATGATGATGAAGCAAATTATATGACAGAACTGAACATTCCACTACACATGTATAAAAATAACTTTTTTCAGAAGCAAACTGTCTCTTTCAGAATCAGGAAAGTATCAAAAGATTTACAATAGAAAAGTAAATAAGGAGATCTGACTAAAAGCAGAAATAGGGGTAAGCAGGAAAGGAAACATATATGGCCCAAATAAGGAGACTGTCAAAGGAAAAAAAATGCTTGGGAAACCTTTTTTACTTTTTAGAATCTTATAGTCAAGGACCTGAACAGACACTTCTCAGAAGATGATGTACAATCAGTCAACAAATATATGAAAAAATGTTCATCATCTCTAGCAGTTAGAAATGCAAATCAAAACTACTCTAAGATATCATCGCACTCCAGTCACAATGGCAGCTATTATGAAGACAAACAACAGTAAGTGTTGGTGAAGATGTGGGGAAAAAGGCACACTCATACACTGCTGGTGGGACTGCAAATTGGTGCAGCCAATATGGAAAGCAGTATGGAGATTCCTTGGAAATCTGGGAATGGAACCACCATTTGACCCAGCTATCCCTCTCCTCGATCTATACCCAAAGGACTTAAAAACAGCATACTACAGGGACACAGCCACATCAATGTTTACAGCAGCACAATTCACAATAGCTAAACTGTGGAGCCAACCTAGATGCCCTTCGGTGGATGAATGGATTAAAAAATGTGGCATATATACACAATGGAATTTTACTCAGCAATAAAAGAGAATAAAATCATGACATTTGCAGGTAAATGGATGGCGTTGGAGAAGATAATGCTAAATGAAGTTAGCCAATCCCCCAAAATCAAAATGCCTAATGTTTTCTCTGATATAAGGAGGCTGACTCATAGTGGGGTAGGGAGGGGGAGCATGGAAGGATTAGATGAATTCTAAATAGAGAAGAGGGGTGGGAGGGAAAGGGAGGGGGCAAGAGATTAGCAAGGATGGTAGAATGTGATGGACATCATTATCCAAAGTACATGTATGAAGACATGAATTGGATGTCAACATACTTTATGTACAAACAGAGATATGAAAAATTGTGGTATGTATATGTAATAAGAATTGTAATGAAAAAAGTACATGTATAAAGACATGAATTGGAGTGAACATACTTTATATACAAAGATATGAAAAATTATGCTCTATATGTGTAATAAGAATTGTAATGCATTCCGCTGTCGTGTATTTAAAAAAATAAAATCAATTTAAAAAATCGTACAGCTCCTTAGAAGTTAATCTGAGTTTTTGAATCACACTATTTACTAGGCCACTTTTTTTTTTTTTTTGGGTATGGGGGTTGAACCCAGGCACATTTTATCACTGAGTTACATACCCAGCCCTTTTTATTTTTTGAGACAGGGTCTCACTGAATTGTTAAGGCTGGCCTCAAACTTGTGTTCCTCCTGCCTCAGCCTCCCAAGTCACTAGGATTACAGATGTGTGCCACTGCACCCAGTGCTGCATTTTTTTTTAATTCTGATAAATAAAATGCAACTGGTAAAATCCTGAGCCTATTTATCACTTTTCAGAGCAAGGTTTACAGAATTCTTATAGCGAATCCTCCAGTTAATACAAACCATAACATTTCGTTCAGTCTTGATAGCCTTCCAATTCTTAATGGTATCCTTAAAACACAAACATACACACAAACAAAATTTTGGGAAATCTATCTATTTAGGGGAGACTTTAATACATCAAAAAGGGAAACACATTTTCAAAAATTAATTGGCATAAACTGTGGAAATTTGAACTGCTGTGGAAAGACAGATTTATCCTTTCATATATTTGTTTTTATTCCTACACCAGAGTTAACCTGGCTTTAGAAATGGCAAATTCTTCTGAACTCTAAAATTTCAATGACCAGATTTGTTTGGTCAGAACTCAAAGTATAAGACTTGTAAAGACTCAGAATTAGAATGACCACATTATACAAGCAAAAACATGTAAATAACTAAAACATATTATTACCTACATATTTTAAATTGCTAAAACAGTAATTGCTTTAAATACATACTTTCTTGTAACTAAAATAATGTTCAAAACAGTTTTAATAGATATTCATGATTAATATAATTCATAGGACAATTTACAAGATATATTTTTAATGGAAGTTATTTTTCTCATAAACAATAAAATCCTTGTCCTTGCTATACAGCTTTAAAAATATGGCATATATCTGGATATCTTCTATAGGCAATTTTTGCTACAGTAGAAGAAATAATGTTAAAAGTTCTCCTATGGAGAGAATTCTCAACAATGACAATGACTGTAATATGCTGCTGAGGAACAGACCACAGTATAGGAGATACAGACCACAGTATAGGAGATATAACCAAACTAGTTTATAAATGTATTGATTCTGTCTGCTTAAGATCTAATAGAGCTGCCATCAAATTAATATCATTCTTAAAGCACAAAAAGGAATGGCAAACCTATACAGGTCATTAAAAAATAGTTCAATGTTACTTATTTTATTTCTAAATTTCTTTATACCATCAATATGTATCATAATGTCAAGGGGAAAATCCCCTATTACCAGAATAACAAATTTTTTCTTAGACTGATAACTATCCAACACACATTGTCTATGAACTTTGCTTTGTCCTGACAGCCAGTGTACCTTTGGAATGGCAAATTACATCACAATTCGTGCAAATCAATGGTCCCAGTAAATTTAAATTTAACCACATGCACCTTGATCAATAATAAGGATACCAATTAAGGATTCAGTGTGTTTATATAAAATCATTAGGTTTTGTTTGGCTTTTTCATCCTTGCATTACAAATTCACTATGAGACTTTAACTGTTTGTTAAAATAAATTTATATCGTGTCTTTTAACTTCAGTGAACCATTTCAGTCTTCTCCTTAACTATAGAGATTTAATTTCCATGCTACTTGATTAATAGTGCCTAGTCGATAAATCCCCTATGCTCACCATCACCCTTCTTAAGAGAAAGAGAGGGAAGAGAGAAGATAGTTTACTTCTCTCTGTTCAGTAGTTTTCTTTAGTCTAACATCTGTCAAGAGTTCCTCTGCAGCTTCCCTCAAGTCCCAACAGCACAATTCACCACTGCACTTCTAATTCTGCTCTCTCACAGGATAGAATGAGTTATCTGACAACAGAGTAATATATTCCTTGAAGGTATAACTTAGAGTAGGCAATCACATGTTTGACAAAGATGTGATTGCCTACTCTAAGACAAAACTTCTCTTTTGAGAAGAGCTCCGTTTAGTTTGCTAAAATGCCACTGCAAAGTCATTTAATATTTAATGAACTTCTTAGTACATTTATATACAGTATATAGTATATCCTATACAAGTTATACTCTCTCTATACTACAAACATTACGGTAAGTAAACAAAGACAATAATTTATTAAAGATACACAATGAATGCAAAGGACAATGAGAATAAAGTTAAATACACAGCTTTTTAAAACTAGCACCACTATCATAGTTGTCTTCATTTTTTTCTCACAAATGGATAAAATTCATAGGCATAATGCATGAGGATGGCCAAGATTATGTTTTCTCTCTTTTCATTTTTTGTCTATCATTCATTCATCTTTATCATTTCTATCTTTTCTTCTAAGTTAGAGCTTCCATAATTCTCCAAGGTTTACCTACTTTCCATATGCTTTTCCATTATCTTAGAAGACATTAAAATTGTACAAAACCTTTAACAATATCACAAAACAGTCCCTTTTGGGAAAAAAAAAACAGTTGATACATGACAATACACCTACTTCATACATATTTTCTTATCCAGATTTATCAGCAACTTAAATATTGGCTCAAATACACACAGGGGTGTTAGTAAAAATTAATTGTATAGTCAATTTTAGGTTAAAAATGTCTAAGCCATTATTGAAAATATTTGAATAATGAGTTCAGATGTCAAGGGATAAATTTACATTACAGAGAATAAAGAGAGAAGAGTGAAGATAAAAAAGAAATGGTGATTTGGAATGCTCATCCATATTTATTTATTTATTTATTTATTTATTTATTTATTTATTTATTTATTTATTTGTAGCTGGACACAATATCTTTATTTTTATGTGGTGCTGGGGATCGAAACCAGTGCCTCACACGTGCTAGGCAGGCATTCTACCTCCGAGCCACAGCCCCAGCGAGGATCAGGTAGAAGAAAATACAAAGGTCTTCAGGAAAAGACGCAAAGGAGGGCAAAAGGGACTTTCTTTAGGATACAATGTAGATTTGAAAGCTACCTTTGAGATCAATAAATAATACTTCCTCAAATCAGATTAATAAAATGAGGTTTGAAATTATAAAACACTTAGCACAATTATCTTAGAATTTAGTTATTCTTGGGTAAAATCTAGATTTTTTTCTAGCATATCAACAGAGCCTCTTCTTGATTTTCTTTTTGTTTTTAATGTTTACTTGTTTACTTTTAATTCTGTATTTATTTATTCTGCACAAAACACTTAAATCTGGTGTTATGACAATAAACAAACCTATTCACTGGACTTAAAGAACTTAAAGTCAAATAGTATACAATCAGTATACAATTAAATTAGAACAGTTTTGATTTAAAAAAAAAAAAAACAGTATCAAGAAGTAGTACAGGACACCTGAGAGATTTAATAAGAGCAATGGACCTAACCTGGGGCAATATTACAGTTGGGAAAACAGGAGGTAGTAGAAGGGAGTACAAATATTAGGCATTTCATGCAAATGAAACAAGGAACCAAAAACCCTGAGGAAAAAAGTAGTCCTATGAAGCACATGGCATAAGAAACTAACTGCAGAGATAAGAGACTGGTGAAACAGCCTGAGGCAAGATCATACAGAAATCCATAACCCAGTTACATTTATACAACTAAATTGAGCTTTTATATATTAAAACACAATAGCAGAAAGGAAAAAGCAAAATTTAATAGCAAAATTCAGAAAACAGAACAAAAAGACAAAGTGAAGGAAAAGAAAAAATTGAGATGAGAAAATTGAGAGCCAATCCAAGATGGTTAAGACAAAAATATTAGAAAAGGAAAAAATAGGAATGAGAAAAACATTAGTGAAACTTCTCAGTACTAAAGGATATGAGCTTTCAGATTGAAATCCACTGAGTGCCCAGAAAATCTGATGAAAACAGACACCTAACAAAATACATCCCAAGAAAAAACATCCTACATTCAAAACATCAGAAATAAGAAAGGATCTGAACTTCTCAATAGTAGCACAGGAACTGCAAGACAATGGAAAGAGTTCAAAGTTCTGAAAGAACAGTATTTCCAAGCTGGTTTATTCACTTAGCCAAACTAACAATCAACTGTGATGATAAAAATATTTCAGATATTCAAGGCCTCAAAAATTTTACCTACTACATATTGTTCTCAGGAAGCTATTATAGGATAATTTACTTCAAAATAAATCAAAATAAGGGGTATCTTTTTCTGTTTAGGCTTCCCACAAAGTATCATTCCTGGGGTGACTTGACACATTTATTTTCATATAGTTCCAGAGATGGCAAGTCCAAGATAAAGGTATCAACCAAGTTGGTTCCTAATGTGTGCTCACTTACTGGTTTGTAAAGACTGCCTTCCCATTCTATCCTCATATGGGGAGGAGAGAGAGAACTCTGGTGTCTCTAGCTTTTTTTTTTTAAATAAGGGCACCAACAATGTGGAATTAGGGTTCTACCTTTAGGACCTCCTCATAGGACTATTTCCAAATATAATCACATTGGGAGAGAGGGGTCCAACATAAAATAACTTTAGGGCAGATACAAATTCAGGCCACACCAGGGAACAAATCAAGAAAACAAAAAGTATACTATATTTAAAAACAGGTCCTCAAAAACAGAAGAGAAGCAAAGAATATCTCAAAAATGTTGATGAAGATAAACAGAAGGTTGATAACTGTCCACCAGACAAAAATAGCCCAGAATGGAGCAGTGCAACTAGAGAGATTGATGCTCTAAAGGCTTATGTCTCTGTGGCATATTTGACACTACTATAGGATATGCCTGAACTAAACAAGGAATTTTTTTTTTTTTTTTAAGGGAAGAAAGATCCAGGAAACCGTCAATCTGACCTAAGAGGAAGGCACAAAGAATTTCAAGAATGGCAGCAGAAGAAACTTCTAAGAGGTCAGTTACCCAGGAAAATAGGCCTAAATGTCAGACCAGGAGGTATCCATGAAGAATGTCTCCAAGAAAAAAACAAAAAAACAAAATAATACTTCATCTGATAATTTCCCTCATATTACTGACCTTGGGTCCAAGTGTGCTACAGGAATACAGAAAGGTATAAAAATAATAATAGATACAAAGAAAACTGAACAAATAAAAAAAGAAAGGCAATTATTGACTGCAGAAAAGAACCCCAAAAAAGTAAGAAAGGAAAAATAATAATGACATTCAACCATGCCCAGTATATAGCATAATAATATAAGCAGTGAATACTGATTAAAACAAAACAACCAAACAAAACGAAATTAATAGTAAAGGGGTTAGGATGGTCTTGTGTGACAGCTAAATCCTCATCCACCATAATAGAAAACCAATAAAAAGGTCTAAAATTGATGATGAATAAAAAAGCAGCTATATATGAATATCATTTAGGATTAAGGTAAGTGTATAAAATACCAGAATAAAAAAGATAGAAAGGTCAAATTTCTTGCCTCGGAAAGGGGAAACATCAATGGGAGAAACTACTATGATATGGAAGGAAATGTACAGACTACTCAGGTTCAGGTAGAAAAAAGACTGTACAACAAAACGTAGTGTAAACAGTATAGAGGAAGAAAGCAAGAATGAGTAGGAAAAGAAGGGGGCAGGCAATCCAATTGGAAAATGTACAAAAGACTTAAACACTCATTTCACACACACAAAAAAAATTATCCAAAGATATACACTTAACATACAAAAAAGAAGCTTAACTTCATTAGTCATTGGGGGAAAAAAATTAAAACCATAGTTAGATATTACTACACACCCACAAAAATGGCTAAGCGAAAAAGATGCTAAGTATTGGTGAGAATGTGGAGACTTCTAGTGTAAACTGGCACAATCACTTTGGAAAACTGTTTGATGGTATTTATTAAAACTAGACAGATATACCTAGTAATTCCACTCCTAGATTATAACAGCAAAATGTAGATACACATTCACCAAAAACGTCTACAAGGATACAGAGAGAATTATTCATAATAAACAAAACTAGAAGTAATCCAAAATGAAAACCAATATTAAATAGATAAATTTTAGTGACTCAAAAAATGGAATACTAAATACCAATAAGAATGAAAGAACTATAAACTATACATAACAATATTTATCACTCTTACAAATAAAATGCTGAACAAAGAAGACATAACAATGTATGAGTTTGCTTATATAAAGCTCAAATTTGGATAAAACTGATTTACAGCATTAAAGGACAGCATATAGTTACTCTTTGGTGGTGTAGTGTTTGGCACAGGGCTTAAAAGTGGGATTTTGGGATGCCAGCAATTTTCTGCTTCTTGAGCAGGGTGTGACTTACACAGAAGCAAATTCATTTGAATTACACATCAAGGTACACTTTTCTGTATATTATATTCGAATACAAATCTTACTTAAAAATATCCCAGGTATAACATTTATAAGCTGTGTGGTCTTGGACAACTTTCTCCACTGCACAATCAAGAACCTCAATTTCCTCTTCTATACAATAGAAATTATAAAAGTATCTACTCCTTTAGAAATTTTTGTGAGATTTGAGTAAGATAATGCGGGTCAGGTGCTCATCAAAGTGCTTCACACACAATATGAAAAGCAGTATGGAGATTCCTTGGAAAACTGGGAATGAAACCACCATTTGACCCAACTATCCTACTCCTCAGTCTATACCCAAAGTACTTAAAAACAGCATGCTACAGGGACACAGCCACATCAATGTTTATAGCAGCACAATTCACAATAGC
Source organism: Marmota marmota marmota (assembly GCF_001458135.2). Lineage (NCBI taxonomy): Eukaryota > Metazoa > Chordata > Mammalia > Rodentia > Sciuridae > Marmota > Marmota marmota. The sequence continues at coordinate 14,904,358 of NW_026000019.1, forward strand.
TAAACTGTGGAGTCAACCTAGATGCCCTTCAGAGATGAATGGATTAAAAAAATGTGGTATATATACATAATGGAATATTATTCAGCATTAAAAGAGAATAAAATTTGCAGGTAAATGGACGGAGTTAGAGAATATAATGCTAAGTGAAGTTAGCCAATCCCCAAAACCAAATGCTCAATGTTTTCTCTGATATAAGGATGTTGATTCATATGGGGTTGAGGGTGTGGAGTATGGGAGGATTAGATGAACTCTAGATAGGGCAAAGGGGTGAGAGGGGAAGGGAGGGGGCATTGGGGGTAGAAAAGGTGGCAGAATGAGATGGACATCATTACCCTAAGTATATGTATAAAGACACAAATGATGTGACTATACTTTGTGGACAACCAGATATATAAAAAATTGTGGTCTATATGTGTAATATTAATTGTAATGCATTCTGCTGTCATATATAACAAATTAGAATTTAAAAATAAATTAAATTTTTAAAAAGTGCCTCACACATAAAAATCACACAATAAAGTTTATTTATCAATTATTTACTATTTGGACATTATAAAAGAAGGGAAAACAACTATATAGTCCTATTTTGAATAAGCCCAAACGTGACTTACATGAAAACATGAATTTTTTCAATCATACTTGAGTTTATGCTAGTAACGTGACTCTAGGTGGACTCCTAGAGAGCTGCAGGATGAGGACTGCATGCCAGTGGAACCAACTGTGTGACTAAGGGATTGGAAATCTCAGACCCAACTCCCACCTCCATGGAAGAAAAAGGGGCTGAAGAAGGAGCTTTTGACCAATGGCCAAAGGCTTAATCAATCATGCCTATTAAAAACTACACAACAGGGCTCAGAGAGCTACTTTTATCAATATGCCAGCAGGGTGGTGTATCCTAAAACCCAACAGGGATAGAAGCTCTGGAACTTGGGGATGTTCTAGATCTTGCCTTATACACCTCATCTGGCTGTTCATTTTTATCCTTTACAATATCCTTTTTTTTTTAAGAGAGAGAGAGAAGAGAGAGAGAGAATTTTTTTAAATATTTATTTTTCAGTTTTCCGTGGACACAGCATCTTTATTTTATTTTTATGTGGTGTTGAGGATCGAACCCAGCGCCCCGCACATACCAGGCGAGTGCTTTACACTTGAGCCACATCCCCAGCCCTTTTACAATATACTTTATAATAAACTAGTAATATTGTTTACCTAACTTCTATGATCACTATAGCAAATTATCACACCTGAGAAAGGCATTGTGGGAATCTTCAATTTCTAGTCAAGTTGGTCCTAAGTACCAGAGCCCAGGACATGGGTTAGGCAAATGAAATGAAGGTGGTCTTGTGGGACAGAGCACTTAGTCTGTAGGGTTCCTGCTAACTTCAGAAAGCTAGTGTCAGAACTGGATGAAATTGTATGGCACTCAGTTGGTGTCCAGAGATGGAGAACTGGTTGTTGGTGTGGGAAAAAGCATGCATTTGGTGTCAAAAGTGAGGTAAGTAAAGAAACAGCTATTTTCTTTACCAAGTGATACAACTTTTCTGATACTATTTTCTCAATTATAAAGAGAATAACATCATGGTTGTGCATGTGGCTTTAGAATTTTAATAACTAAAAGTAGAATACACTACTAAAAGTAGTAAAAGAATGTCTAAAATTGTGTAACTATATAGTTTCATGTGTGCATTTGCGTATGTATGAATACAGGTTATTTAAGAATACAAAGGTAATTAGTAGAACAACACTTTAAAAAGAGTTGAAAGTCTACGCATCTATGAAGTAGAGACTAGTTAAAAATAGGAAGGATAAGGATAAGGGAACTGCTCTTTTTCATTTCAATTTTTGTAGTACTGACTTTATTCCTACATATATTTATTACTTAAGACTTAAAATTAAACTCAAAAATAACATCATCCACCTTAAAATATATATATATATAGCTAGGTCCTGCCAAAATACAAAATGGCTAAATGAAAGCTCTAAATTAGGCTAATCAATGTCAACCTCATTAAAAAAAAAAAAAAAAAAAAAAAGATTGAAGCACTTTTATATGTAAGTATATATAGAAGTATACTTCTATATATGTATACTTCTATGTATACATATATAGAAGTACTATATATGTATAGTACTTCTATACTTACATAATTTTTCTATCATAATACAGATTGTATGTGACATAAAAATGCTAACTTTGAGTCCATGGTTGCTTAATCTGTTATTAGTTATAACAGTAAGTCTAGGGAATCTCACAGGGATATGGTGAGAATTAAAAAAAAATTATCAAGCATTAAGAACAATGCCTGGGGGACTGGGGATGTGGCTCAAGTGGTAGTACGCTTGCCTGGCATGTGCCGGGCGCTGGGTTCGATCCTCAGCACCACATAAAAATAAAATAAAGATGTTGTGTCCACCAAAAAATAAATATTAAAAAAAGAACAATGCCTGGTATATTGTATGCCTTCAATAAATATGAGCAGCTATTCTTTTTACTTTGCATGCCTGAAGAAATGTTTGTTATTTCTACTTAAAACTAATAGATGCTAAAAGTACTGTAATAAAATGTAAGAGGAAAACTGTTTTAAACTGATTATCTTCAGGATTATGTGATAAATGCAATATAAACCTTCAGAAATATTCTGAAAAAAAAAAAACAAAAAATAAAAGTGGGCTGGGGTTGTGGTTCAGTGGCAGAGCACTTGTTTCTCACATGTGAGGCACTGGGTTTGATCCTCAGCACCACATAAAAATAAATAAACAAACAAAGATATCATGTCCATGTATAATTAAAAAAATATTTTTTAAAAAAGCTGTACATGTGGTCTAACAAAACGAAGTTTTCATCTGATGCTATCTAACAGATCCTAGAATATTACTATGCCAAGTATCTAGGCATAATTCTTGATGGGAACTTTATAAAAGAACAACAACAAATCACTGTCTTTTGGCTAGAAAAACAATTAAATATAAGCGGATGTGAAATAATTTTACTTAGGTCAGCTTAATGTAAACCATTTAAAGTCAGCCTATCAATTCTACCAAGAAAAGAGAAAGGAGGGGAAAAAAAGAAAAGAATCTTTTTTAATGGTGATGTTTTAATTGAACTAATCAGTCCAAACACACCCAGCTCTATAAGCTTCTTACCACTGAACAACGGATGGCTAGGCTTGAAAAGAGTAAGTAATTGTCTTCATCTATTTCTCTACAAATCTCCATTAGTATAAAAATGTGTGTATAGTTGTCAGATGTAATCACAAGAATATAAAACAGGGAGACATCTAGAGGATGATATTTTTATTTTGATAAAAAACGTGAATCTAAATTCAAAAGATTAAGGAATGAATGATAAGGTTGTCCTTTCTTAAAATTAAAGCTTGAGAGAAGCACACACAACTTAGCCTCAATTACTATTGGTATTCAGGTGCTTTTCAAAAACTATCTGAACTCCTCTGATAGTCCATGAACAAGAGAGTCATTGTGTGAATCTGTAAATTGTATGACACCACTGAAATACAAGCACCAACTGGTATCACCAACTGTGTTTCCAGGGATACCAGGAACTTTTGAAATACCCTGCAGTTATACACTGCCGAAGAGCAGACCTTCCTAGTACCTGAAACCACTTTCTTCTTAGTCACTGTTTCCAGCAAAGAAAGGGTACTGACTTTCTACCAATAAGTTCTCCCTATATGTACTTAGGAACTTTGCTAAGTCATTCAATTATTTATTTTTATGTTCTCAACATGACAGCAAAACAAAATGAACAAAAGTAGGATTAAGAATTTACACAGTCCTATTAATAAGAGATTCAAAAGGCCAGGCTAGAGTCCTTTGATGAAACTTTGTGATATAAATTTTTTTTTTAAATGCAATGCACATCAGCACTTCTACTCAATCCTTAGGGCTATGTTTCTCGTGTTATTAAGTATTCTTTTAGAAACAGAGAAATAATTTTTCCTTGTGTGCCTTTTCTAGAAAGTTCTTTTCTATACTATTAGCCTTGAACTTACATTTTAACTTAGTATATAAACTTGTTCATTTTAGCTAGAGTACTGCTACAACACAAAAACACAGGTTAAGTGTAAGGTTATTATATGTTGTTAAAAGTCAAACGAGTAATTTTAAGGGGCTGGAGTTGAGCTCAGTGGTAGGGCGCTTGCCTCGCAATCATGTGGCCCTGGGTTCGATCCTCAGCACCACATAAAAATAAATAAATAAATAAAAATATATTGTGTCCATATACAACTAAAAAAATATTTTAAAAAGGGGTTAGGTAGAGCTAAACTGATCTGTCTATGGCTAAGTTCTTCTCCATTCAGGCTAAATGCATACACACACACACACACACACACAGTATATATGCATACACATACATTTCACATCACATTAATTTCTAGAATGTGTTTTCATTAATTACATGTGCATTTGAAATATTGGACATCCTTGAGTTCTTATTTTTTCTATTTAGGAGATAAATATTTTAAGCAAGTAGTTTTCAAAGTGTACATTGAAATCTGACAAGGAAAATGGAGAATCCACAGAGACTGAATACAGAGAATGCATGGACACTGCAATTAGAGAGCTCCAAAAAGCTGAATGATAATGACCACAACAACAGGGAGTTCTGAGCTATGTGAATGGAATGACCTTTAAACCTCTGGCTTCTCTCCTTAGAGTATCTCATGTTCAGACTGTAAAATGCCAAGATTATAGGACAATGAAAGAGAGCTTCTATACAACAGCTTAAAAACCACTGTTAATGAATAGTAATGAGAAGAACTGACTTGAATGTAAAGGACCAATTATAGAACTATCAAAAGGTAGGGGAGATAAAATTTAAGATTTTTTTTTTAATTTTCAAAAACTATAAGACTTTATATAAGCCCCTAAAGCCTCCATAACTAAAAAATATTGCCATATCACCAAGCTTCCATATGACAATAAAATTCAGTGAGACATCAGTATAATCTTCAAGCAAAAGAAAGCTTAAAACACAATTCTCAATGAAAATGATTATAACAAAGAAACAGATCCTGTGATATTTAGCTCATTTCAAATTGCATTTTGTCAGGATGTGTGTCTTCTCAAGTCAACAATTACATGCAGGTGTATCTCTATATATTAGATAAACACAACCATAAGACATGATTAAATATATTTTGTTTCTGATAATCACATTTAATTTTGTCAAAGCAGGCATTTAGTAAAAGTAATTTTTCAAGTGGAAGTACCGAATCTTTTTGTAAAAGTGCATCATTTCATAAATTACAAACTGGTTTCACTATCAGTGACAGTGCTTTCAAAGTGTCATTATCTAGTCAAGAGGAAACAAGTAGAAGTGGATGGAGAATAAAATAGGTTTCAAGTAGTAAAGAAGCCACTCAGTAATTTCATAATTTCAGTTTCCATTATTCCCAAGCATGTGCAAGAAAAGATAGTAGAATAAACGGCTAGGAGTTTACTATAGCAGGGCAAATGTCCACTGAAGCAGAAGGCAAAGAGGGAAACTGGAAGATATGTATTCTAGAGGTTAGGCAGATTAAACTCTATCATCTAATACTACCGATCCATCACCAATGTGTTTTCATAAGTAGCCTAAGAAACAATCACATGAAGACTACTATATGGATCAATACAGTGAAGCATGTGAACCTAGATAGTCTAAAGTGGTTTACTAAACTCAGTCCTAAAGTAACATGGATTAATAAAACAGAATACATATTCAATGTATAGATATAACACATAACTGAGCTATGGTACCTATGATGGATATACAATAAGTATACAAAATGATCATGACAATTGAAAAAAATGGGTCAAATTTAATAAACTAAAATTTATTAGTAATATTGCTTGCATTGTGCAATGTCCTTTTATCAATCTTTAAGAATAATCTTTAACACAGCATCATACATACAGATGAATAAGAATTTGTTGAATGAATTCTCTGATATTGAAAATGTAGGCTGAGACTGGGGGTATAGGTAGGTAGGTAGGTAGGTAGGAGGTAGGTAGGTAAAACAATTCCCAGCATGTGTGAGGCCCTGGGTTAAAATCCTAGCACTAAAAAAAAGAAAGAAAAGAAAAACAAGCCCCTAACGTTGGCATATATCTCTGATGGGGTCTTAAGAGAATCTCCCAAGAAGTGCAATTACCAGATTTACATTTTCTTTTAAAATATTTATTTTTTTAGTTTTAGTGGATACAATATCTTTATGTTTATGTGGTGCTGAGGATCGAACCCAGTGCCTCATGCATGTGAGGCAAGCACTCTATCACTTGAGCCACAACCCCAGCCCCAGAGGTTTACATTTTTTAAGACAATCACATACATTCTGCCAAACACGTCTTCAGAAAAGTGTATGCATGAATTTAAATTTCCCAATGCAGAGAGTGAAGATGTCCATTTTGATATACCTTCACCAACAATGGGTATTATTTAAATTGGTTAATTTAAAGGATAACAAATGTATATCCTTAAACATTTATTGAGTACTAATATGAACCAATGGTTGTGCTAGATATTAGGCGCAAGAAGCAGAGTCCATTTTAAGAGACCAATATGAAATGTAATAATAGCAATATAGTACAAAACACAAAAAAAGAATAAGAACTAACTGCTCTGGAAGAGGAAATAATCAGTAACTTAAATAGTTAGAGATAGCCAGAGATGGGAACTGAGAAAGCATACTTCATTCATGGTAAAGGAAAGGTCAGGCAAACACTTCACTGCAAAAAAAAAAAAAAATTTTTTTAAGAGAGAGAGAATTTTTTTAATATTTATTTTTTAGTTTTCGGCGGACACAACATTTTTGTTTGTATATGGTGCTGAGGATCGAAACCGGGCCCCACGCATGCCAGGAGAGCACGCTATCACTTGAGCCACATCCCCAGCCCCCCAAAATTTTTTAAATGCTGATATAGCTGTAAGAAATTAGATCCAAAGTGTAGTAGGTTCTTTTAGATATGAGAATTAGTTGGTTAATTATAAAAGTCAGCTAAAGTAAGAAAAAAAAAATTTTTAAAGTTTTACTTTCATACCTGAAAAATATATTTTAATACCACAAATATAAATATAAATCTATTTATCGAAGTTTGATATTGACCCAAACCTTCTTATAAAATATGGGTGTGTAGATTCAGAATTCTCTACATTATCTTCCCATTAAAAAAAATCTTTTATTCTCCTGTAAAAACACATAATTGATTCCTATTTTAAATCCATTCTAACAACTCTTTTGGTTAGACTAATTCATTCACATTTAATGCTATCATTCATACAACTGGATTTACATTTGCCATTTTGCTTTTTATGTATCTCTTCGGTTTTTCTTATTGTTATTTCTTTATTATTCCTTCTTTGTTTACTTTTGTATTAAATGAATATTTTCTAATAAATATTTAAATTTCATTATTTTATCACTACTTTTTAAAAGTACTATTTAATCTTTGGGGCTTACCACATACATCTTAACTTTTTAGAAATCATCTTTAGATTTACACTAACTTAATTCTGGTGAGATACAGAAATAATAGTCCTACTTAACTATTATTTTTCCTCCCTTTTCTGTGATGTAATGTTATGCATAGTATATTTACAACTATTTTAAACCTAATAATAGATTTGCTGTAGTGACTATTTTATAGTCATTTCTTTAGCCCAGTATTCTACCCACTTCTTGAGTGCTGTAACTGGCAAAGCTATTATAGATATTTCATGCTTCTATGTTACAGGCCCAATAATATTTGATATATATATTATTTTATAAAACTGATATTTAAATCAGGAGACAAAAAAGAGAAAACAGGCATTTATATTATGCTTTATAATTACATAATTACCTTTACTGTTTGTTCTTTGTTTTATGCATTTGGATTGGAACTACCATCTGGAGTTACTTGCTTTCAACCTCAAGAACTTTAATTCTCCTCAGAGCTTAAAAAAGAACTACCCCTTTTGACACCCAGATTTAAGATTCCTTGCCTTCTAATTTATGAGAGAACAAATATCTATTGCTTTAAGCCACCTGGTTTATGGTAGTTGTTATAGCAGCCCTAGGAAACAAAGAGAGGCTATTATGATAATCTCGGCAAGAGGGATGGTAGATTGGGACCCAGGTGGTGAGAGGAGAAATAAATGAACATCATATTAGAGAAATACTAAGGGGGGAAAAAAGGATCAAAACTGATGATGAACTGAATCTGGGGAAACACAAAGACTAGTGGTAAAGATGGCTCCATGATCATGGTCTCTGCATGATTTCAGTGTATCCCCCAGCGGTTCATATGCTGGAAGCTTTGTCCCCAGTACAGCAGTGTTGAGGTGGTAGAACCTTTAAGAGATTACCTGTCGCAAGGAAATTTGGTCATTGGCATCAACAACCTCAAAGGGATCAGTGCTGGTTTTGTGGAGTGAGACATTTGACATCAGAGAGTTATTGCAAAAATATGTAAGTTTGGTCCCTGAATTCCTCTGGTTTCCTATCTCAGCACATAACTGCTCTCTCCTTCTTGAGGGCCTTCCCACTGTGATGCTATCTGCCACGTTGTAATGTAGCCAGGGGGGCCTTCACCAGAAGCCAACCAGATGGGGACACTGTTCTTTGAATTTCAACTCCAAAACTGTGAGCTGATAAACCTATACTTTATAGAAAATTCAGTCCCATACATTTTGCTATTGCTGCAGAAAACAGATTAATATAGGTCCACTGCCTTTAATTTGTATCTAAAGATTTCTTCTTGAGATTTCTGCACCAATAACTGCACTTTGACTTTTTGATTAATATACTATTTCATTCCTCTGTCTTTAGTAACATTTCAGAGATCTTCAAATGAAACATTAAGAGAAGAACTGCATAACTGCCCCAAAGCATTATAATCACCACCCTGAAAATACTCTTCTCTAAAAAACAAAATTAAAAGTTACTTTTTATTTTCTAATCCCTATGCAACTATAAACATTAAAATAAAGGTGGTTTATATTTTATTTAAAGATTAAGGTTCCTACTGTTAAGTTGCGGTATTAGATTACATGTCTTCTTAACATTTCCCCCCCACTGAAAGTGAAGAGCAACTCTCTAGAGTGAGTATCCTATTAGAATATTCAAATTCTGAAACTGGATTTTTATTATTTCAGTTTTACATTTAAAATACAATGATTCATAATTTTAAAACATTTTCCACCTACTTTTAAGATCTTGAATTTTTTCAACTTCTCAGAATTACCTTTAAAATGAAAAATTATTCATGCCAAATCATTGTCTCAAGGTGAATTATGAAGGAAATAAGCATATCTAACTCCTTTTCTTCCCCCAGGACAAATTTGCAATGTATATAATTTTACAAGCACTTTACTCTTTTGCATAATGTAATTGCCCCTCAAAATGCATATAGCAAATTTGAGACTTTTCTGTATGTCTTTTCTGATATGACAGACTCCTTGAATCTTATATAAAAACCCTTAGTTAACCCTCACTCACTTAACATATCAAAATCTTATGTAAGATTCTATTTCAAATACTGCCTCTCTACTAATGAACTTAGGAAAGGTTACCTATGCCATTTAGAATGGTGAAAGAATCAAGTACACTGTTACATTTTAATTACTAGACTAAGCATCTGAGGAAAAGGACTATTGTACCTCTTTATTTGCCATACAGATAGGAGCCACTAATAATTACTGAATTTAATTCTACCATAGAATTAGCAGAGACTAACTGATCTTTTGAGGAATCTTCTAACCCCTATTTTACTATTGTTATAATTAATCAACCATACCTTGCCCCTAATTTTCATCCTTTTTCTTTGCTTTAAAAATAACCAAATCTCATTCTAATTAAAATTAAGTAGATAAAGGAATTATGTTGTCATTAACTGTAATTTGTACATACTTTTACATGTAGTTCTATCTTAATGTGGCAACAAAGATCTACATTTTTTTTTTTTGAAAAGCTGAAGAAAACACAAAATGGAATGTTGTAACAGAAGTATCAATACCCTCACATTGGTACATACATACTTTTGAGATCTCCTACAGATCTCAAAGCATTTTCCAAAATTTTCTTTGCCATCTTTCATGAAGTGGTCATATGGCAAGATTATTCTAGTATTAAAGGAATTTAGAAATGAAAAGGTTAAGCAGTCAGTTTCCTGACAAATCCAAGTGAGTCAGAAACAAAACAGAAACAGAACTCTAGACTGATTCTCAGTCTTGCACAAAAGCTACCAGACCTCACTTAACTCTTGCCTTTTCTGATCTAGGATTTTACAAAATAATAGCAAAAGCAATAATAGCAGTAGCCAACATGACTCTTAATTCTAGCCACTGACACAACCTCATTAAAGCCTCACAGTGACTGGTATTCTCTTACTACACATAAAGAAATAGAGAAACAGAGCATTTAAGTAAATTGCTCACAGGCACATTGTTCCTAAATATAAAGCCATGATTTGAACCCAAGTAGTGTGACTCTATAACCAAACCGTAATCATTATTCTATTCTGGATCTGGTCTACCTATATAAATTAGGAGATGTGGGGGTCTTATCCTAATTTGGTACATATTAGTAATATGGCCTAGGCATAAAAATCTTATGCCCCAAATTACATCACTTGTCACAAAGTAATAGTGTCCCCTTTCACTCTTCAAAAGTGTGTCTGTTTAGATTTATATAAATTATACAGTCATCTTATTGGTAGGCATATCTTTTCTTATGGCTTTTTTTACTTAACTAAAAAATAGAACAGTTGATTAGAGGACTTTGAGGCCTTTTTCAATTCTAAGATGATATAACTATGCAAATACAGTATAAGAACACAGATGTGTAGAAAGTCTTTGTTTATATAGAAAGAATTCTCTGTATTCTCCACAACTGTGAAATCTTACAAGATTTCACAAAGTTTCCTAAAGCTGGGTGCAGTGGCACACGCCTATAATCCCAGCAGCTTGGGAGGCAGATTTTGAGTTCAAAGCCAGCTTCAGCAACTTAGTGAGACCCTATCTCAAAATAAAAAATAAAAAAGAGATAGGGATGTGGCTCCGTGGTTAAGCACCCCTGAATTCAATCCCTGGTACAAAAAAAAAAAAAAAAAAACCAGAAAATAGTTTACCAAAGACAAAAATGTTCACCAGTGAACTGAACCCTTATAAAAAAAAAATCAATCCCTATTTGAACATTATTGTTAAGCTTTAGATACACACTCGTAAGAGAATACTAGAACATTCAGAAGTGAAATGATTAGGTTATAAAAGCTTTTACCTGATCAGTTTGTTAATCTACTGACAGGGATCAACTTGGTGGTAACTGTTAGACAGGTAGAGTGTGGCTGGAGGAAGCCAGTCACTGGGATTGTGCTTTGGGGGGTACATATTTTATCCCTGGTGAGGAACTCTCTCTACTTCCTTATTGTTATGTTCTGAGCTTGTTTCCTATGCCACCCCCTTTCACCTTGATTTTCTGCGTCACCTTGGGCCCAAAGCAAGGACGTTGGCCAAATATGGACTGAGACCTCTGAAACTGTGAGCCAAATAAACTTTTCCTCCTCTACATTATTCTTGTCAGGTCTTCTGGTAACCATGGTGAAGAAGTTGACTAGAACAGAAATTGGTACTCAGAAGTGGGGTGGTTGGGACTAACCTGACCATGTGATTCAGAAGGTTTTGGAGTTTTTGCAGTTTGTGCAAGAAATTTTGAGACATTCAGAGATAGAAGCCAGAAAAATTTTAAGATTGTTGTTGAGCTTAATGGTCAATTCAGGTGGATGTCAAAAGACCAGAGTCCCTGCTGGACTATGGACAGGAAAAAGTGGGCTTATGAGGTTTCAAAAAAGGAGGACTCTATTGGAAATTGAACTAGAGGCCATGCATGCCTATGAAGTGGTCAACATTTTGCCCATGTCCCAAGACTTTCTGGGAGGCTGAATTTAAAGGAGATGGCTTCTTTGGGCCAGAAAAGTGCACACGTAAAATTGGGGTTAAGGAAGTTGGAGCTGTTAAAGACTTTACAATCACTAAAGAGATGCTAAATAGTTTATTCATAGACAACAGGAAAGATAGTTTGAGGTTACCTCACAAATTGGCAAGACCATACCCATCTCAGGCTCAGAGAATAGGTCATGGGTGTATGCAGCTATGGCGGGAAGGGGTGGTCTAGGAAGTTGTTTCAGCAAGCTCAGCCAGCAGAGTCTGCTGTATTCAGAGTCCCAGGAGGCTTAGCTACTACTGCTCAATATGTTGGCAGACCTTGGCATCAAACAATGTGATCCTACTTCTGCAGAACTGCAGGATGCTGGAATTAGGGGGGAAATGGAGGTTTCCACTGAGATTTCAAAAAGCAACCTAGGAAGTCAGGTAAAGTTTAGCAGTGTCAGAGTTCCTGTGGGCAGCTCCTGAAAGAGTGATGCATAGAGATGTGAAAAAGAAGCCAAACGTTCCCCCAAAACTAAAAATTGCCAGAAATGTGGAATGTCTGCATAGGAAACCTGCCAGAATCAAGCAGAGACAATCCAAGATAGAAGCTCTGTGGGCTGCAACCAGCAAAGCCATAGGGCAGAGCTACACAAGTCCTTTGAAGAGAACATCATGATGCCATGTGCTCTAGAGGAATGTGGAGCTATAGAACCTGTTTGTTCAGGTGGAATTCAATCTTACTTTGGTCCCATCTCTTCTTTCTATGCTCCTATTTTTCCTTTGTGGAATGGAAATGTTTACTCCCTGCCTTTATAAATTGGATATATGTAAACTGCTTTTGATTTTACAGGGATTCATGCTCAGAGTTTGACTTGAGCCTGAGTAGACACTGTACTTGGATGTTTGGACATTCCTGGAGACTCTTGGAAATGGACTGAATGTATTTTGCATTGTGAGATGGGCATGAGCTTTTGGGGGCCAGGGGTGGGATGTTATAATTTAGATATGAGGTATCCCCAAAACTTCATGTATAAGAGAATACTAGAACATTTAGAGGTGAAATGATGGGGTTATGAGAGCCTTAACCTAACCAGTGTTAATCCACTGATAGAGATTAATTGGGTGGTAACTATAGGGCAGGGCAGGTATGGCTGGAAGAAGTGAGTCACTGGGGTGTGCTTTTGGGGTATATATTTTGTTCTCAGTGATGAACTCTCTACTTCCTTATTATCAGGTCCCGAGCTGCTGTCCTCTGCCACACCCTTACACCTGATGTTCTGCCTCACCTTAGGCCCAAAGCAATGGAGTTGGCCAACTATGGACTGAGACATCTAAAACTGTGAGCCCCAAATAACCTTTTCCTCCTCTACATTATTCTTATCAGGTCTTCTGGTCACAAGTGGCGAAAAGCAATTATCAATCTCTAAATCTTTTTTGATCCTTGTTGAATACTATATGAGTGCAAAAAAGTCAAATCGCTAATATTGCAGAAAGACAGAATTTCACAAAGGTGAAGAGAGAAAAGTTGACAAAGTGCTCAGATCCCATGTAAAAGCACTAAGGGGGGAAATGGAGGCCACACAGAAGAGTCACACCATTTAACCATTGCAGAAAACTGACCTCATTGATGACAAGCTAGGCACTCTAAATTTAAGTGATTTGAATAACAAAGGATTAAGAAAGAGCCTGGAGGCAGATAAGATGGAACAGGCTCATTTTTCCCTACTTTTCCCCATTAAGTAAAACTATAAAAATTTGAAATGAAAGGCAATCACAGTAGAATTTTTAAATGGAAAGATGGCTGATTTCTAGGGACCCCCCCTAGGACCACAGGAACAACATAGTGACAGGGCATTTGACAATCCCCTTTTCCCCCATTTAACAGAAGGCAATCTGCCTGACATCACACCTAACAACAAAAAGTAGTAGATGTAGGCACTTTGCTTTTGACATATTAGGCAAGCCCAGCATCACTGGCAAGGTGTATTGATGGAGATATCTACAGACAATATCAGCCAAAGAAATAATCCACCTCCTTTTCTTCATCTAAGACT